>NW_026611594.1:660834-982501 GCF_028502605.1 Trichoderma breve
CTTCCACTTTTCTGAAATTCACAACGGAATTAGCGTTCAGCGGGAGGCAAACCACTACGCCTGGAAGTATGGCCCAACTGCGGGTAAGTCACTGTAGATGGCATCTTTCTTTTCGAGTGCTGATCATAGGTTCATCTAGTTCTTGTGGTGGTGGGAGCCTTGTGGCGGCAAGTTGACTTTGCAAACAAGATCCTGATGCCTTGGGAAGAGCTGAGAACGGGGCCTTCGTCGGCGGACAAGACATTACTCCTGGACTATATCTCCCCACTGCTTCCCGTTAGTCTGTGGACGGCTATCAAGAATCGACATTGGGCTGTTGCGTTGTCTCTAATTGGCCAACTGCTAATACTAGGCACTGTTCGTCTTTCCTCACGCTTTTCCTCCTCTGTCGTCCTTTCAGCTATATACTAATGCTATGCTAGACTATTTCTTCGACAGGTCTACTCATTCTAGAGCCAACTCAAATGTCCAAAGGCGACCAAAAGTTCGGACTATCGTCACAATTTCAGCTAAACAAATCTGTTGATCCCCGAGTGGCCTGGTCGGTCGGCCCAGGTCCCGCACAGACTTACTATGGCATAAACTTCTATGGACTGCGCTATCCGCCCGGCACGGCGCAAGACTTTATCGTCCCCGAGTTTCAAGTTCCATCGATGGCCGCCACTAATCTTGACTATACAATGAATACGGACGGCCTCAAGGTCAACTATGATTGCGAACTCCTTCCTCTGACTAATGGCTCAACGGCTTATATGCCATGGAGAAGTATAATGGCACCATTCATTGTTGCCAATGTCACCACCAAGGATTGCGACATCAAGGGGGTTACTCTGGCTGAAGGCCCAGATCATGGATATTATCATGACCCAAATGCGACACAGAACTATCAGGCTCAGTTCGCCGTCTATCCTTGCAACTACGATTTCGATTTCAGTAAAGAATATATTCCCCAAGGCAATTTATCCTTGGAATTACAAGTATATAACATCAGCAGAGATTTGCGTATGTTCATGTCTGTGGTTGATGTCCGCATTTCGGCGCGCGATCAGTCCCCTGAGTACATGTACCTCCACAAAGTCACATCTGCTCTTTGCAAGCCCTCCTATCAGGTCGGTCATTTTGATGTTGGCGTCCCAAACGCCGTCAACGGATCTGCTCATGCTCGTTTCTCGTCGCCGGCAAATACGTTAAATGCTATAAAGAACTTTACTCAGGGATCACTCGCCTTGGGCGTCGTGTCTTCGAGCAATTCTTGGGAACTGAGCAACGGAGGAGTTGACTATGTCATTTCAGCGACTGTGCCGACATTTTTCCAACTCTTGTCAAAGAAAGCTGGGGTGGAATCTATCGGAAGTTTTATGGATCCGCACCTTCTTGTGAATACGGCAACCGATGTATTCAAGGGAATTGGGACTCAGGTTTTGAACCAAGTCATCGTTCAGCCGGCGAATCGTACTGCCACTGGAAGCATTACCTATGTGGAGCAGAGGCTGCACGTTAAAGGCCTTTCGACCGGCTTCATGTGTAGCTTTCTCGGACTGTTGGCCATCTTGTCTGTGGGAATGATATTTGCCAGGCCAGCCTTTACGGCTCCAGACCGTCCAGGGTCTGCTCTCTCCATGGCTACGCTGCTCGTCTCAAGCTTTCATCTCAACAGAATCTTGTCGCCGATGGGTGCTTTGAGCAACGAAATGCTACAACAGCGCCTTGCGGAGTACCAATTCCGAACAGCTCATGTTTCTGATAACGGCGCGTTTGTCTCAATCGAACCAATACAGCGGAATGAAGGACAAACCATAAGCCATCCTCTTGAAAAAGTTCAAGGCACGGTGCCGTCATGGGGTCCCATGGCTAGTACGACCTGGTTCCTTGCTCTTGCGATATGTTTGCCACTGCTCATCATTGCGTCTCTGGAGGTTGTTCAGCATTTTTCAGACATAAATAACGGATTCTTGAGCATTAGCCAATCGAGCTCACTTGCGTTTGCTACCTACATCCCTTCAGCTGTCGCCCTAGGAGTAGCTGGCCTCTATACCGCAATGGAAATGATGGTAGCCATTTTTGCTCCCTATGCTCCTCTCAAGCGTGGAAGAGCCAATGCGGAGAGAACTATTACGCTGAATCTTGTTGGCCAGCTGCTCCCTCGTGCCTTTTATTTGTCACTCAGAACAAAGAATTTTGCAGTAGCCATCGCGCTATTTGGCACCTTGATTGGAAGTTTTCTCTCCATTATTGTGTCAGGCCTGTATAGCGCAACTAGTGTCCAAATTGTCCAGAATATTACACTTTACCAAAACGACACATTCAACTTTAACAACGTAGATATCTCCCTGGATGATAATGAGGCCACTGCGATTGACAACTTGATCGAATATCTCGGCTTGAACAGTACAAAGTGGAGTACGGGAGACCTAGTCTTTAATATACTCGATCAAGACGCCATCTCGACGACGAATTCGAGCGACAACATACCATTGACGATTAATATACCTGCCGTAAGGCCGTCGCTAAACTGTACCTCGATACCGAATGATGATAGAAAAGTGACAATACTCAATCAGGACGACTCGGGGATGTTCATAATGCCTGGGCAAAGCAATTCCGTGAGTCCCTATGATGGGTTTGTTTGGGTCGGATTGAATACAACGATGAGATATGCCGACTGGTGTGAGACCACGCCCAAAGGAGCGAAAAAAGAGGAGCCATGGATGCAATACTTTATGCTTCCAAACGATACCAGCATGGCATACGTCGGCAAAGGCTCGATCATTGCGTGGAGCAACGACCTTGTTTATGGAGATGGAGCGTTGGATACAAACCCATCGTCTGGATCGGCGGGTAATGGAGTTCAGATAACGGACAATGGATGCCCGACATTTGCCGTCACGTTTGGTCTCATGAGATTGAAGAAATCGGGCAAAGGAGCCAAGGCCAAGATCACCGGTTTCGAGCAAGATCTCGCCACCCTTGTCTGTTATCAGAACATTGAGCAGGTCATGACCAATGTCACCTTACAGCTTCCCCAGTTCAACTTCGACTCCACTCAGCCTCCTATAACAGATGAGAGTACAGCGAAGCTCCTAAAGACCAATCGCAGTAGCGAAAGGTTTCCCTTCTTGCCGAACGCTTGGCTGAATGGTCTAAGTGCCCCTCTGTTTAACCAGACGGTTCCTGGTCCGAATAATACCGATCCGATAAATAATCACATAGACACATTCATTGAAGCTCTGGTTCTGAGTCAGAATGGTCGACCAGCGAATGAGCTCGCGGGCGCTAAGAATATAGAGAACCTCAAGAATGCTACGCAGCGGCTTTACAGCGTGTACATGGCTCAAGCCATATCTCTAAACATGCGCGACAACAGTACCGCTAGCGGTGAGGGCTCTCTACCTACATATGATGGTGTGGTAACGACAACTGGCCATCGGCGGCTGCAGCAGAATCGGGGGCCCAAGATTGCGCTCCAGGTCGTTCTCGGGGTTATGGTTGCGTGTGGCATTGCAACGAGATTGCTTTTACCTGTGCGAGATGTATTGCCGCATAATCCCTGCTCGATTGCTGGGACGGCAACGTTGATGGCAGGCGGAGAGGTGGTGTCTCAGCTGGCTGACCGAGCTATGTCTACTAGACATCTGAGTGCAAAAAGCCTGCCGGTGGATGGACTGTATAGTTTGAAGTGGTGGCGAGATGAGAAGGGTGGAGATCGATATGGCATTGATTTGGAGCCGTCATTATAGCCAGCAGATAATACAGCAGCTAGACCAGTATCGCTGGCGTGCAGGACTTGAACTACTATAGGTATTAATGAACACTGGTTTTATATAAATAGGTAGTTATGCAATAATCACAAAGAACAAAAATACAAAATTTTAAACAAACAACTGTTCTTCCTTTCACCATGCATCATCTCGAAAGCGGATTAAGCGCGACGTTTGCAAATGATTGGCCGCTGTGCGGTGTTTCATCCTTTGGGCGGCGCTTAGGCTCAGTGCGTGCAGACAAATCAAGTGGTGGATGAAAGAGGCAAAACAGGCAGGGGCAGAAATCAGGCTGTCTTTAAAAACGAGGCGAAATGCTTGAGCTGAGAATTTAGCTCACTTGTGTTTCCCTCGGCGTTGTTTCCTTCTTTCCGCTACTTTTTGAATTGTGCTGGATTTTGGGCTCTGTTTTCGGTGGTGCTTGCATGTGTGGTTTTCTTTAGTCTACCTAATGCACGCTTCCTTTTCAGAGCGCTCACACTACACCACAAAATCTTCCTATAATCATCATGAGACTATTCCTATTCATATATACGCTTATTACTTTCATCAAATTCTCTTCTTCTACGGTCGTCGTCACAATCACCGCCGCCCCAGCCATCCCCTCCGGCGAACCGTCCTACTCCAACCCTGCATCTTTCACATCTGCGATTCTTAATTCGACTAATACCTACCGCCGCGAATACAACGCTACTTCACTCTACTGGAATACCACTCTGGAAAAATTCGCTACTGCATATCTTCAATCGGATACAACCTGCCGTTTCGCCCATTCAGGCGGTCCATACGGCGAGAACATCGCAATTGGATACGCGAACGCGACAGCGACGGTAGAGGCTTGGGGTAATGAGGACGAAAAATACAATTTCGACCATCCTGGTTTCACGGAAGAGACAGGACATTTTTCTCAGCTGGTCTGGAAAGCAACGAGGGGTGTTGGGTGCGGGAGGAAGTTGTGTGGTACGAGAGGCTGGTTCGTGGTGTGTGAGTATTGGCCGAGGGGGAATGTAGGGGGCCAATATGGGGAAGAAGTCAACAGAAAACTTGGAGGATCGGGAGGAGGGACGAGACTGAGCGGTGCTGTTGTTGCTGCTATTGCAGTAGTAGTGAGTTTGCTGCAGTGCTGTGTAGTGGTTGTGGTATTTTGGTGGTTTGGGACTATGATGATGTGACTGGGGACATTCTGATGTTCGGGTACTGTGCATGGGTTTTCATTAAAGTATTTATTTTGTTTAGGCATTTGGTTAACAGCATTAGAGACTAAGGCATAAAGTAATGTTCATAATCGACTTCCCGTTACTGTCCGTTGATACTGTCCGTTGATGACATGCTACATCTGGTGATAGTTCACATAAATCACTAAAGAAGAGCTATCAATAAATTGGTAGGCATCAACTAGAATAAACCGTATGGATGTTTAGCTATCATCAACATCTGACTGGTTACTTCATAAATTTGATCTCCATCAGCGTTTCTGCCAGTACTGAGAAAGTTTAGGCGAGCCAATGCTAGCGAACTCGATTTTTTCCAAGGTGAACCAAAAAGAAGGCTACACATGAGCATTGCGGCATCTCAAATCGGTTTGCTGTAGTATACTCTCCTCCACTTGTATTTGTGTATTTTTCGTGCTTTTCCACCTTGTCAGAATTACATACCTGTTTACACACACATATCCAATGGGCTGCCATCGAGTCAATCAAACAAGTAATACCCTTCAGCTAAAGCCGCTAATGGAGAAGTTCTATTTCTATTAGGGCCCCGCGGTCTAATCTCTAAATGAGTGCCTTAATAGAGAAGATAAGCGCGTTGGCAATACTATTATCGCTGGAATATTGACACTTCTGCTTGCAGATGTAAGTGGATTCTATTCTATGATACATCAGAGTTATTTAGTGTGCTTATGTGACTAATTCTAGTATAGCTCCACCAAGGAAGATCTCTTGATTAGCGATGCCATTTACGCGTAATATATAAATTAATAATATTACGTAGCGGATTCTATGTACTGTATAAATTATTAAGTATAAAGCCGTTAATGCTTTACTTTTGGTTATATATTGCTCTATCTCATCTATTATATACTGTTATAATAAGTTGATATTAGATATATAGTATTACTGTGATTGGAGATACTATATGTCTGGTTTTAGATCTCTTTATAATAAAATTAAGGCTATAGTGGAAGTGCCCCTAGATGCTTGATCGTTTTGGCAGAAAGCTGTGCATATATGGACATTTAGGTTGTTATATGGCAAAAAGAATCCTATTGTAAGACTTAAAGAATTGACGGAGTATTCGAAAGTTGATGGAAATAAGCAAGCTGGAGCGCATATGCTCAAGTGATGGTGCTTGGAGTGCACGACCTGGGAACGTTGTGCGATACTGGCTGAGTTAAAGGGGATTGTATCTGGCAGGAATTTGTCGTTCAGATGTTCGAACTAAACTATATAGATTTTCTTTTGTGCTTTTAATTGTATTTACAAATCATCACAATAATTCTGTGAAGTCTTCTACAGGTGACTTAAGAATCCCATGTTGCTCTGGGAGAACCTACTGCCTCCGTTGATCTGACAATTCTATTTTGCCTCTAGCATCACTAAAAGTTGGCAAGATCTTAGCCATGTTAAGAGTAATTTCACCGTCACCTGTCTAAAGGTGTCTCCAGAACCATGCCGAGTGAACGAGGAGCCGTTTCAACAAATCCGTTCTTTTGGTACAGTTTTCTTCCAGGCCCGTCTGCCATAAGTGTGATGTAAGGAGTTCCGTCTTGGGGCGCTTTTGTCGAAATTTCCCATAATAGCCTTTTCAGTATCTGGTCCCCCAAGCCCTTTCGTTGGTGCTGTGGATGGATTGCCATGTCTGCTATGTGGAAGTACCATCCGCCGTCGCCAATGATGCGCCCCATTCCAATGACTGAATTGTCTTCTTCTGAAGTAATGAAGCAGCCATACCAGCTGCCTTTTGAGATTTCGCTAGCTTGTGAGACAGTTCTCGGTGAAAGGCCAACGATTGAACGAAGGTTGAGGTAGTCTGGTACAGATGGGTAGCCATCTTGGATAATATATCCGGATGGCAAGGCCGAGGCGACGAAAGAGCTCACTATTAGCAGCGTTAATTATAGGCTATGAAGGAAGAATAGATGATATAAGTACTTGGGAAATACTATTGAACGGATGGCTTTACGAACTTTTTAAGTGGTAGAGATCACAGCACATAAGAGCCTTTCGCGTCCAAAAATTCAGAGAAACAGCCAAAGCGTTAGCCTTGAGCTTTTCAATTCTGCGGGAAGTCCAAAATTTAAATACTAAGAGAGCCAATTTTCACGGTAGAAGTCTCTAGGCAGGATGCGGGGCCCTCGAGAAATCCGATATTTGCGACAAAACCGAGATGTGCGACCAAGGCCGCAATAATTTGTAATTCTAGACATTTTACAAATCGAATTCGTATATGAGCTCGGAAATCAATTGATAAAAGGACACAATGCATATAAATTCAGGAGCTCGCTCAAAAATGAAGAAGCGTTGGATCTCTTATTGTCTACATCTCCGCGCGCCGTCTCCGCTGGACTACTAGTAGTCAAGGTTGGCCCTCCAGGATGTCGCAACTTCATTTAAAAGAAAGTGACACTTTCAACGATGATGTGGGAAGAAACAGCGACGATTCAAAGCCCATCAATGCGAATACTCTATTCGATAGCAGCTCGGAACCGATGGCAGACATTGAGAAATCAGCCGCAGAGGATACTCATGCTACGAATACAGACAAACATCGATTTCCAGAAACAAATCTCAGCGAAGGCATCGTTGGATGGGATGGGCAAGATGACCCTGAGAACCCCCAAAACTTTCCCTCAAGTCGCAAATGGGGGTTGTTGGCGTTGATGGCTGGCATCACTTTCGTCTCGCCGCTCGCGTCAAGTATGCTGTCGCCCGCTATTGGATACGTCGGAGCCGACTTCGGGGTCTCCAACGAGGCTATACTTTCCCTTACCGTGAGCATCTATTTGCTGGGCTACTCAGTAAGTATCGCCACACCAAAACATTCCAAGACCAGTATACACATATACTGATTCAATATGTAGTTTGGCCCCCTCTTACTAGCGCCTCTAAGCGAGATCTACGGTCGTCGAATAGTCCTTAGTTGTGCAAACTGGTTTTTTGTTATATGGCAGATTGGATGTGCCAAAGCCCCGAATATTGCAAGTCTGATTGTGTTCCGGCTGCTCTGTGGTGTGGGCGGTTCTGGCTGTTTGACTCTAGGAGCCGGCGTGATCGCCGACCTGTTCCCCATTGAGAGCCGTGGCTTTGCAACGTCTCTCTGGAGTATGGGGCCTTTGCTAGGCCCTGTTGTCGGACCAATTTGTGGAGGATTCATTAGCGAGACTGTGGGCTGGCGTTGGGTGTTTTGGGTTCTCCTGATAGTTGGAGGGATCACCTCCGCTGGCATTGAGATGCTCAATCGCGAGACTTACGCCCCTGTTCTCATTGAATGGAAAAGTAGGCGCCTCGCAAAGGAGCTTGGAAGAGACGATCTCCACAGTGTTTATACAAGGGCTGGAGCCGATGGGTCAACTTTGTCAAAGCTAAGAACAGGTATGGTACGACCGATTCTGTTGTTCTGCAAATCTCCCATCGTCTTTCTCCTTTCAACATATCTGGCTCTTGAGTATGGACTGCTCTATCTCTTCTTCACTACAATTCCTTCCGTGTTCAAAGACAAGTATGGCTTCTCAACCGGGTTATCGGGTTTGGCCTATCTGGGAATTGGCATCGGCTTCATGGGTGGATTGGTATTGACGGCCCTCACCAACGATCGGATCATGGCAAAAATGGCGCAGCGCAACGGCGGAAAATTTGAACCGGAGATGAGGCTGCCCATGATGATTTTCTACGCCGCATTTTGTCCCATCAGCTTCTTCTGGTACGGTTGGACGACCGATAAAGGTGTTCATTGGATTGTCCCAATCATCGGCATGGTACCGTTTGGCTTCGGTTTGATGGGCTTATACCTTCCCACTCAGACATATATCATCGACTCATACCCAGCTCATGCGGCATCAGGCAGTGCAGTCCTTGTCGCCTCTCGATCTCTATTAGGCGCTCTGCTACCGCTTGCCGGCCCAAGGCTCTTCGCATCACTCGGCCTGGGATGGGGAAATTCCTTGCTAGGCTTCATTTCACTGGCATTCATTCCCGTTCCCATTTTATTCTCCAGATACGGAAGAGCCATCCGGGAGAGATATCCAGTGCATCTCTAAAGTGACTGCATTTTGCGAACTGATGGGCTGCGAGGCCATGCGCCAAATTAGAGGAGTTGCTTAATCTCCATGTAAGTCACAACTCCAAAGTCTAATCGAAGGGGCTGCCGAATGTCTGTCTGTTGGATGAGATACTTAATTACCTATATATAGCCATTTTTCTACCCTTTTTACAAAAGCTTCTACTTAGGTGCACTGATACTGAATTATAGAGCAGCGAGATATTCATGATGTTTGTATTTCAATTATGTATTTACAATCATCTTCTGTGGATCCCTTCTAGTCGGCTTGCTGGGCTTTCAAAATCTCTCAGTTATCTTATAAGCTCAATCATATATTCTGGTCTCAAGGAGATGCATCTCGTGATCCCAAAGAGTCTATGATTCAATTGTTAGCTGGTTTATTATGTCGTCATTATGCAAATTGAACATTCGAATTCAAGCTGTGAAGAATTGCTTACCCAGTCAAATAAATCTTCCATCGTATCAATGCTAAGCAGCTCATAGATGGCATTTTGTGAAGAGGGGAACTCATCTTCCACATCGTGTGTAGGACAAGGTTCTTGAAGCATTACGTCTGAGCTATAGAACTCCATTTGCTTAGATGAACTGGCCTCATCCAAACTTCGATTTTGCTTGCAGATTCCCAGTCGACGTAACATCACGACCAGAATCTTCGTAGCTGCATCAAACTCGAAAGAGATTCTTGGCGTGCTTTTCCAGCTTGCATATAAGCTTTTCAGTAGCTGAACCAAGCGATCAGAGTCCACAGGACTTGTTGATCCCTCTGCTTCTCTCCGATACACTAGCTCTAGGCATACTACCATCGCAGCAGTGAGCCCGTCAGAAACACAGCGAGAAGCTTGGAACCAAATTTTATGGCGGTTCGAAGTTTTACGCGAATATACTTGGAAGATCTCGTTTTCTAATTCCAGTATTCTTTCTGCTGCAGAAACGCACGTCTCTCGAAAAGACTGCGTTTGGAAGTCCATTGTTCTCTTCGTCAAGAATGGTCGATGTAGGACACAACATGTGCGCTGATATGTCATCTCCAGATTAGATCTCCAAATGGCCATTTTCTCATCTCTAATGGACGACCCAGTTGATGCAATACGAAGGACCGTAGGGATACTATCTCTGATAGCATTCAATTGTTCGCATAGACTGGCGACTTTCTGAGGCTGAGATGCAAGATCAGGCGTTAAATCCGCAATATCAGCAGCCATGGACAATATCGCGTTCATCTTTTCCATATAAATAATCTTGTTGCAAGCCCTAGTCGCGATGCGAGCTGATGGCAGCTCTAGAGTGTAGGGGTCAAAGTCTTCATCCAGCAAATTCCGAGGGCGTTTCGCATCTCCCAGTCCGCTGGGAACCACCCGAGGCAGCCCAGTCTCGTATGCTACGACACAATCCGTCACCAAAAGTGTGAGCCAAGCTCTTCGGCGCATTTCTGCCTCGAAAATGGTTATCTGGCTATGGATTTGAGTGTCACGATGATACCCACTCACAATGGCCAGCCGCGACACTAATCCCAGCAGAACAGAGACATCGGTTTTCAGATTATCAGTCCGTTCGTATTCCATTCCCAGATACACAACAGCTGCCTCAACCTTGTATTTTCCAGGAATGGCCATATCGGATTTCGCCAAGAAAGCTGCGCTCTGGATACGGTAAAACTCAAAATCGCTTGGCAGACTCAAGCCTGCGACATTGGAGTCGGTGGTGTGATCCATCCATATACTGCAGCATAGAATCCCGTAAAGCAGAGACAGCCAGGCCGGGGGAAAGCTTTCAGGATTTTCCCAGAATTCCAAATACTGCCAATGGTTAGCAAGGCTGAGATTATACCTACGCAGCAAGATCAATACCTCTTGTTTAAAGGTTGGAGCGTGTATAGTAACTATTCATGCTTGTAATTAGTTGAATCAATTTTTTTTATCGTAGCTGGGAGTGACCTTACTCAGGAATGGTTCCATAGAGTCCAGACAGCGGTACACAAGCGCATCAGCGGTTTCTCGCGGTGGCAATTTTCCGAGGTGCTCCATGAATAGCGTGTCTTTGAAAAAGCCTGTGAGTAACGCTGGGCCTTGGCAAGTTCTTTGTTGCTTATTCCCGATACCATCTTCAACATTGATGTTACACCTCCCAAGCTCAGCAGTCTACAGACGAGTTAGATAATTCTAGGATTTGAGATGGCGAGTAAATGGATCCTCATTCACAAGACGTAACTGACAGCGTCATTCATGATGGCCGACCAATGACTTGCATTTGTGAAAAGCGTATCGTTATTTATCGGTCGTGACGCATCATGCAAAGAAGTCGAATCAAGCGAAGGCTTTGAACCCACTCGACAGGATACTGAATCGGAGCCATTGCGCAGCGTCCTCGGACAAGGCAACTCAGAACCTCGCGATTCGGGCCCAGATGAAGTTTTCTTTGATAATTTATCTTCCAAATGCCGGAGTCGTCCGTCAAAGGAACGTAAACGGTCGTCAAACAACAGGCGCTCGTTAATTATTGAACTGCCTGTAATATTCGCTGGGGCCGGCCATTCACGGCCGTAGGTGCAAGATGCTTCCCGATGTCGTTTCACGCACGTTGCGCAGGGCTTTCTCCGGTCGCATTTCAACCTTGAGTAGTTTAACAGCGTGTTCAAAAAAGATGTAATGGGGAACAGAAAGGCTGTTTCATACTTGTCTTTTCTACAGGTATTGCAAGACAGGAGCACTCGTGGCTTTTGGTGTCTTCTTTTCCGAAGCTGTTGGGAACGCTGCGATGATTGAGGGTCCATTGGTTACAAGGTACAATACTTTCATGTAACATCTGGTTATAAGTGTCTAATTTTATTATTGTTTTATTCTTGCCAAGAGCCAGTTTCACTCATTGTACTACAAGTGGTTGTAATCTCTAAATCCACGACCCTTATTGGACTATCGGAAATCTCGGAGATCTCGGGTTTGGCTAGTATTTGTCACTGTGCCGCGGTGCGTCATTGGGCTTACATGAATAGACAGCGCCATACTAAAATTTCCACGCGTACAGTAATACCTAGACAGAGGATCACCTCAAATGAGCATGGTATGAGTACGGCGACAGAAAGTCACCTAATTTTACTTTATTTCAACGCAATTGGTCGACACTTTCCAAGCATATCTACAAGCGAGGTACACATGTAGCGTTATAATAAGTAAAACAATAGTAAAAAAACGAGCAAAACATCAAGCTCAGCCCAACGAAATCAACGCTTCGAGTTTGCGGTTTTGTATCATCGCGAGATTCCACGTAACTCATCGCTGCACAACGAAGTATTAGAAAAAAAATTGTTACACAAAGGCTTAGACCGCTACACTGTGAACCTCCACCGAACTTGCAGAAAAGATAGCTCGGGCTCTGGGTAATGAGAGGAGTGTAGGCCGAGCTAAAAACGTTGTTTAGTTCAGATTCCCTTTGTGTTTGAAAAGGTACAGGAGCGAGTACCGGGCTGTATCCAGGGCATATCCATAAAATTCGCCTACAAACACGCTTCTTGCTCGCGCTGCTGGACACGTTGACTCATTCTTAGGAACGGCCGGGGTCGCACGGTAAGGGTGTTTGCGTGTCGAGATGGATTCATCCACGGGGGAGCTTGCTGAGATTTTGCTCATCTGGATTGCTAGGTGAGGTCTGAGTTTTATCACAAATGTAAGAGCAAAGCAAAGCCCACCGACGATGATAATGCAAGAGCGGCCTAGGTTTCAAATGTTTGTTGAAGGCTGAAAACTCTGAGGCAGCCATCGCAGCTATGGCCTCACTCGGGACTGACCGCGCTGCTTATTTGTACGCTATTGCGAAAGCAAAGCAAACAAATCGGCACCTAAAATGCAATACTATTGCTTTAGCAGCACTTGTTGGCGCGTAACGGCATTTGTCGGAGGCAGCCAATGCGCACAGGCATAAGCACCATGCTTGCTACATCCAAATGCATGGTATCTTGTGGGCATAACAGGTACTTCTTCTTCTCAACTGTACATCTTCTTGGTCGCTTCTTTACAGCTTAAATAACGCTGCACCGCTACCAAAAGACTTGGCTCCCCCTCCAACCAAGGGGCTGTTGTGGAAAAAATAATAATACATCATCAATAGCGAGTACGAAATTTTTGAAACAACAGCACCAGGACAGAGAAACCCTCCTGCTTCTGAGAGCAGAGGCCTCTGCCAGTAATTATGCTCCCCCAGCGTTACTTAACTCATGGACGTCTAGGTGCGATTGCTATCAGCAGTATGCAGGATAGAGTCAACAACATCATGGAGATCACGCCAAACATTTGTGGGCGTGTGCACTTCTATTTGGGGCATTGCGAAACGGTTTTAGGCTGTGTTCTGTCTCTGTGTCTTGTTTCGTCTCTCTCTCACTCTCTCTCTCTCTTGCTGTGGGTATAGCACAGGACATGTATTTTGTCTTGAAGATTTCTGGGCCAGATTCCGTTTCACTTATGGTCCACTCTTCAAAATAGACCTAGGGCTTTGGCGGCGTGCTTGACGTGGTCGGCGCCGAAGGTGGAGATGAAGAAGTAGGAGTGATCGTAGCCCTGGTGGTTAGATGTCAGTGTTCCGCGGCCTCACAGGTTACGCCTTGAGTTAGTGGATCAACATACATCCTGGTAACGAAGCTCGAGTCCCTCCAGGTCAGTCTCCTTGACAGCCGTTTCAAAGTTCTCCGGAAGCAGCTGGCCCTGCTTATAGAAGTTGTCATCCGTGCCCTGCGGGAATGTCAGTCCACGAACATTGCGAGCATATATGGCTGTCAACATACTACGTCGATCAGGCAGTTCAGCGACCCACCCTTCCAGCTCTTGACCAGCTCCGTAGCATCATGTTTCTTCCACACCTCACGGTCCTCGCCAAGGTAACCTTCAAAGGCCTTCTAGGCCAATAGGCAGAGGGACGGGTTTGCGATAGGGGCCCAGGCGCTCACGCTCTTATACCTTCCCAGCTACTTCAGATACAAAGTAAGTACACCGTAACCACCCATCGAGTGGCCGGCGATAGATACACGGGACATATCTAGCTCCTTGAAATACTCAGCCAGCAGCGCCAGCAGCTCCCTAGTAATATATACCTCCATCCTGTAATGCATTAACCAAGGCTGTTATGTAGAGTTAATGTAGAACGATGCCCTGCTGCCAAAGTCGCCAGCGTCGTGCTCGCCCAGGAGGTTGAGGCCGCGCGGCAAGGTATCTAAGTAGAGCAGGGCGAGGCCAAGCAGCGCAGCGTAGGCGTGCAGGAAGCCCTTCTCAGTGACATCGTCAAGACTGCAGGTCAAGTCTAACAGGTAGATGAGGAGGGGCGCGGGCTTCTCGACGGACGCGCCGGGCAGAATGAAGAGAGTGAAGTTCTGGGTCGAGCGGGTTTGGAAGGCCCTGTGCGACAACTTAAGGAAGCGCCCGCCAAAGGACTTGATTGTGGCGTTGGTGGTGAAGCCACCCATGGTTGGCGCGGCGAAGAGCTTGCAGAGGAGGAGGTCGGAGGGCAGTGGGCGAGAAGAATTGAGGAGACTGGGATATTCAATTGAGACTTTGGCTTTTACGAGAGGAAATGAATCAATGGCATGGCTGATAACTTGGATAGGCAAAGTTTAACAGGAGACAGAGGCTTTTTAGACTCAACAAAAATAGGTGCGCAGCTTATATCTACGACATCTTTGCCCTTTTAGCAGTAGAATAGTAGGAGAGCAGCAAGAAGGCCAATAATAAGACCAGTAGCAGCGCATCTGACTGCAATTCTGGCTATAGCACTACAGAGAGAGATACATACTAATAAAGGGGCGTCGCTATTTATAAAAACATAGGAAGAGAGCTAGTAACACTTGAATCTAGCTTCAGGACAGCTGTAACTATATTAAAAGTAGCTATGTGGGGCTCATTTAGTTAACAATATTGCTAAGACATCTGAAAGTGCATAAGTAGTTGGCCTTGGCCAAGTTCTTCTGATTTTATAGTTTCTCGCATATCATGATCCGGAGATGTAAAATGCGTTCCATTTGTGTGTCTTTTATTAACATTCCATCTAACATTTGTAAGTACTGAAATAGAAAGTAGTAAGGTTATAAAGTTCCATCATTCGGCTGTGTCCAACCTTAGTTCCATCGACATATGGCTTTTCGATCTCTTTTGAATCTTTATTAAGATTGTCTCCGTATACATAACCCGCTTTTGAAGCGCGATCGATAATTTCATTTTGCTTTTTTTCTTGTCTTTGCTTTCGTGCGCTAATATTGGTCATATTGTGTATGTTGGGGCATTGGAAAATGAGGGTTGGGGATCGGGAAGCCTGTAGATTAAGCACGTACGGCTCCGCCTCCAAGTCATTTCATACATACCCTAGTACATTATGAAAAATATTTTCATGGTCTTAGGCATACTAATACCTTAGACTACTGCCGAAAGCATATCTCGTTTGTGCTAACCTATTCTGCTTTACTGGAACATCCGTTTTGAAGTAACCATTACAATCTTAGTATCAACTCGTCAGTTAATTGATGCTCACCAACATTGAGTATTATAAGTCGTTCAAAACGAGATTATAGATCTGGAGATCACATTGCTTGAGGGGGAAGAGATTGATCAGCATTGCTACATATAGCTACATGTTGGCGACTACCAAATTGAAGCAGAGGTATAGCTTCCCAACGAAGCATAAGTTAGTAGAATATTACATCTAGTTATGGAAGCTCGTTGCTTAGTTTTATTGTATACTGTCGATCATGGAATTAACTTCTCCATGTTGCGTCTTGGTCATACTGTGCGGGCGATCGGCCGGTTACTCTCACCGTTTCCGCGGCTTACTTGGCTCGCCTAATTGGAAGTTATCACAAATGACTTGAATCTGGCCGCGACTCCCACGAATAGCAGCTCAAGCAGCTAACTAGATATTTGGTTAAGTAACTTGAATACATCGTAGCTCGGTAGTTTTGAGTTTATCCCCTGCATCAGTGTCTTATATGAAGAAGCTTAATGAATGTCGATCACTACACCAGGAATTAGTCAGTGTCGATCACCGCGCTAGAGGCCTGTGGCTGAATAGATTGAAAGTTCAAGAAATAATTTACTGGTACTGCGATCAGGAAGGTCAATTGAAGCTCCAGGTCAGAGAGTGGAAGAATATCGCCATGATTATCAGGGGCATGTCTTATCAAATCTTTGCAATATAGCCGAATGGTTGACTACAATCAGCTTGCCGATCTGTTGTAAATAAATATCCACGGTGTATTTCGGAGATGTTTTTACACAAACAAACAATTTTATAACGACTATAGGTTAGTGAATACGAGATTCATGTAAGCTACAGGCGTGAATTGTAGGGCGACTGGGCTTAACTCATGCATGAGTTGCAAGCAACGGCAATAATAATCGTTGGGATTATATCATTTCTCAAGCTACCCCTGCTAGAGTTTGAGCTTCAATCCGTGATCGCCAAATAATCCATCCGATTCAGGTGGCTAGGGTAAAGTATAACATCATAAAGTTCTATAGCCCCTGTCCTCGTTGGAGTTTCGGTTGAGATCCAAGAGATTCTTGGGCACAGTCCAAGATATAAAAGGCAGCAATATTCCCACGATTCCCAACACATCATCCCATCAAATTCTAGCAGTCTATACTTCATAATCCAGTTACCATCGTCCAAGTCTCAGTTTCTTATTTCTATTTAAACAATATGAAGTACACTACCGCTCTCCTTGCCCTGGCTGCCACTGCCATCGCCGTGCCCACCACTGGTGGCAACAAAGGCAATGGCGGTGGTAAAGACAACAATGGTGGAGAAAGTACTTGCAACACCAAGCAGGTTGCAGTTTGCTGCAATGGTCTTCTGGGAGGCATACTCTGCAATATTGGTATCCTCGGAAACAGCTGCAGCAGCGGCTCATATTGCTGTGATTCGAACGCAGAACAGGTGAGCTCCAGATTGACTTATCTCAAATCTCCCCAGATCACCACTAATAAGAAAATGTGATATCTAGGGCGGCCTTATCAACCTGAACCTTCTCAACTGTGTTGCCCTTTAATCAGGAATTGCCCAGAAAGTAGTCTATTTGGCCCGACTCTTGTGGTCAGCACACGGAGATTACCCTTATCGACTTATACCAGGCTCGACAAGAGTCAGCATTCATCCGCAACGACTCGGACATATCAACTGGAGATTTAAGTTCCCATCGCTACGCTCATTTAGATAACTTGGATAGCCAGTTGCTAGCAAAGTATTCAATCGGTTTTGGTATTAAATATCGACTGTAACTGTGAAAAATCATTCCTCTGAGTCTTAATGATCATCGTATTTCCCTTCTAGAGTAACGTAGTTCGTCACACAATGCTGAATTATGATATAACCGTGACTCTAGTTTGGGCTAAACATTTCACTCATAGTAGCCCAAGCCTATATAATGGGAACTAAAATTAGTTGTCGCCGTGCCTAGTAGAACTGGTAGACTGATACTGACGATGCTATGAAGACTAGCTAGAGGATTATAACGCTTCCAAAGTGCCATATAGCACACAGCTTCTAATGTGGATTGAAAGGTAGAATAGTAAAGAGAAGTAATCTAATCCAGCAACGGAATACACCACATGGTGGAAACCCTTCACTACCCTCTGTAACAAAGGATAGAATACCATCGTGATTCGCAACACCATACAAGTCTACATGTAGGTAGCTCTCTGTGCTACCAGTATCCAACGAGGCTGAACTAGATCAGAAGACTTCCCACAAGGTTTCTTGTCAGCGCTCTAGTTGAGTGGAGTACTGAAAGACACCCTTAGATACTAAATACTTGTTTAATTTGTTCACAAGAGGGAGGGAAAAAAGGAACCACTGAAGAACCAAGTCCTTCTGTCTTTTTCAATCTGCTTCCTCAATTGGGCAATTGAACTTAAGACAATTTGTGTCGTTATCGACAACACATGAAGCTTATCCTCTGTGGCGCAATTGGCTAGCGCGTCTGACTGTTAATCAGGAGGTTGGAAGTTCGAGCCTTCCCGGAGGAGTTTAGCATCCTTTTTTGTACTTTTTGGCAATCCTTTCTCCCATAATCTACATTAGTAAAGCATTGTGGCATAATAATTCAAAAATATTAAATCATTATACATTTGTGGCATACACGTTTGCAAACAAGGGAGAGATTCTACTTTTGCATATTGCAACCTCACTCTGGGCGTCAATGCGTCAGCAACAATGGCAGGTGACAATGCCATGTTGAAGTAGGAAAATAATAAATGAAGGATCACGCGCAGCCGAGAATATGCATGAAATCCCACCCTACATGCCTTGGCAATTGTAACATGTGGCAATGTTATAACACCGAAGTTGAGAGATGATAGATGCAGAGCTATTGCCGATATGCCGAGTCTTCCTGCGAAGCAACGAGACCGGCAAACATGAGCATTCTACTTAATGGGACATTCTGTTGCTAGGAAATAATCTGTCAACTTTTTAGGTTTGTGTTGGATTGCTACAGTTGCTTCCTAGTTGGCAGGAATGGTTCCTGAAATGTATCAAATCACGTAATATGTAATGACTGACATTTCTCTCCCCGGTCATTCAACAGAGCAAGGCTATGGAGAAAGCGAAGATAATAGTACTTTCATTAGATTCAACCTGAAACACTAACTTGTGGATAGTACGGAGCATGGTGCATGCGATCAAGAAAACTGAGGAGGACTCAACCAACTGCAAATTATGAGTGCTGTAGCGGCATCGAAGTCATCCGAACAGCGGTCTATGTACAAGGGCCTGGTGATGGGTGTCACGATCGATTGGGCTACTGACTCGCAAGAGTACAATGATCCACTCTCCACTGACTCAATCTGGGGTGTCTTGACCAACAGCATCAGCTACCAACAGATCAGCTGGGGAAATGATACTTACAAAAAGGGCAACTCACCCGGCAGCTAGACTTCCCTGTACGAGTCCGTCCTTGTAGGATGCCATTCTTCTACGTGCGAGTCCCAATGTGGAAGTCTCTTGCTCATCTTAAATATGATTTTATTATTCCCGAGATATCTCTGTAGATTGAATCTTGAGGATTCTCCCTGCTGGTACCGTATTTACTTTGTCAATATTGTTATTATTTACATCCGGGCTTGCTGCATATGCTGATTGCCCCTTGTCCGCGTGCATTACGTCGAGTTCCCATCTCAGATTCTCCTCGCTCTCCGTAATCCGTTCAAAGTCTTTCCCCCTTCCTGATGCCAGTCTCGAACGGTTATGAAGATTCTTTCGCAGCCCTGTATTTGCAGAGTCGCCAGATATCAATCTATTGACAGGTGCGGAACCGTTTCGGGGCGTTTCGCGCGAGGAATTGCCAATGGAGAGCGAAAGCCACCGGCCTACAGTACGGTCAAGTACCGGACGGAGGAGAGGCGCAGAGCAAACCATATTGGCGACGCAGAGTTGGATGACGCCGATGATGGTAAGGGGAATAGACGAGAACGAAATATCCGTGAAGTCAAGGTTGAAGACGAAGTATAGGCGAATCGCTGTGAATACGACAGTTCTGATCGATTTGTCAGTCCAACCAATCTATTACGCCGAAATAGGTATCATTAACCGAAGACTTACATGAGACCAAATCCGAAAACGCACATCAGGGCTACCTTGTACGGTTTCCTCATCTGCAGGTTTGCAACTAATCTGAGCGGCAGGATTATGATAGCCAGATCGGTCACAATATCGACAATGCTGACTGCAGCAAAGGCATATGTCTGATTACCACAGTGGCCCCGTGCCGTTGGATCCCAGTTCATGGTGATAGGCCGGCAGATCAGGATACCAGTAAGTATAGTTTGAGCCATCCAGGCGACATTGAGGCTTAGTATCATATATGCGATCCACGCATAGTTCTGTGTGAAAAAGATGCGCTTCAACATGCATACGAGGCTGTTCTTGGTGAAGCCCAGAGCGAGGGCATACAGCACCTGTGCGGCGAAGGTCGTTTGCGAGAATCGTTTAACTTGAATGGGCTGGAGCTGGCGAAGATGGTAGCCGCCGCCACCGATAACGACCACTATAGAATAACTATCAGCATCACAATCGTAGAGTATATACTTATGGGGGTGTGTATGAGAGGTGCCAACTTACTGCAGATGTAATTGATACCAACACCCCAAAACACAAGCTGTTTTAACCGGCTTGGTCAATCGTTGATCCAAGGTCGAAGCATTTGCCATTGAGAGAACTTACAAGACCAAGATAACAGAGAATATCCTCCAAGAGGAACGGCGAGATGCCTCTAAGCCGTCGAGTCCAAACTCTCAACCCCGTCCATCCAGTCGCAACCAGAGGCATCAACACGCTGACGATCAGTACACCGACCCCCGCGCTTGTGATGGGCGGGAACTCGGCTTCAACAATCTGCGACGGTGCCACGACTGCTGCCGCAGCGACATCCCCACTGCGCTCGTCGCGAAACCATGGAGTCTGCTCGTGTAACATTAATGTATTTCGTTGGTTGTGCAGAGCTCAGGCCCGGATCTGCGTCAAGCATTCGACGGACAAAGGAAAGCAGTTGATTGCCTATATGTGAACTTGAGTGCACGCATATGCATAGTCGGTTAAGGTAAAAATAGCCGTCAGCGGTTTGTTGATAACTGTTGTAATATTTATTGCGAAGACATACATGTAACTGTATGCCCCCCGATTCATGCAAAATTCATCCGGGTCAGCAATCAACAGTCTGTGTGTTGGTGCGACCAACCGGTTATGTTGCATGTACTGCAGAATCTGCAGGTGGCCGGATTTTCTCATTTCAAGGGAGAATTGCAACCCAACCAACACCCCGAGGCTGACGGGATTCCCGGAGAAGAACCAACAACAGCTGAGAATTCTTCGGCGGAATCCATGTCCTGTGAGAAATTGGGTTGCTGTACAAGGAAACTCAGCAGACACTACCCAATTCGGTAGGCAATTCGGTCGCACTAATTTAACGAGCCGGGAACTAGGCAGATCTTCAAGCTGGTCTTTGCGCTTTAATTTTGGTGAGTTTTGCGTGGCAAGACGGAAAGCCGCCGAATGGCAGACCACGTTTTGACGGCATTAACCTCGTCGATATGCTCGCCGGCTCAACTCGATGGCCGGGGTGAAGCGAGGTCCATACGATCATCATGGGGGGGTTTCATTACCAATGGTGCAAAATCGCGCAACAACCTGGAAGAACACCCCAGTTTTACGGCCACTCATGCCCAAAGGAGCGTTCTTACTAGGGGGTTGCAGATGGAGGCTGACGTGCTGACAATGGCTTCAGGTACTTTGCAGATGCGGCAGCCGATCCCTGCTTCCTAGTACTGTAATGCCTGAACACTAGATGGCACCATCTATCCCTGCTTGCCTGTTGGTTCACTGAGAATGAATCCTTCCCAAATACTTGACTTAGAAGCACTTGGAGTAAGATCAATCCTACGGATGGAGCGTTGGGTGATGATTATAATAATCGGCTGGATGCCTTTATGGCTGATACCCTGAAACCTTGTCTGTGTCAGAAGACGGAAGCTTCTTTACATCGATCGACAAGCTCCAGGACTCAGATTTGAAAGAAAGATTCCCGTTCAGGGCCTAAGAAAGGAGCTCCGCTAGTGTTTCTAGAACGAGCTAGCTGGCCCGCAGAAGCCAGCCTCCCCCGGATAGTTCGCAGGACTCTATCGAATTTTGTCGAAATTGACAAAGGAGTCATATTGGTTGTTGGTTGTGTTAGTTGCCGGGTTCCTGGAAACCTGGGACTGCTAAGGATCCGATATTCCGGTCGCCTGCATCAGGTAGATTTTGCGGTTTCTCTTATATCTAGCTTGTTTTACCTTCTCGTGTGATGATGGCGGAGCAGAGTAGCACTCCTTTCCAAACAACGGCAGAGGAAGCGTCCGCCATGCTTTGGGATTACATTTTCGTTGGAGGTGGCCTCTCGGCCTCGGTTGTGTCTAGCCGTCTCCATCACCTCGACCCAGCACTCAAGATCCTCGTCATCGAAGCTGGAGGCAACGCCAACAATGACCCCAGCGTAGTTTACCCCAACTCTACAAACCTCATCGGAGGGGAGTATGATTGGAAGTATGAGACGATTCCGCAAGTGAATCTGGACAATCGCCAGGTATCTCTGCCATGCGGTAAAGCTCTTGGAGGTGGCACTGTCATCAACTCAGGTAAACAAGAATTTCCCCTCTTGTACATACACTGGCGACTCCACGTGAAAACGATGCAGCCAGGGGATAACGCAACGATTGGAGAGCGCTGTCTGCTGCCATTGAAGATTGTAGACTAATGCGAGTTTCTAGGTGGCTGGATTCGTGGTGACAAGTTTGACTTCGACCTGTGGGGCGACACAGTTGGTGACCATCGCTGGTCTTATGCTGGTCTGCTCCCGTATATGAAGTTGACCGAGACTGCTCCTGCACCTGTCAAAAACACTGCCGAGCATGGCACAGATGGCCCTATGCAAATCCAGGGCATTGTATCGACTCACAGAGAATTCCCTCTGCGCAACCAGACTCTTCAATCCTGGCAAGCAGTTGGCGTCCATCCACTCCCTAACAATGATGGCAACGCCGGCAACCCTCTCGGTATTGGTGATCTCTTCGAAAACAAAAACCAGGGTCGCCGTGAGATAGCCGATAATGTCTTCAAGTTGACCGGCATAACTGTTCTCACGGAAACTCTAGTTTCCAAGGTCCTTCTAAGCACTCCCAAATCGCATAACCAATCGCCTGAAGCCACTGGAGTTCAGCTCGCAAACGGCACGAAGATTCAAGGCAAAGAGATTATCCTTGCAGCGGGCGCTATCCGAACTGCCCAGCTCCTCATGCTCTCTGGAATTGGACCGTCTGATGAGTTGCACAAGTTTAAAATTCCCGTCGTCCTGAACCAGCCTGAAGTCGGCAAGAACTTTGCGGACCATGGTCTTTTTGGAGCACTTTGGGCTCTGAAAGATCCCTCCGCCGGTTATGCTATCGGATCTGCCAACCCGCTCTTCAACGAGCCTCAATATGGCTGGGGCACTCCGGCTGATTTCCTCGTCTCCACCGGTATCACCGACAAGGCTGGACTGGCTGCTGCTATCGAGAAGGATGAGGGCAAGAAGCCTGATCCCAAGAAGCACCCACTGCTGAAGCAGGACCGCACTTTCAACGAGCATGTATTCCAGTATGCCGGTACTCCAGACGGCTCAGCTGTCACCTTTGCTCTGATCAATCTCTTGCCCACATCCAGGGGTAGCGTCACTCTCAAGTCCGCCAACATCAATGATGTGCCTAACATTGATCCCAACTACCACGCGACTGAGGTTGACAAGTTTGTTGCCCGCGAGGGTATTCGCCTGCAAATTGCATTTGCCAACTCCAACCGTACCGTTATTGGTCGTGATATTATTGCCGGCGAGCTTGGCGCTCCAGGTTTCAATGAGACATTCAATACACAGTCAACAGATGCTTACATTGATGCTCGTATTGCTGCTGGTCTTGGGTAAGTGCTCGCGCTCTATGTCATATCACAGAATCGCAGACTCTAACAATTTGGCAGATCTACATTCCACCCCATGGGAACTGCAGCTATGGGCAAGGTGGTTGACACCAATCTTAAAGTCAAGGGTATCAACAAGCTTCGTATTGTTGATACCTCTGTTTTCCCTGTTGTCATTACCGCTCATCTTCAAGTTGCTACATATGCGACAGCATACCAGGCAGCTGATATTATTTATAATAGTCTCAAGTGTTCCAAATAGATTACAAAGGATACAACGTTATTTAGTCAAGGGAGGTAGATTAATATAAATCAAGGAGTAATAAAGGGTTTAGAATAATGCATTTTTCGTCATGAAACCTTTTTCTGCGATTGGCTAAGACAAGATCTATGAGCTTCATGTTGTCGAGTAGTTGATCAAGAAAATACTTTAATGAGAACTGGCACGGCCAACATTAATGACCAAGACCTTATTGACTAAACAGGGAAAATTATTATACGTTTATCTAAATTCTCCTCTGCTAGGAATTCCTCAACTTAGTAAACATAGCGAAAGTTCGGATTCTCTCGATCAGTCAAATCCTGAAACGCCAGATCATGAGTGATCTCGGCGACCTGCGCTGCCTTGTTTCGGTTTCTTGCCAGAAGAACAATCCTTGTAACCACCACCAAGAGCAGATACACTCCATAAACGACAAGGTGCACAATAAAGCCTGGTAGATATCTAGGAGCATCCTTCTCCTGGAAGATCTGCGGGGCGATCAGGTTACCCACCGCCCAGCCAACAAAGACCAGAGTCATGGTGATGCCCTTCTTCGTCTGCCCAGCTATGTTACGTGTGACGAGAGAAATGATCATGTTGCCTTGAGCAAGAAAGAATTGTGTGCAGTAAAAGGCAATCAGCATGCCGCCGGCATTTGATGAATTTGGAGTCACGACGAGAATGACGATGGTGCCGACAATAGCTGGGATTGTCCAAAGCTGTATTGTGGCGACATTCTTAGTAAAATTCACCACTTTGGGAGGTTTTGTTTGTCAAATTAAATAGTGCGAGAGCTTACCAGCATAATGAGACATGTCTGCCCTGACTTTTGAGACGCCCATGCCGATGAGACCATGACAATTATTGTTAAACCACCTTGGGCAATATTGAGAAGCTGTGTCTGGAGCAGGGTAAAGCCAAATTGTTCAATAATAAGATTGGAGAAAACGCCAAGTCCGCCAATGACCAAGTTTGCGACTGTAATAAGCAGGACGCAACACCAGACGAGAGGATCCGTGAGTGCCTCGATAATCTGATACTTTTTGTACTTCTTGTTTTGGATACCGGTTTCGTTGTGACGTACACGTTCGACCATAAGACGCTTATCTTCTTCACTGTAGCACTTGGCTTTCATAGGGCTGTCGGGGAGAAGAATGGCTATGAAAAAGGACCATACGACTGCCGCCAGGCCGAGGACGAGGAAGAGCAGTTGCCAGTTTTTAATTGGACCGTTGGTGAAATGTGAGACTCCAAAGGCAAGAAGACCGCCAACCTGTATTGTAATTAGCAATTGAAGTATTAGGTATAATTCGAGGAAGTTCATTGACGAAAGATGGCCTCAATGTGTAATTCTTACCATTAGTTGCAGTCCTGTCATGCAGTACCAGAGTGAGTTCAACATAGATTGTTCTTCTCTTGTGTACCACATAGAAGTCCTACAATAACAGGTTTTCGTCAGTCTCCGGTCTTGCGGAAGAGGTATTGTCTCCCCACAATAGGCCAGCTTGGAACAACTTACAATAACATCATTGCTGGCTGCACACAACTCTCGAAAAAGCCCAACAGAAACCGAAGAGCCATAAGTCCACCAAAATTGGTCGTCGCAGCGGAACATGCCACCACGGTTCCCCAACAGAACACATTGGCAGCGAGGAGTTTCCCTACGGGCAGTTTCTGCAACAGAAAGTTTTGTGGATATTCTCCAACGAGGATACCCAGGTATAGAATGGTTCCAAGCCACGAATACTGGATGCTGGTCAGTGTCATGCCGAAAAATTCGAGTGAGCTCAGTTCATTGGTGAAATATAACTTACTTGTTGCCCCACGAGATGGGCATCGGTCTTGATACCCATGATAGACGCAAAGTTCAACGTTCCCTTATCCAAGGACTGGCAGAAGTAGGTGACCAGCTGGATCGCAAGAATGCGCCGGTTAATCTTCCAAAACAGGCGCTTGTTGGTCGCCTTGTCAATCTCAATCCCTGGACCATCCACATAGCGGCTGGTTTCTTCATCGCCGTCGAGAGACTTCTCCGATATGCCAGGTACCTCTTGATGGGTGGCCTGCGGAGAAGCTTCCATGTCCTTGGAGGCGGCCATTGTGAGATTCTGAAACTGGGTATCACAGTCTATCGGACTGCTGACAAAACAAATGCAACGTTATGATACAACTCCCGAGTACAACTGCATATCGTCTGTGATATCCTCGCTCCTTGATATATATCCTTTATCGGTGGCATGATAATGCAAATGGCTGAACATCGTCACTTTAGCCTAGTAGCGCAACTGACCTCGGAGTGCCCCGAGTCTTCTTCCGACCTCCGCAAGCCACAAATATGCCCCTGCTAGCGTTTGTCCACTCCGACCCACCTCGCGGCCATGATGCCGGATGGTGGCCGACTGGACGCTCAGGTCAGAAATAATGAAGATGGCCCCGTTAAGAAGATTTGATTCGATGTTGTCCTATGGAATGAGGAGCTGATCGGTTTCTCAGAGTTCTGTTGGTTCTTGCTGACTTGCGAATTTTCATACAAGACCACTATACCCTTCTCTTCCGTGATACTATTTTGAATCTCGAATCGACTAACAAACAGGACTCGATTTATTAAAGATGCTACAACTAGAACCCCCTGCCTCTGTGTCCGTCACCAACGGCACAGATCAGAGTCCAGGCTATTTACCGCCGGATGAATCTCAGATGCGCCCTGAATGGCTGCTGGACCAAGTCAGACATCACCTATGGCGCCAAAGCTTTTACAAGTATGAGAAAGACTAACCTGTAGGCTAAGAACACGGCAAAACAACAGCTTTCCAGCATATTGGTTCCAGAACATCAATATCTTACGAACGGAAAGCAGCCTAAACGATCGCTATTACAAGGTCTTTATTCGAGCAATGTGGTGGCCAAGATCTGGGGAGTAGCAGCGCCTGCTCTGTTCAAGGTATGAGCTATGGGTGTGGAATCTTGCAGTGTTACTCATCTGACTTTGATGCCATAGTCAGAGCCGCCTACACTATATCCCGAGTACACCAAGCCGGGTGGAACACGATATGTATTTCGGGAGCTCGATTTCTGGACGTCGGGATTTTTTCCTGGCAGTCTATACTTGCTCCTCGAGAGAGAGCGACGCTTCAAGCGAGAGCTTGCCATGATACAAGAGCCATCAGTGTCTTCTTCAATACTCCATCCTATGCATCTCGAGTACGTTTATAGTTTGCAGATTTTGCTAGTGCAGACATTTAAGAAACTAACGTTGAATTGACAAGATTCGCTTGCAAGTGGTGGACGACCAACCTCCATCAGAACTCGACGCTGGCCTCCACGCATGACCTCGGCTTCATGATCTTCCCTTGGGCAAAGCTCGCTTGGACACTCGATCACGACATACTTGCGCGAGATACTATAATACGAGCATCACGGGTGTTGGCATCGCGATACGTGCCAGCTACTGGGGCGATACGATCCTGGGATACTTGCACGACGTTGCGGTATTCGTTCACAGATCCGACAAAAGACTTTCTTTTCATCATCGTAAGATTCATCATACTACTTTCTTCATCTTAACTATGTGCTCATGCTAACTAATATTTTTCCCCCACAAAGGATAACATGATGAACCTGGACATGCTCTTCTGGACGGCCTCGGAGACTGGAGACCAAGACATGTACCAAATCGCCGTGAACCATGCAAAGAAAACGCAAGCATGTCACATCAGGACCGACTACTCCACGACACATCTCGTGGTTCTCGATCCGAATACTGGTAGCGTCAAATCTCGACTGACAAACCAAGGATACTCCGACACATCGTCATGGACGCGCGGCCAGGCGTGGGCCATTGCAGGCTTTGCGCAAACATACAACTGGACGCGAGATGCATCTTTTCTCGAAACTTCTCGAGCGTGTGCAGACTACTTTCTCAGTAAGCTGCCTGCCAACGGCGTGCCGCCCTGGGACTTTTGCGCTCCAACGGATTCTGAGCAACCGCCTGACACCAGTGCGGCGGTAATTGCTGCTTATGGTATGCTTCTCATCCATGAGGCACTTGTACAGCAGGGAGAGCAGTCATCCTATTTTGAGAGTGCGATTAGAATAGTAAAGGCTATCTGCTCGAAGCACATGACTCCACAAAGTTGCTTCGTAGCGACAACATCTACTTTGGATACTGTAGAGCAAAATATGCAGAACGTACAGACGGAGTTTACGGTAATCCAGGATGATGCCATCCCACAGACCATCCTCGGAGGCGCCACGATCAATAACTACGAGTTTGCTCCAAGGCGCTGGGCTAACCATGGTCTTGTGTACGCCGATTATTATTTCTTGCTGCTCGGGAACAAACTCTTGGAGATGCAGGCAACAATGTCTCTATCAGATATACAGATTTAGATCTAAAGCTCGTGCTAGCTCGTGCCGGGGTTGGATATGGATTACAAAGGGAGGCTACCTTTCACAAGTTTGGAGCTATACATGATTAGATTCTTGCAGTGGGATTCTTTAAGGGCTGCTATTAAGATATTGAAACAGATATAGAACATGAACAGCTTGTAATAAATTAGAGCATTATACAGACAAAAAAAGCCGATCGGTATCATTCAGAGTATTTTACATGTTGTTTGAATAAGAAAAAACGCTCACCCTCTGATCGGGTGGAAAAGATGGATCGAGAAAAGCATCAACGCCATCATAAGAGTGAACATCGGCCATCATGGGATCTGCGGGCTGTACACCTATTGCAACACCAGCCCGAGGAGACTCAATTGGCATGGACTTTGAGTGACCGTTGTAGGATATTTGGCCCTGTAAACTTAGCGGTAAAGGTGGAAAAGCCATCGATATGCTGTCGGGTGATGCCCCGTGGAGATCACTAAGTGAGGGAGTGGGCACGCCGACGCCGGTAGTGTCAACACCGTGGGTAAAAGAGCCTGGGCCTGAGCCCGAACCCTCACGCCTGTTGGCGTTGACTGTCGTCTTATCAATGTACTGGTCGTCCGAATATACTGGCTCCCGTATGTCGAGAATGTGTTGGTCGTGCTGCCGTGCCTGCGTTAGTCGTGTGGCGAATTTGGACGCCAAGTTGTGTGTCTCCCCATTTGTATCATCGCTAAAGGGTCCGTTCCAGCGACTAGAGATGTTATAAAGACTGGAGACCAGCGAGTTGAATGAAGGGGCTAGGGGCTGGCTGTGATAAGAGGAATAGGCTAAAAGTAACCTCCCGCAGATGAACAGACAGAATGCGAACTGGGGGTTGGTCAAGGAAGTTGAGCGTTGCAAATATGCCTCTGCAATGATGCTCACTTCGGTCGCGGCCGCAAAGCAGGTTTCTGCACTCGATAGGGATGGCAATCGTAGCCGTTGGCTCTGCCACTCAGGCAATGGGAACGCAATAACTTGGTGGAGCAGAATTACCGCAGTATTGTGCGTCATGTGCGCCAGGGTGAGATTGGGGTCCATATTGCCATCCGCGTTGAGGACACACGCCTCTCGCCATGGCTTGGGTAGAAAGATTTTCCATCTGGTATTGCCAATCATGATTAGTATAACTGACAGTGTATAAGTAACCATATTCCAAATGAACACCAACTTACTGAATCAATCGCAAGTCAAGCTGCTTGAAGCGGACCAACCACAGCTGAAACTGGTGAGGGTCGCTAAAGTCTAAGTCATGCTGAAGGAAGAACGAGGTAACCAGGCTCAAGCTCTCCGTTGCCTCGATACAGAAGGCGAAACCGCCCAAAAGATCTTGGTCTTCACCATCAGGTCGAGCTGTCGGTACGGCTGGATTAGCCCGCGAGGTTAGGTCTGCGATGCCAAAGTAGGGCGTGGGTACGTCGAGTGGCTGGCCACGTTCCCAGAGGCTGCCTTCGCAAGGAAGTCTTCGTTTGACATCGGCACTGGTGAGAGAGAAGTTCCATCCCGTGGCAATGCTGCAGAAGCGATCCATTATAAATATATTCCAAAAGACGCGCCGACGCTCTTCGGTCTCGCTCCAACTGCGGCACCGGGGTAGAAAGTTCATGCGCCTGATTAATGTCTTGGTGAGTGGCTTATTCTGATCCTCTTCTTCTACACTGAGCTGAAGTTGCTCAACTGTTCGCGTCATGCTGCCAACAATCGACTATTCAAGTTTCAGAAAGAATTAGATTCTCAGTTACTTCACGATCGCGTCCAAAACAGGTAATTACTCACCCATGCAGAAGGACCTCGCCCGCCACCAATCTGCAGGAAATGTTCAGCAATATCCTCACACAGACAAAGAAGCATATTGACTAACCAAATCAAAAGAACAAATAGTCAAAGCTTGTAGGTTTTCCACTGAGAAAGACTCCATGCTGCGAAGTATCACTACCTGTCGGCATTGTCGAGCGTAGGCCGTCTTTTCAGCGCCGTGGCCGAGACGTGGGTCATTGGAAAATCGTGCACATAGCGATGTAATGGCGTAGAAAATGGTAGACGCGCTTTCGCGCCCATTGGGCATTAATAACCGCTGGCGAAAGTGCAGAACATGAAGCATTGGGATCCATTGGTGCACTTGTTCAAAGTATATCTCGATGAGCGCGTCCATGAGGTCGTCTGGCGGTAATCGAGCTTCACTGGTAGCTCCAGGTGCGCTGCTGCTAAGAGACTTTGGCAATTGGGATGGCCCATCTAAGTTCTGTATCGCGGGTTGTTGCTTGTTTTGTACGGTAGAAGCCAGTCGATTCCGTAATTGGGTAATGGACTGCTCCAAGTTTTCTTGTGTAAATCCATCCGTGCTTGTGTTCTCGACGCTTCCGCTCGTGGGAGAATTCAAGCCCCCAAACAATTGGTTCCACAAGATGCTTTGGCCAAGGAACATTTGCTCCAGCGACGCTGGATGAAGGGAATTAGCGGGCGACAAGTTACGAAACGGAAGATGAAATGGCCCATCCTGTTTTGAGTTCACTCACCAATCCTTTGGTTGATGCTCTCAATGGCGCCAGTGCGAACACCCGTTTTGGCTCTTCCATCGTAATAGACACACTCGACATCTGTAAGGCAATTTTTAATATCATGATTCTCCGGCTTTGTCCCAATTCACGTACTGTATCTCACGCATGCGGAGCATGGCTGGGTTCTCGAACATGCTGACTTTTTCTTTCGACAATTTTGGCAAGCGGGACCTTCATTTTCCTGATTATCGTCCCTGCTGGAGAGCTTTCGCTTTTTAGAGGCGGCTTGCTTATCCTCAGAGCCGGTAGCGGAGCCTTGCACATCCTCAGCTTCTACATCGTCGACAGGCATCATGACCGGAGGGCATCCAGCAGAGAGTAGGCATGCCTCACAACAGAGCAATTGGCGATGATGTAGAGGAAGCTAAGTCTCCAAGCTTGTTGCCGGATATTAGAGCGGAATGACATGGAGCAAAAGGTACAGCAAATAGCACGGCAAATAGCGTCAATGGCTTCAACGACTTTGTGGAGTCCCCGCAGAATGAAATCGTGGGGTAGAGCCACGAGTATGGAGCAGAATCACATGATTGCAGGGGGAAGTTTCGCTCTGTGAGTCGATCAAAGACATGTTCGGATCATATCAAACCGATATGCGAACTTGAAGGACCCAAAACTGCTAAACGAAGGCAATTCGCGTCACTAGGAAGCGTGTAAGCTCTCACGTGTGCAGGAGAGGCGGGATGCTCGGGGTGTCTCCGAGACTTGGCCCGAGATATACACCGCCCAGAGAGCCTATAAGCGTGCCAATAGTTAGTTCAATTTTTGAACCCCCGGCTTAGAGGCTACAATTAGAGGAGTCTTCAACAACTAATACTAGATGTGTAATGCCATTAACAAATCTCACAGGGCATCTCCGCGGGGTAAGTGTGGGGAAACCAGGGATCTTCAGCAGCATTGTTGTACGATCAGGATGGCATCAATGTGTGATTTACTACATGCTCAATGTACATAGTAAAATCCTTCCAAGCGAGTCTCTCAGTTCTTAAGCTCATGGCATGGTTTTGCAGCTGGATCCATGTTGACGTCCGCCCAATCCGCAAAGATATATCCTCCCAATGCAATGTCACCCTTTGAAATGGGTGCACTTCCGCCCTTGAAAGCTTCATAGCTCTCATATACAGACGCTTTGTGCGTTTTACCTAGCGCCAAGTTCAGACCAGGAGCTGTGAGGGAGATACTTGAACCATCAAGAGGCCTGTATCAAGTTAGCCAGCATTCTTGCATACTCTCAGATGTGTGGATCAGGATGGTTAAACTCACAATGGCTGGATAGCATTCTCAAAGACATCCTCAAGGACTGCAACAACGCCCCGGGCAAGCTCTTCATCGCTTAATTCAGGTTCAAGAGTCAGCTTCACATTATCAACACTGATCATGCCGTTGGGAGCCTTCTTGAGCACATGATCAAGGTGAGCTTCAGCCTTGCTACCATATAAGTAAAAAGGCATGCGGTCTGGATAAGCTTGATCAAGGGCGTTGAAGAACATTGACTCCTGCACCACCAAACGGATGCTGGTCAGTTTAAAAGTCATAATAGGTTCTTGGCCATCTTTCGGTATGCCTTCATCAAGGCGCCATACGATATCAGCGCCAGGTTTGACCATGTCTTCAAGGAATTCTTTTTCCGTATTGGCCACAGTGTAGAATTTATCAGGATTCTCCTTGCGGAGCTGCTGGTAACGCTGTTTAGCATCTTCAGGAAAGTCGGCTGTGATAATGAGCTGCCAGCGGTGGTTCGCCATGTGAAACATGGGTATGTGAACAAGATGAATCTGTTCAAGACCTTGCATGACGAATCCGTGAAAATCGGGCTCGATCTTGTTGCGAATAATACATTTCTATGGCTGACGCTTAGTTCTTCATCTTCTGTTGTAGCTTAAAGACCCGAACTTACTTCAACTTCTTCATCCGCAACACGCCTGAAATCTTCAGCCAACTTATTGAGGAAATCCCTGTCGGTAGGCCATGGGCTCATCGTTACGTTGACCAAATACGACAGGTCGCCACGGGCAGGGTTTTCTTCATGAACAAGCTGTAGACGGCGCTTGTAAGTCTCGAGGCATTTTCCGTATGTAGCTTCGCCAAAGGATGACGAGGTTAAGAAAAGTGGTCGTTTTGCAACAACATCATCCATTGATGTGACAGACAGACGCTCAAAGATGCGCTGGTTGAGATAGTTGGCCTCGTTCTGTCGGCAACGCACAGGAATCGGTGAGTACCCATCCATGATCATGAGAGGCGACATAGGCATCACTTACTACATCGTCGTTGACTTTTCCGTTGACCTTGAAATTGCAGGCAAATGCATTGATCATCAAATCGCCACCCAATTCACTCAGAAAGTCCATGCTATCTGGGTCGTCAAAAAGCTGCTCGTTTGTAACGCTTAGAATCTTTTCTCGGATGCGCTGCTTCTCGCTCTCGATATCCCTTTCGGAGAGACCTTTCTTTTCACTGGGGAGTCGTATTAACGGACAAACGATGAGGTCGTCTTCGGCTCTAGTCATGGTCGCCCAATGACAATAAAGCTAAGATCACGCAAGTTAGTCATTTATCCAAGGGCATGGGATATAGGACTCATATGACCAACAGACCTTGGTACAAGTAAAGACAGCTTCACCAAGCAGCCTGCCATAGCCATTGGGGGTGAGCTTGAGCATTTTATGTGTCAGCCAAGTGGCAACTGCTGCTGCACCAGGTTTGCTGCCTTCAACACCATAGACGCCCATGCTCCCCTTCTCGTCATTCGCATGGAACACAATAGGGCTAGTCCAGGTGATGAGATATTTCATACGCTCATCACGATAGCAGAGTCCACCCGCGGGATAGTTTATATATCCTGACCTAGCGGTGAATGTAAGATTAGTACATAAATAATCTAACACCAAGTTAGACTCACTTGTGAGGATCAATGGTGATGCTATCCGCAAATTCGAGGTACTGAAGCTGCTCCATTGTGTAGGGTTGAAGAGCCAATGCAGGAACAAGTGGGAGGAGGTCATTTGGAGGAGAGCCTTTGACGGAATGGTCGATTAAGGAGGCGAAATATCCTCCCCAGGCGGCATCGGCATGAATCGCAAATGATAGGCCCTTAGCCTCATAGTCTCGTCTCAGCCGCACAAGGGCGGCGAGAGGATCGCAAGCACCATGCTCCGTCGACCCCATGATGGCAACGCCACCATACACTGGGATGCGGTTATGAATGCAGTTATCAAGATGTTTTTGTAAGTCTTTAATATCCATGCGAGCATCTTCATCAACTGCAACATTGATGAAATTGTCAGACCCAATGCCCGAGATTGCTACAATTCAAGAATCAGTTAGACACTTATTTAATACGCAGTCACGGGGAATTTCATCGAAGATGATATGGTAATGACACTTACCACCGCCTTTAGGCCAAGAGTAATGCTTTGTCGTGCTAAGGAAGAATTTGCCCGATGTCTCAATGTCAAAGTAGCGCTCTAAGTAGTCCTTCCCGACCGTCTGGATGAGATACGGTTTAAGAGCATCTTGTAGGAACTGAGCTGCGATGGAGTATTCATTCGCGAGACGGGTAGGAAGCTCCAACACTGTGCTGGGCTTCAGATTAAGCAGCTCCCATGTATCAAGTTCAGTAAAAGGCTTCTTCTCTCCTTTGCAATTTTCGACGAGAAATGGAGGATCGGCGTGAGCCAAAAATTTGAGTGGAGGGTCTATGCCTTTGCTTTCATTTTTCCCAATAGCAAGCTTCAAAGACAACGGGTAGAATTTGAGGTTTCGGACTACAAAGTATTAGCGTAACGTCTTTAAATGCTAAAGGTAAAAACAGAGCGCAACGTACTTGCCCAGATAGCTTCAAGATTGGCTACAGAACCATCCTATTGCGACGATAGCAATTAGCAATGATCTGATCAACAAAAATTGAGAAACCACTTACACAAGTAATGTGGCCCCAGGGCGCAACATTCCCTCTCTTTCTGTAACCTAGCATTTTGCAGAGGTCTTTCCCAACAGTCCTTTCCTTCTCTGTAGTCAAAGGGCTTGCTTCAGTTGCGACATTGTTGGGATTATACATCATCGTCGCCATGTCTAACCCAGTTAGTCATACTGATCATCACAAAGGCAAAGATATCTTACATCCAATGATGCTTGGCAATGCGACATCCATATTCATATGAGCATTATATCGCGGCGACCAAAATGGGATCGAATGCAACGCAAGTTTCTCCGAGAGCGTATTGACGTAGCCACGAAGCTCCTCAATACTCTCTGTATATGTCTGCGCTTGCATCATCGAAGACGTGATAAATTCGGGATCATCGTGGTAGAGATTTTGGCGCACTGTCTTCTGGTCTTCCAATACTTTGCCCATGAGCTCACTCAGAATATGAAAGTTCTCAGCCTTGGGTCCTAAAAAGTAGGACCCAACTCTTGCATGCGCAAGTCTGTCTTCATGATGAGGATCATCACCCATGGTTATTACTTTGCAAAGGTCGCGCGCTTTGTATGTTGAATTCAGTACTTAATTTATTGAGAATGAAGAGCATTGCAAACAATTTTACGGGAGTAAGCCCTCTAATCTATATATGAGGCATTCTCAGTAGCCGAGCTGCCATATCACGAACCTCCAGCTGAGCCACCTTCATGCTTCTAGCTCTTTCTGGTAACCAAAATTCTCGAATTGGTGCCAAATATGCACGGTAGTGGCTAGTCACCGTCTCAGACATGTTTTGACCACATTATTGAATGTGATATGCAGTGTAGCAGGTGAGATTTTACAGACGCCTATAACTACATGTACACAAGGCATTTAAGCGAACAACCTTTACAAGCCTACAGAAAGAGGCGTATGGAGTATAAGCCGCTTCATCCCGCCTTGCATATGATAGCGCATTTCGTATCATAATGACAGCAAAATATCGGAACGCCATGCTGTTTTGGTCTAAAAAGCGGCTATTAAACAAGCTCGTAGCCTAACCGATTGGCTGTAAAATACCGAAGTTAAGTAGGCTTCAAGTATTGGCAATAGTCTCATGTTCCTTCAGCTTGTATCTTTCCTGCCACTAGTTCTGCGCTCCACCAGCTGATGTGATAGTGTTTGATGCTCGTGGGACACTTCTGTTAATTGCCATTGGCATACACCTCGTAACTAATACCGATATGATAATAAGGTGCTATCAGCATATTCAACTTCCATTATAGTCATATCGAGGGGGCAACACTATCTAGAAATAAAGACAAGTAAAGATTCCAGTAGCAGCAACCAGTAGAATGCACACAAATCTTGATGTATTGAACCAGGTTCATTCCTCGCTTGATGCATTGAAGCCTCGAACAAGTATCCAACAAGTTCCCTTTATATGCGATGCTGATACCTTACGTGCAAGTTCCAACCGATTGTTCCTTGTCCCAGATGTCATGATCCGGGATGTTCTCTTCATAATACGTCTCAGTGACTCTCTTAAACCCAACGACCGGCCCATCATACGGCCAAGGCTCTCCAAGTCCCGTCGCAAAAATGGCAAATGACGCGCCCGAGAAAACAAAATAGTTTGCTGGTGCGAATGCCTGCCAAGACGAGGCAATCTCCGCTATGTAATTTGGCTGAAGCGCATTACCTAAACTGTAGCCAAGTTGGTAAAGTAGCGGAGTGGCGCGAATGTGCAACACGAGGGGCTCTGTCAGCTTTGTGGTGTTGAGGGGAATTTGATGATACTATCCAAGTTAGTCTCCGCAAAATGCAAATGCTGCACTCATTAAGCATCTTAAGAGTGATGAAATAATACCTGCGATGTTTGGTTCTGCCAAAGCTCCGTATATATACAAAGCCCTGTGGTGTTCGCGCACGCTGTGACGCCAATGTCCTGGTGCTGAAACTCGGAGAGATACGAAGAGATTCCAACCTGGTTCTTTGGTCCCAACGTCTTATTGAAGCCCAATAACTCTGCGGAAAATGTCATATTGAGGGATTTCTGCTTTCGGAGAAGCGCCGCGGGTGTGTCCCTGTCGCTAAGGCTAAACACATTTGGTCTCAACTCGATACTACCTTTGTGCACCTTGAAGTTGCGAGTATAAGGAGTTCTCAGCTGGTACCATTCAGAATCTAGCTTCTGAGAAGAAAAGTTGTCCACGAATGGAGGCGGAATGCGGCGCTTGCCAGTTACCGGCCCAACTTCTTCGCTCAGGAGAATCGGTTTCCCGTCGTTGAATATTGGCCATCCATCTTTCCAGGTGACACTTGTGAGGAAAGTTTCTCGTCCTAACACTCATAAGCATTCGGTTCACTGTACCAGATCGTCTAAGACATACCCAGTGGAGAGCTTCCATTTATCTTCCTGCGAGCCAAGAAAGCTGCATACCATTCACCAGCTGGGGTTTCTACCATGGTAGCATGTCCCGTAGATTGCACCGTCAGATTATCGAACCCATACGCTCCATTGAACAGAAGAGGATTGTTCGGTCCAGCCTTAAAGGGGCCTTCCGGCGACCTGCTCCTGGCGATAGTCGAGCGGTGCAGATCATCAGTTCCACCTTTAAAACAGCATTAATTCTTATTCTTCTTATTTGTGGATTCTTCTTTTAGAAAAGACTCACCTTCCGCGATCAAGAGGTAATACCAGCCATCTTTAAATGTCATCTTTGGCCCTTCCGGCCGAGCTGTAGCATTGTGGGCCAAGGTACCGTTCCACAAACTCCGATACTGCCCACTACAGCTCCCGTCTTTCAGACTGATCTCGCATTGGTAAATACCCCAGAGTCGGTCTTGGTTGTTATTCGGTGCCATAAGATTCAGGTACGTCTTTTTCGAAACGGGATCTCTGAATAGTTCTGGGTCAATGCCCCACGGATCAGCCCAGGTAGGCTCAGACCAGTGAATCAAGTCGATAGACGACGCAAAGAATACACGTGGCCACACTCGGGCGACTGGATCGTATGTCCAACGCGTCATGGAAGCAATCCAGAATTTTCCGTCAAAATGAGCCAATGAGGGCGCCCAGGCTCCTATCAATAGTCAATAAATACATGATCTCACTGGCTCATGCTGATTTGGTATACGGACCTGCTCCTGTGGGCGTGCCATAGAGCTGTAGTTGGTCAGGTTGTGTAAAAGCATGTGATATTAGTGTCCAATTGGACAGGTCACGGCCTACTCTCAAGTTAGATCATTCTCTACAGAGTTCATCCTACTGGATCAGCGATTCTTACTTTTGTAGATGGGAATTCCCGGGAAATACTCGAAGCTAGATGTAGCTATGTAGTAGTCATCTTGAACCCGAAGAATCGAGGGATCGGGATTCCATCCTGATATGATCGGATTGTGAATTGCTTTAGAGAGACTAGCTATTGTAAGCCAAATTCCGAAGAAGATATTATTTCCCCGCATGATTCGTGATGGATAGGGATAACACCCTCTAAGTTGTCATGAGGGCATCAGGCTCGCCAGTAGTCAGTATAAATACATGAGTGGTGACTTCTGCCGAATTAATTAAGAGCTGAATATATGCAGCATGTTTTCATTGTTCGGCTACGCAAGCAAATACCCCTTAACCCTTCTTCGACCTAGGGTAGACCGATTGAAAAATGAGCAGTGTCCGGTACAAGTCTCGGACCAACCTCCGGCGGTAGCTGTGATGTGGACAGACTATGTAGTCGCTTCCTCCCCTGGCTAACTCCACGCTGCTAGTTCATCTCCAATTACCCCAGATTCTCCAACTGTTTCGGAAAGCATGCCGACAACTTCCTTTGATCCCCGGCCAACTTGCGCTTTGAAGATGGAGTAGCAGATTGCTTACCACAATCGGAACAATGTTTACTTCAGAGCCGGAGGTCACAAGTCTCCACACCAAAAAAAATCCAGTTCTACATACGATGACACCTTAACATCTTAAGAGCCATGCGTGCTTCTTCTCTACTAATAATCTCTTCGATCGGTAACAGTTTGACATCACCATCTTGTTGGGCCGTCTTGATTAATGAACCATGAAAAAACTTTGACGCACAAACGAGGCGTTGTCGTTGAAATATGACAAATCGCTACCAGTTCAGGATATTGGAGCAATACTTAGCTCTTGTCGATTACATATTCTCTTCTTCTAGTCACACCGTCTTGTGCTGAGTGGCGTTTGGTAAGTTCTTGGTAAGGATTACAGATTAAGATGAGTAATTTTGAAGGAAGATCATCCTTATGGAGATGCTGCAAGAAATTCCAGAACAGTCTGTACTTGGTAAATGGGTATCATTTGTGATTATTGATTGTACGTCAAGTTTATGAGTAGTGTATTAACAAAGTTTCCGTGAAGTCTATGGTTACTATGGCTAATTTCTTCGTATTTGTTCAGACTTGGGTAAGGCACTGCTCAGTATGAGAGCTCTATTACAATTTGTCAAACATTTTGATTATGGTAATTAGTCTATACTATTTGGTCTTTCTCAATCTAGAGTCCCGGATATTTTCTCATATTCTCTAACTTTGCCATGAAATTTAGCCCAATCTCCTGATAATATGCTCCATAGCAGATAAATTGCATTCCCAGAACAAGATGATGTTCTCAAAGAGCATAACGGCCCTTCTTTCTGATTTTCTCACCAAACACAAAGAGGATCCAGGGAATGGGAATCAGACCAATGGCGATGAAACCGAGCAGACTAGCCGCCCATTTTGTCGTCAATTTATTGTACACTAGATAACGTAGAGTCAGTATCGTGTCAAGAATGGTAACTTCCCTCTGTATGGTCAACCTACTTTGTATGATAAAGAGCGGAAAGGCAGCAGCAAATACATAGCGTGTAAAGGCATTTGCTGACAGCGCCGAGGCGCCGTATCGTGCACCGTAGCAGTCGATCATATAGGTAATACTAGTGGCCTTGATCATGCACCTTTGTCAGTATATAGCACGTAAACTAGACCATATGAGAGCAACTCACGAATATGCAGAGATTTCCCCAGTTGAAAGGGATCAGAGCAAGCACCGGACTAATCCAATGGATATCCGAGCGAGCTGTCCAGGCAAACCAGAAAAGGCCAACGGCGACTCCCAAACTTCCCATCATAGCTGGATAAAGGCGCTGCTCAGGTGGCAGATGGCCCACATCTCCTCTTTCGCGTGCCTCAATGGCCTTCCTCTGATAGATGAAGCGGTCACAAAGAACGTTGGTCATAGTTGCAATCAGTGTGCCAACACCCAGGGAGATAAAGACGAGCCCATTCTGGTGAGAATTAAAGCCATACGTCTTCTGGAAGACCAAAGGCAGAGATGCAAAGAACGCGTAGAGCACAGCAAAGTCGAAGCCAATGTACAAGCTCAAGAACAGAACGATGGGCTCGGTAAAGAGAAGATGCATAGGTCTCACCAGCGATTCGGTCACCCATTTGTGCACCGCGCCCCAGCTCAACGAGGGCATCTTCTTCTTGGAAAGCAGCTTCTCTTTGATCGATTCTTTATTGTCACGCTCGAGGATTTTCTTTTTGTATGTCTCCTTCATGCCGAGCGCAAAGACGCAGGTCGCGACACCCCAGAAGACGGAGACCCATTCGAGCCAACGCCAGTTGAGTCTTTCCACGACAAAACCGCCGATTATTGGAGCTGGTGACAAGTTAATGCTTAGTATTTTTACCATACTTGACACAGCAATGAAGAATAATTTGGGGCATTGACATACCAATACAGGGTCCCATAAAGGGGGCCATAACAAAGAGAGCCGTCGCCGGTCCACGACGTGCAGGAGGCCACATATCCGCCATTGTGCCTCCGCCAACGCTCAATGCCGGGCTTCCAAAGACGCCGGCGAAGAAGCGGCAAATGACCTCGGCGGCAATGTTCTTTGATGTAGCAGCACCTATGAGAAAGAGGGTGGCAATGGGCAGCCCCAGGCGGTACACAATCAATCGTCCTGCTGTCTCGCTGAGCGGTGCACCTATCATTGGTCCAAAGGCCAAGCCGAGGCAAAAGAGTGAAATGCCGAGGAGAGAAACCGTTTCGGATACGTGAAATTGCTGTCCTGTTGCTTTTGCTCCTGGTGCGTAGGCTGAAGACATATACGTGCTGATAGACCGCTAGATTAGCCACACTCATATTGCAAGTGTAAACGTGCTTTGTTGTCATGATATCTGTCACTGTATACTTACACGGTAAACGCGTAGAGAGAAACACAAACGGTATGGTATAGTCGCTTTCCATCACTCCAGTTGTATGGATTGCGAGGGTCGTCTTCCCAATCCAATTCATGGCTACTTCCAGGTGCGCTTTCTGGGTCACTAGTCGGAGACGAGTCCTCTTCTTTGTCGGTAGGCAGTTCATTCTCCATTCTGTCTTCTATGGCGTCCATCTTGACTTATGACTAAAAAGACGCCTTGTCCTTCAAATCAATCGCCAAATTCGCCGCGTTAGATTGCCAAGACAGTAAGGCTATATATCTGCACTTGAGAAAAGGAGCAAGAACGAGGGCACAGATGGGGACCCCAAGTTTGTCCATCTACATTAGTAAGGCGAGATCGCGTCGCCTCCACTCTGGGATAAATGTGCCGAACCGCGGCATCTCCCGTACACTCATTGGGGAATGGATTATCCTTGGGAGGGGGTCACACTACTCGTATTCCCAGCTTTATTCCCCAAGACAACCGTGAAGGTTTCGGTTACGGTGACAAATCATTTCCCAGTCCGGCTACACTGACTCAAAGTGCGGAGTAAGGGATGTTTAGTCTTGTGTTGTTTGCCGTTCTCAAGATGCGTCTTTGGGCTTGTAATAACACTTCAAAAGAGTTGAGCAGCAGAATGATGATAGTATATCCATTCAGGCTCATAATGACATATATACATCCTACATTTACTCACAAATGGGCTCTTATTACTTGTTAAACAAACGATGTACAGGAAAAGGTCCATCGTCCGCTATTAGTAAACCGGAGAGTTTTGATGAATCCTAATCCCCGATTGCCTCTTCTGGCTAGACTATGAATTTTCAATTGGTAATCAGCTTCCGAATTCGGCGGCTGAGGTGAGCAAAGGGATAAAACCCGAACTTCTATAAATTCCCGACCATCCCATCCGTCGGACCAATGGCGCCTGGCTGACCTTTTTCTTGGTCAGACGCACGACTCACGTAGTTTTGACGAACCATTTGCAGTTTGCGGCTTAGGGCAGAAGATGCTTCTCCAGAGAAGAGCAATTCGTCTCTGCAAGGGGGTTTGCTAGAGCGGATGACGTTGGCAATGGCCAGATACTATATAGAGAGCTTGGCCTTGCGCGCGGCTCGTATGTAATACAAACACTAGACGAGCAAAAAGGAGTCCAACAGACTGAACAGGGTTCGGTGATCGCAAATCAATCTGCCTGACGCGAAATCCCGAGGACAAATCATTCATCCCACTTGGACCAGATTCCGTTGCTGGGGACAGAAACTAGCACCGATTCGTACATACATGGAATCACGGGCTTACTAGCTGCAACTATTCGGAATCTTTGACCCAGCTGGGCAAGGCGATCCACTGGCGATCTGCGAAATACTTAAGGCACGGAGCCCAACTCTTTGCGCTGAATCCAGCCGTTTTCGCATATTACTTATCACGATTATTATTCTATTAGCCGTCACGTGATCGGAGAATCCGGCCATTTGGATCTTATTAATAATCTCCGTTTGCCATGGTCGCGTGGTAGCACAACAATATAATTCCTCTCACCCCTGGAATATCGCGACTCGGAGCTTCGCGCAAACACTCCTCCGATTGTAGAAGGTCTAACGCCTCATAAAGATCTGCACAAGCTATCGTGCGTAGCCTCAATCTGCCGAGAGCTCCTCGTATAAGGCTTCCAGCCCCCAGCCAATCATGTCAGAAACACCACCAAGAGGGAAGAGGCGGCGGACTGAAGAGTCGGATACCGAGGCTAGCGGCTCAGTGATTGAGGTTGGCAAGTCAATCATTGCAAAGCCGCAGCCCGTAAGTGAGGATACGAATGGGAGGCCCGAGCCAATGACTGACGCAGGTGAGTCCGGCACTGTATGAACTCGGTATGAGATGATTCTGACGAGGCTTCGTTTGTATAGAAAAGAGATATCGAGCTTGGCGCAGTGAGTTTTGCCCAGTCTCGTTGCTTTGACACTTGCTTTAGACTAACCAGGAGATGCAGAAAATGGCTCTCCTCACGATGCCTTCTGTTTCGTCTGCAAGCGGGAGATGGACCTACTAGACTGTTACACATGCCGAAGATCCTACCACCAGAATTGTCTAGATACACCTGTCGATAAGCTCACCCACAGTGACAACTTCTTCTGTCGAGTCTGTGTCAATCGCCAATGGCACGAGCATCTGCCTCCGCCGAGCCCGCCGCCATCTCCACCGCTTGAGAGACAGAGGGTGGCCCTGCCCAGTCACAGACCGAGCACGCAGCCCAGCGTTGAAGTACATGCGCCTTCGACTTCGGCTTCGACTTCACCAGCTCCTTCAGCAACAGCCCAGAATGCCCAGGCTTCAGGCCCGACGTCCTTCACCTGGCTATCGCAGAACCAGTTTACGACTCCTCTAACGCGCTCCAGCGCGATTCAAAGTCCTCGAACCCCAACACCTCTCTCGGGTGTCATTAATCTCAACGGCCCTGGTCGGGGGATCGTGGCTGGTCCGCGCGGTCCCCGTTCACGCTTTTCTACCCTGTCGGCTGAAGTGGATGATGCCGTATCATTAATCCTCAGAGAGCTGGAATACCTAGGAGACGCCAGGCAGAAAATCACGCAGCTGGAGGATGTTATTGTGAGGCTACAGCAGGATGTCCGGATCAACGAGAATGCGCTCATTCTGGCGCAGCGCAACGCCGCTTCGTCAAACCAGCGCAATTCAGAAAGCCTCCGTGTGGAAAACGAACGGCTAAAGAAGGAAATGGACGACATGAACCGATCACTAGCAGATGAGAAATCACGGTCACAGTACTACAAGGCTGATGCGGACCACTGGAGAGCGCAGGCACAGAGCCGGCAGGGAGAATTGGAAGAGCTTAGGGGGAAGCTGAAGAATTTGCTTGGCGGGTGATTACGAGAGAATGGTACGACTAGTTTGTTAATGTATTGTATGTACGGAGTATAAGCCGGAGTACGTGGATCAGGGATACCAGTTTGGATTACATGTTGCTCTGTATTTTGGATTTGTTGCTATTTCGCTGCTTATTTCATCAACCTGCAGTTGGCATGGGTTAGGCCTGTGTATTGAAATCATCTTACATCTTCCCAATACTGAATGGTGGAGACATGTAATATAAGCATAAGTACGGCGTCCTCGTAAGCAACATGCCTGGGCTAGATTTCCATGCGGTTCATATCTCCCCGACATTGCGGGGTAATATACAAATTAAAATCTCCTCACACAAAGAGATGAGAAATCCCATGGCTGACCTTGCTTGAACAGACAGAGTTAGGCGTGTGCTAGTGCATGTAGTCGGTGACAGTTGAGTCTGTTTCTGTGAACGGTGTTTGTCTTATTTGTCTGCATAGCGCCGTTCCTGGTCCGAATGTAGACATTGAACTCGCTTAGACACGCCAATTGAGATGACATCCGATTCTTTTGTTGGTCTCGGCCCGCAAGCTTCCGCCAAGTATTGGGGGCTAGAGGCATTCGTGTTGTTTGTCATTTCATTCGTAAGACTCTAAATTTGGCAACTGACAAACCGTTGGCTTCATTTGATCGGATATCGCTTGCGAACTCCGTCGTCCACGGTCAATCGCGCTAGTCAGGGTTTGCATATTACTTCTAGATACGGCGAGTAGAGAGAGATTCATGCAATTGATATATATCGATGGATGTTCTGTTCGTCTTGTCCCGCTATGGCTTGACTGGTGTAAAGCTTCAAGGGTTCAACCAGCAATGTTCTAGATGGATTATATATAAAGTAAGGAACGCACACAAGTTCGTCTATAAAAAGCAACGCAAAATTCATCTTGGCCTCTTTCGGCCTTTAGCAAAAACCCCATTACGCCTCATCAGAAGGCTCGCTCGTCGCTCTGTTCCACGACGTTCCGATAGCTCCCCAGTACTCTTCATTAAACATTTGCATGTGGCGCACATGGCCACTTCCCTTGAACATGTGATTATCAGACTTGTATCCCCTTTTCCGTGCCTGTGCAATGTGTTCTTCAATGTCCTGATACGGGATGATATCATCATCTTCGCTGTAAATATACAAATGTCGCGTATCCTTGGTCTCGTAGTATGGGTTAATCACCGCCTTGACACTGAATGCTGGCGCGGGCTCCTTGCCAATGACCCATTCGATGAAGCGGTTTCCGCAGAGGAATCCAGCCCAAAGCGTTTGTGTGACGGCAAATGGCCAGGGGAACCAGTTTGCAGTGCCCAGGGCCATGGCGCGCGACCAGCGGCCCAAGTTCTCGCGAGTCATGATGACGCTTCCGGGCGTAGAATCGAGAACCAGCAAGTGATGCGGCATCGGCTTGTCGTGGACAAGACGGTAGGCATTCAACGTCGCCGCGTAGTTGATACCTCCAGTGTTGGACATGATATGAGCCAGCACACGGTCCTCGACTTTTTGAGAGTCTTTATCATCTTCCGATTCCTTCGGGAAGATGGCGTCGATGACGGGTCTCATGGATAGCGTGCGCTGGTCGAGGTTTGACCACATGGCCTTTGAGATGGGGGCCAGCACGACGATCTGCGTTGAGCAGGGGAAGAGATTCCGGTATCCGTCTGCATACTTGACCAAGTTCTTTGGCTGTCCATCGCCCCATGAGTAGATGAGGACGGCCCGGGGATCGGTTGGGCGCTTCACAGCCTCATTTTGTTCGTCGGGGTGGCGGATGTAGACCTGCTCAGACAAGGCGCTGAAGCCCGGGAAAAAGTCTTTCTTTTCCTCAATCATTGTTGATGGGTACCGCTCTCGCGCGCAAATGACACTGTGTGACAATGACAGCAAGTACTGGTGGAAGAGGTTGAATCTTCTAGTCGCTGGCCTGCACCCGAACTGCGTATTCACCGGTCGTCTCGGCCTTGATAAAGATTGTCGAAAAAGATACAAGTCAGTGTTTATCTGGCTTTGTTGGGATGCAGGCCTTGTTGTTGGGCATAGTTTTGACCCGCCCCGTCGGCGAAATGAACATATTTGTTAATCCTTCTCCGTGCCTCGGTTCAGTGGCGATACAGTGAGAGTTGGGAAACTAGAGAGTATTTGCGACCAGTTGCTTGTCGATGAAGCAGAGACAGACACCAGAAGAAACGGACGAAGAAGATGAAAGCTACCCCTAAAAAATACACGCCAAACCAATGGCATTCACCTACTACCCTTCAATGCAACAGTTGGCGGTTAGACCTTGAACAAAAGACCCCAGATCGATCTGAATTGATCGCTTTCACATGCTTTGACAGCTGATGGATTGGCCCACTTGCAAAGGATCCACTAAGCGACAGGGCCTTAATTTAGTTCTACGAAGGGTCCGTCAATGATGAGAAATGGAGGTGCCAGTTGGGTATTAGTGCTGGGAATAATGAGAAAATGCAGTGACATATCATGAATTATATGCATTTCATGCCTTGATCTGGAAATTGGTGGATCCCTGTCTTGGCCTGAACTACCGAAATGTGAAGGCCCAACCGTTGTGAGGTTTCATTCAAGCTTACAGAGGATGAGGCCTGCTTACTCTGGATTTCATAGCCCATCCTTCGGGTTGAATTATCAGTAAGCAGGAAGCCTACAGATATATTAGTTCCAAGAGCCGTTATCTTCTCAACCTCCACTATAGTTTACCTCAATATCAACCCATAGAGCAAGCAATTGAAAAGTAATCATGCTTAGTCAGGCATCCTGTAAGACAATATTTGTCAGGATGAATTGCCTCATTGGTTAAGAGAATGGAGAGAATACGTCCTTTAAGACCTAAAATTAAACAAGAACTCTAGAGCCTAAAAAGTTTATTTCTCGTTTCAAGTCTCGTTATAGTGGAAGATGCTGTTATAGCCATAGTTTACTCTTTCATTACCATACAGGGCTAATGGTAGCCATCAAAAGCGGCATTCATTCCAGAATGTCTCTCATCTAGCAATCCCTCTTTTACTTCTGAAACTCAGGCCTGACCTTGATCTCTTCAACAACCTGTGCCGCATCAGGATCGCCCTGTGCCGCCAAACGCTGCAACTCCTCCGTGTTATCCTTCACCCACTGCTCAAAGCCACCAGGCTACACGATGTCAGTAATCATAGTCGCTATTTTCGCATTTCAAGCTTACCAGAGGGAGATGGAACCCCGATTCCTTTGCAACATCTAATTCTCTCTTGATGAAAATTCCTCTGAGTTGCGTCGCAATAGAGTCTTTGCCGACGGCCTCATTCCAGAAGCCCTCTAGCTTGTCGGCCATGCCTTCCAGCTGCTCTTGGGTACGGCCACCACCACTGCGGAGACTGACAAAGAGGCGGTTGATTTGTCTCTGTTCGCCGCCAACGTAGGTATCTGCCAAGAGGCCTTGGGTCACGTCCATAAAACGGACATTGACAATGAACCGCGGTGATCTAAACGTGGTTGCGTGCCAGTCTGTGATCTTTTTGACCAAAGCCAGCTTCTGGGTTTGGGTGAGCTTAATAGCAAGTTCAAAATGGTACATAGGCATGTTGAAGGTGTTGAAGATTTGTTGATAGTAAAAAGGATGCAATTCTTGAGAAGATGGCGGGGTTGATGTTCAGTAATGGCTAATTGCGTATGCTTGTGGTGACTGTATGTACAATACATAGTTCCGCTCTTACTACTCATATACCTCTCAAGTCCATCGATGATACCGACATCGGCTTTCCTACTTGCATTCCTCCGTTCATCCATTTGGAATCAGCTTCGCGATAGTTATTGAGCCCCCACCTAAGGGATTGGTCATCATCCCGAAGGAGAATAGATCAATGCAGATGCAGACAGGATCAATAATTCTTTGCGGATATTGTCGGGTTAGAGAGAAACAGGGGCTAGTTGGTAGTAACATTGGAGACTAGAATAGTTGAAGGGCGTGATGATTTGGAATTGATGACTCATTGACTTTACCTAACCATTCTAACCTACCCGGGAAGTTGGAGGAGAATCAAGAAGGCAGCCTTCAAAAGCCACAATCATGCACTACAATAGTGTCGGCGTTCCTCCTTGTTTCTTTTGAAAGGAAACGGTAGTTTCGATCTTCTTATTTCTCTTTTCTTACTCTCATACTCCCAGACTTTACAATTCGTAGCAGCCGAATTGTCTTGTAAACAGCCATATCTACTAGCATGATTTGGACAGCAATTGCAGCTGGACAATAGTGTTCGCAACATAGTCGCGAGGATCACTCTTAAATATGGAAACATTCCTCCCCCAGCAATAGCATTATTCATCACGCTATATCAATTTATGGCTATTCACTCCGTCCCAATGCTTTATAATTGATATCAGTTAAGGGGTGGAGAACACATCAGGCATCGCTGCTTCGGCATTTACTCCATACACGCGAGACATGTAGATGACATAATTTGAGTCTCTCAGCGTACCTATCTAGGTAGTTGTATGAGAAGCTGTCTAGTATCATTCGTACGCCCGGCTGGCATTCGTGGCGCCCGGTTGCGCAGTAATGCGGAATCTCCATGGAGGGAATCGGACTTGATAACGTTATAGCGGGCGGATCGGAGGCTTTCTACAACACCGCAAAACACCGTAACACCGTAACACCGTAATGGCACTAACACCGCAACACCGCAACACCGACAAATTTGGTCGTCATAGTGGCGCCTACTCTGCAGCATCTGACATATTACGATGACAAAGCCTTGAGTCAGGAGTAGAATACCACCCTCGGTTACCCAGTTGCAAAGCTCATAGTTGGATTATCCAAACTATCAGTTTCAGGAAAAAGATTCCGTCCAACTATACTGCAGTTCTATTAAGAAAGGTTAATTTTAGCCTCGAAGCTCATTTGTATATAACCTCAGCTAGAGTTCCGTCATGTTTTGCAATTCCATCTCATACAATTTTATCTCATCATCAATTCAATACAATCTTCAATCGCATCAATTACAATTGCCAAAATGCAGGAGAAAACAGCAGTTCTACTCATTGACCCTCTCAATGATTTTCTGCATCCTGAAGGAAAGCTCTTCCCTGCTCTCAAGGAGAGCATCGATGCCACCGGCACAGTAGACAACCTCCAGAAGTTCGTCAAAGTTGCCCGGAGCAAGGAAATTCCCATCTTGTACTGCCAGCACAAGCTATATGAAGAAGGCCAATTCGAACACTGGAATCACATGTCCAAGAGTCATTACTCTATCCAGCAATCGAAGGCTTTTGAAGCAGGAAGCTTCGGAGCAGAGATCCACAAGGGACTTGAGCCGGATCGAAGCAATGGTGATGCAATTGTGTCACGTCACTGGAACAGCAGGTAAGTTACCTCTTACGATCATATCTTTAACGGTGCTGATTCAGTATGACTAATAATGCGTTGTAGCTCTTTTGCTAATACCGATCTTGACTATCACCTTCGTCAGCGAGATATCACGCACGTTGTCTGCGCTGGAATGGTCGCCAACACCTGTCTGGAAGCCACGGCCCGTTGGGCTGTCGAAATGTAAGCATGAATAACTTTCTGTGTGCGTAAAATCTACTAACGAATGCGCCAATTCAGGGGATATCATGTCACAATTATGTACGTATACTCGTAGCTTCCGGGAACCCAAGGTATTATTGAGTACGCTAACTCTTTTAATAGAAGCGATGCAACTGCCGGGTTTTCCACCCAGTTGAAAGATGCCGCCGTAAACATCATCTGGCCTACTATTGTGGACGAGGTGCTGAGCTTGGATGCGTGGTCTGAGAAGCTGAACAAGACAGCCTAAAAGCAGATGCTAAACTGCCAAGCATGCTCAATGACTCAGTGAATGAGTAAAGATCAGATTTCAGATTTCAATAAGAAGTTAGATACAATGAAATTCTCTATACTTTTACATACTCTCTCTTAAGAACCCTCTCGCACAATTCCTTTAGCGCTTTAGCGCCATACTCAAAGTCCTTGAGCTCAAGATACACTTGAGCTGAGAACCTCGCCCACAAAGACCCGGAAATAAATCCAAGATTAATAAACGTATTGTAATCTTGAGCAAGATGCTGCAGAATGAAGTTTATGACATTTGAAACGTCTTCCAAAGGAATCGAATCCACATTCTCTCCCGTGCTAGATGAAGAAATATTAAGAGGAAGCTGGACGTTAGCAAAGGCAACCCTTTTCGTTTCCGGCATGGGCAATGTTCGAGTCTGCAGTATCTCCACCGCCAATTTCTCACCATCTCGGGCCAAGTCTCGGCAATACGCTTGAATGGCTTCTTCACCCCCACATATGTCCCTTCTAAAATCCATAGCTGCAGGAATGCATAAAGGAGGCCCATTATCAATTGTTCCAGTGTAACTGAATTGAAACACGAATGGGTTTTTAGAGGCTGGAAGTTCGTATGGACTCGTGTATTGTTTCTTTTGCAGAATCTCAGGCAGCGGCTGAAAGCCGTGAGATGTTGGAAGAGAGGACCGCATAAGCCCCTGGTTCTTTGATGCGACGTATAAAATCGCGCATGTATGCGGTACAAAGAGCCACCTAAACACAAGTTCAGAATATGAGACGTTCCCAAATAAGGTACTATTATAAAAAGACTTACTTGTGGCAGTTGGATGTGAGAAAGTCGGCACCTAACTTCTCTAGATCAAGATCGATCATGCCGATACCATGAGCCCCATCAATTGCACTTAGCACACCAAATTCCCGACAAATTTCTGTCAGGCGCTCAAACGGTATCCTGAGTCCTGGCATGCTCAGGACGGTATCGAAAATGGCCACTCGAATGCGGCCTTGGTGTTCTTGCAACACCAACCGAAACGCTCCAACAAGGGTATCGTCATCATCCGTAGTAGGATCAAAGGGGACACGAACACTCTCTACAGGTGTGCTTTCAACAAGATAATCCACAGTCTTCTCGATTGCGCCGTAAGTCCCCTGTACGTAGGCAATCAAGTCTCCCGGTTCATACCTCAAGTTGCGAAGCACGGTATTCAGCGCCAGTGTTGCGTTTGGGACGAGCACAATCTCATCCGTGCTCGCAGCTTGAACAAGATTTGCAACACGTTCACGAATTTCATCAAGCTTTTTCGGATATGTGTATCGAACAAAGCTATCCGGCTCGGCCTGCACTGCGTCCTGGACAGAGCGCAGAGCATCTCGCACAGGGCGAGGATATCCGCCGTATGAGCCTGAATATGCCATTAATTAGATACCTTATAAGATTCATCTCACTCTCTTCTCATCGACCCCAATGTGTAACTCACCTTGGTTCAAGTGGATGAAGCCCGGTTTGAACATGAAGTATTTCTCCCGAAATGCTCGCCCAAATGGGGGCGAGTTGGTAGCATCCATTGACTCAACCATGATTGTTGTGAAATATCCTATATGGCCTACCGGAACAAAAGAGTTTGTATGCGGCTATTGATTCGCCAAGTATAGACAGTGAAATAAGTATGTGCAGAGGTTGAGAGCTCTGTATCCGAGACTGTCCTAATTCGATCATCTTAGCTAATATATCTGACTGTACATCTGCCCCCACTGTCACACCGATCGCCGTATCGCAAGTTCAGCTCTTCGCCGTGATCGGCTTCCTATCAATGAGTGTCCTCACACCGTCAAAAAGGTCAGCGCCACCGGGGGAAAGGATCGAAGGATATTCGCGGCATTGCTGATTCAGCGGTATGACAAAGCCTCTTAGGTCCTTATCACCGGCGCCAATAACGCCTCCAATATTCCATCCAATGACGAATTCGTAAGCCGATCCTACTAAGGGCTTGTATGGAATCAATGGCGCTACCACGCCCTCCGAGGAGGGGTTGACATTGAGATCGGAGCTCGAGGGCCATGGATCAAAGCAACACAATAATTCTCTTGCAAGTTCTTGAAGATAAAAGTACCAAGCGCTCATAAACTGAAAGCGATAGGCAAACTCGTCTTCTTCAACTCTCTCCAGATACTGTAACAAGACAGAACCACCAGACTCTTCACAACAGCCAAGATGCCTTCCCCGCAACCAGTTTCGACAGACGCCGCTCCTGCGCCCATTTCTCTCTTCTCTCAGGCTCAAGTCTACAACGGTCTCGTATATTGTTCTGGAAACATTGGCATCGACCCAAAGACAGGCAAACAAGTTGAGGGAACAGTAAAAGATCGCACTGTAAGAGACCATTTGCAATTATAACAGCAAAAGAATCCATTAACCACTAACTAATCTATAGGAACAAACTATTCGCAATATCTCCGCCACCTTGGAGGCCGCCAATTCGTCTCTCAAGCGAATCATTAAAGTCAACGTTTACTTGACCACAATGGATAACTTTGGCCCGATGAATGAAGGCTACGCAAAGTTCTTTTCTGCTCCTTTCCCTGTAAGCTCATCAACTTCGTCATGATAAGCGAGAAAGTTTTAACACAGTGTAGGCCAGGACTTGTGTCAGCGTCGCAGGCCTGCCCATGGGCTCTGATGTCGAGATCGAGTGCGTCGCGGCATTGAACGAATAGATCTGCTGAGAAATATGCTTCACATTTGTACCTTCAACTGAGCACATTCTATGGCAGCGTTCAGAGGCTTTCGGTAAAGGGGCTTTGGATTGACATGGACCACAAGGGTTATTTTCGACTGTAAGCGGTCACATTTGTATACTGCATATGCGCAAAGACAAAAATCCGCCAATCCTGTTGGTAGAAATTGTCAGATAGTCGTAAAAATTGAGAGAAGCTCCATGGTAATCAGCAGCAGCTCGTGTAAGACTTAAGTGAATAGGATGAAATGCCGGTGGAACTGCCGGAAAATTGTAAGATGAAAGTGGGAATGCTGTCGGCAAATACTTGATTCTCTCGGCGGTTTAGACATTGTCCGCGCAATAAAGGCGGCATAATTTCCGACTGCCATACGAAGAATAGATCATCCACCCCATTCCGCCTAAGTTCCGCTACAAATCCCGCTCTTATGCCGCTTCCATAAAGGCGACTCGAAGTTTGCGTGCTCGCCCAGTGTTGCTCAGAAAGTACCTTGGCAGAGACGTATTAGCCACTCGAAATTAGAATCAGAGCGGTGTTTGACAACCTGTCCTATCCTCTGTGTTGGTATTTTAATGTTTCGACTCTAAAGAGATACATGTCTTATCAAATCGTAGATTATCGTTCCGTTTCAGCAGCTCAAGAAGCGCGAAATAGGACTGGTTGCTCGTTTAATTCGCCTATTGAGTTGACGGAACTCCGCTCGGCATTTGAAGAGGCGGTAAGCCGCATGCATTACTGTATACAGTATGTACATGCGGTATCACGACAGCCACCAAGAATTTAAAGGAAAGGAAGAATCTTGATCCTAGTGAATCAAACGGAAGAAGTTGGTCAAATAAATGGATAGTTTTCCTATACATGTTTACCAATAGTGGGTGGTTGCTTATAGCTGTGCGCTCACTTAATTCTAGTGGTTATATCGATAAACTCTCTACATCCTCGGCCCCTCACAGCCTTCGCGGACACTCTAATAGTGGACTACAACTGGCTATTCAAACCCTTTAATATAAATGGTAACCCATCATTGGTTGGAGGATATTTGTTCATATGTATGATTACTCTGCATGCTCCGTGAGCTACTCTGCATTAGTAAACATATAATAAACAAGACCATCAGATTTCCCAAGTAGGAAATTGTACAGGGCCCGATAGAATGGGCCCGCCAACAACCCCCTACGATAAGATAACCTTAATACAGGGTTGGCTTTACATCTATTTCGCCTTCTTCTGTACACAAATTCCCCAGACCCTTTAGCAAGATAGAATACAGTTGTCGGATATACAATGGGTGATGCGATTGATTGCCCGACTAGTGGACCTGCTTACTTGTTAACCCACCGAGTGATTACATCTTATGCATAACCTCGAACAATCAACCGCTTCATATCAAGTGCTATATAGTAGAATAAGCACCGAAGGTGTGGAATCATATTTGCTGGAAAGTCAGTGTACTCCCCGCCACACTATACGTTATACTGGATAGAGGCGGCGTGAATATATAGGAAGGTCAGCGTTTGCGGGCTTGTGGCATCTCAGACTATATTTTCTTCCTCGCTCTCCTCTCTCACTCTTCCCTCCAAGAACTCACAATGTCTCTTATGGGAACTGTTCTCGGCGTACTGGCGAACCTAACTGCCCCAACCTCTGGTGTTGGTTCATTTACTTGCCAGCCAGGCCACTCCTGTTGGCCCAGCCTTCAGGAATGGGATGCATTCAATCAGACAGTGTCAGGACGCCTAAAGGTTCCAGTTATCCTATCCAGTCCTTGTTTCCCCAATTCACCAAACTTTAATGAAGAAGAATGTGCCAGTGTATTGGGCAGCTACGGAGACGGCTTCTTTCGACAGTCAATACATGGGGCATTGCAGAACACTGCTTGGGAAGGCTGTGGTAACGAAAACTGCTTTCCGGGCATTGTGCCACCTCAGGGGCCTACATGCTCTCTTGGAAGACTATCTCCTGTCTATGTTGACGTCGAGACGCCCGATGACATTGCCGCCACCTTTGCTTTTTCCAAAAAGCATGATATTCGCATTGTAATCAAGAACACTGGACATGACTATTTTGGACGCAGCGCTTCTGCGAACTCTTTGGCCATGCGAACCAACAACTTGAAAAACATGGCCTTCGAACCGGAGTTTACGGCCCACAACTGCCCTGCCGCTAATAAAAAGAACATTGGCATCATTGGCGCTGGCGTTAACGCAGCGCAGGCAATTGGCTTCTTCAGCAAACATGGCATGTCGGTTACAACTGGAGCCTGCCCTACTGTTGGCATTGCCGGTGGATTTGGTTTGGGTGGCGGTCATGGCCCACTTACACCAACTCACGGTTTGATGGTGGACCAGGCTGTCGAGTTTGACGTTGTTACAACTGACGGCGTCTTCCGAACCATCAACGAGTGCAACGAGCCTGATCTCTTCTGGGCAATGCGTGGTGGCGGTGGTTCCTCGTTCGCTGTTCTTGTTAATTACAAGTTCCAGCTTCATCCAGAAGTAAGATGGGCTACGTGGCGAATCGAAGCAACGCTGAGCCCAGACAGCCCTGATATCACAGAGAATACTGTTCTAAGAGAAATTCTTGCTTCCGTATCGAACGAGCAATATGAGTGGTCCAAGAACCGTGTTACAGGTTATGATACGGTGTCACATACCTTTGTCAGCTTCTTTCAGATTCTGCCCGACTCAGGAGATGCATTGGCAAAACTTAAGAAAGCTACAGCCAACTTCCACTCATTCATGACAACCCATCCGGGAATCAAAGTCACGACAGACCTTTACCAAGTCTTTGACAACCAACCAGAATTTTATGCCGGTGAAGCAGAAGGTATCGCCGCCGGTTCCATAGTTGGCGCTTCAATCTTAACTCCCAGTCGGCTTATCACTACTGACGACATCGAAACTCCTGAAAAGATTGACGCTCTTGTTTCTGCTTTCCTACAGGGCATGGAAACCGCTCGGAAACAGCTTGGAGAACTGGCAGCCGGAGTGGCATTCTTCCTTCTCAAAACAGGAGCAATCAACACTCCCGACACAGAGCAGGCCACTAGCGTCAATCCCGCCTGGAGAAAAACATTATGGCATGTAATCGTCATTGCGGCTTGGCCTCCGGGTGCTCCAAAGGAAGTCAGCGACAAAATTGCTGCCACCGCGCGAAATGCTCTGGATGTGCTCAAAGCACCCCTGAGCGTGCAGGCTGCCTATTTCAATGAAGCCGATCCAGCTGAACCTAATTGGGAGAACGTCTTCTTTGGCGAGCCTTACGAGAAGCTACTTGCTATTAAGAAGAAGTGGGATCCTGATACCGTACTCAACTGTGCGAAGTGTGTTGGGTATCTAGGGGAACAAGATCCGATGTACTCTTGCGATAGCAAGAATCCCATTCCCTCGGTCCCGTACCCATTCGGTCTAGCTGAATCTGCTATCATCGATGATGGCAACCTTATAATTGATATACAAAAAGAACTGTAGCACAACAGGAGGGCCTAATTCTGGCGGAATGGTTTACCAGAGTTATGTCTGTTAGCTCTAGGGTACAGGGATCTGGTAGATCAATTGAAGGACTGGCAAAGCAGCATAATCTTAAATTTATTATTTGATGAAACCGAAGTTCTAAGCAAGTAATTCTTAAGTGCACAGATATGCATACACCTACCAACTTAAGTCACCCATAAATAAATAATACAAGTCATCCTTACATACCCAGTCGCTATGTAAGACGGTACATGTATTCATGCACCATTAGCATCAACTTATCTCAAAATCATGGCAATTCTTGCTTTCTACTTTCACATCCTTTACAAGAGAGACGCACGATTCGGATTTACACACATCATGTAGTTCACATCCGTAACCAAATTTGGCTAACCGTATTCATTCATTCTACAGCATGGGTTGATAATCCCCAGATACGTATGTGCAGTGGCAAATCCACTATGTAGACAAATATTTACATCAAAGTTCCCTCATCTCCAACAATCCGTAATCTGCTTAAACAGCGGGGAGGACCCAGGTGGTGACAGAGTTGGTAGGGACGTTGCCGCTCCACTCCTGGCCACTGGAGGTGCTCAGGTGGATGTAAATGTCGTTGCCGAAGGTGTTCTCGATGACGACCGTGCGGGTACCATCGGGGTTGAGAGAAGCAACAGACTGAACACCGCCGCTGCCGGAGTAAGTGTAGCTGCCGGTGCCGCTCAGGACGGTAGCTCCAACGGGCATGAACTTGGAGAACTGGGCCATCATGTAGTAAGCAGTCTGGAAGGTGTACTGGCCGTTGTTGATGGTGACGAGACCAGTGCAAGTGCCGCAGCCACCGCTGGACAGGTGAGGGCCGTCCTGGGCAGTGGTGCCGAGGGTCCATGCAGCAACACCACGGGCCCAGTTCTGGAGAGGTCCCATGGTGAAGGAGGCGGCCTGGTTCCAAGCACCAGTGGAGGGGGTCCAGCACTCAGTCATGTACTGGTCAGTGTTGGGGTAGGAGTTGTGGAAGTTGGTCAGGACAGTCCAGTCCAGGTTAGTGGCGTAGCAGTGCCATGCAACGGCAGAGACATCGTCTGCGGCGATGCCCATGACCTGCTCGGGGAAATCAGGTTGGTCTGCGAACAGTTATGTCAGCTACATGAATCACGGTCTGTAAGTAATGAGGATCGAAACATACCAGTGTTGTGGTCGTAAGCCCAGATCTTGGTGCTCAGACCGGCCGCCTTCAAGGCAGGGGCGACGTAGTTCTGGATCAGGTCTCCCTGCTCGTACGAGAACATGTACATGGTGGGATAGCCAGCCTGGCTGTTCAGGGGCTCGTTCTGGAGGGTAATGGCATTGATGGTGGCGCCGTGCGACTCGAATGCCTGGATGTACTTGACAAAGTACTGGGCAAAAGCAGCCGAGTACTGAGCACCGTTGTTGGTGAGGTAACCATCGTTCAGGTTGTTGTTGTTGGTGTTGCCGTCAATGGCGTTGTTCAGCTTCATCCATCCAGGAGCACTCCAGGGAGATCCAAAGATCTGGAGGTTGGAGTTGAGGCCCTTCATCTGAGCCAGCATGGTGGCCATGGCAGTACCACGGTCTCCGAGGTTGAAGCCAGTCATGCCAGGGTCAGCGTTGCCGCCGTTGTCGTCATAAGTGTAGGCTGGGTCGCCAGACAAGTCAGAGGCACCGATGGTATGGCGCATGAGAGAGAAGCTAGCACCAGCACCAGTCATGAGCTCGTTGAGCAGCTGGCTGAGGGTGCTGGCAGACAGCTCGTTGAAGGCAGTGACGGTGGCATCAGTCACGGCAGCACCGAAACCGACGATCTTCTGCTTGTAGCCACTGCTGGTGTCGTCGATGGACAGGTTCCAAGTAGATGGGCCAGGGCTTCCATTGCCTTGAACGGGAGCAGCAATGGAGGTGAGCTTGTAGTTACCAGCCTGGTTGGATGCGTAGGCCTGGGCACCGGCAGCACGAGGGCTGTGAGCGGGCTCCGAAGGCATAGCAACGCTGATGGCGGCTTGGCCAAGCATGGAGGCGATGAGAGCGTAACGCATTTTGGCGGTTTGGGAACTTGAAACTTTGACTTGTAGCTTACAACCTTTGAAGAGCTTGAGCTGTCGATCTTCAAGAGTTCTAAACTCAACTCAACAACGTCTTCTTATAGGAATCTCTCAACTCCCTTAAACACCCCAAGCACCCCCTCATCCCCTTACAACGCATGTCAATCACGACCCAGAAAGATATAATCACCATCCTTCTTTGTCCTAGTAGAATCGACAAGGAAGACTAGAAGCCACCCGCGAACAAGGAACATCATCAGAGGCGGAGGAGCGGGCTGAAGAGCGGCACCTCGCTGTCATTCCAATGAACAGGGAAGTTTCCAAGAAAACGGTCCCATCGAACATTTCTCCAACCAGTGTTGCTCTTTAAAAAGTCAACAAAGACCTGCCGTTTAGATCTTCGAATCTAGGGGCATCATTAATGCTGTTTTGAGCATCCACGTAATCTAAGTGCCGAAATACCCGTCCACACGGGTGCCGAACTTCCGCAGTAGACCGTTTTACACTGGCAGCACCACAACCCCATTCATAAAAGGCCCGAAGTGTTGTAAAAGTAAAAAATTAAGATGCATTGAATCATTGAGTAAAAGCTACGTTGTATCGCCGGAATTGCGAGAATGTGCGCTTTCTGCGGACATATCTGGCGGTAATTGAGTCTGGAGAGATAATCGGAATGGAACAAGACCACGATCAAGTTCGGATCCGAAGCAGGGATTGATGAACAGCGCATCATCGCCGTTGCGGGGTCAGATTTCAGCAACACGAATGATGGGACTGCTTGTTTCAGAAACAAACAAAGTCCTTGATGAGAAGTTGCAGCGGAGATTTGATGAGAAAATAGCTTCACTGGTCGAAAGACCGTAATCCGTCATAGCCGTGTCCCCTTTACAATGCCCTTACTTCCCAAGAGATTTAGGAAGCTGGATATAATGCATGACGTGCACAAGGGCGTAGTTATCAAAGTTGTGATACTGTTTCCTACATATTCATGAACTGATTCAATAACGTCATGTTTGGTAAACAATGAGCCATCCTTTGCAAATCTGGGGGCGGCAACCAGGCGTGGCCCAGACGAAATAGGCTCAGCGGATTTAAGGTTATCCAAAGAGCCTAAGCAACGTTATACCATAGGCAAATATCCCAAAGGATGCAACTCCTACGAGTTGGGTGGATAAAAGACAAATCTTATCTTCAAGCACGTGTCTTGCCGGCTGTGATCTTACGCGCCCGTATCTTATATGCCGTGTATAGTCTCACCCCAGATCTAGCGTTGCAATCAGTTGGCGATCAGTTAAGCGCTGTGTCTGCTACGATAAAGAAACAGATTGCTCCGCTTTCGAAATCTGTCTATATCGTCTAGTTGCCGTTGATGGCATGTGTACTCCATAGTAAGCTCTATTCATGCGCCGATGGGAAGGCAGTAATTGTTCACATCCCAAGTAGGTAGCTCGTGGAGTCTTTGCAATAGCATGAAACCCTACTATGTCGAATACTATCTTCCAATGCCCTACTAGTGCGAACTTTGAAATCGAGCAGTCCAGGGTAAATCCTGGCAACCTGGATATTTTTCAACCATAGTTTATCATCGCAAATGAGCGACCAGCAATATCTCCTTCCATATTAGCATTATCCTTGAAGAAAGTCAGATTATTCTTCCGAAAGCCATTAGGCTCTTTGTTTTCGTACGAGAGGACGGGTTGACGGAAGACGGCACACTGAGGATTCTCCCCTGCCCCTGGCCCTGTTCTAGACCACCAATCGAAAGAGGTCTTGACTCAGGAAGAAGCACACATCATATGATCGTGTCAATATGACGCCCGAGTTTCTTTACCCTACAGATAATGAAATCCATTTTGTCACTTTGTTACTTCTGCCTCAAATAATGTAAATTGATGCGATGCGAGGTTGTTCCTTGCAAGAGACTTAGTCTTTGCCACAAAGATACCATATACAAATACAAAGTGAGCTACTGCATTGAGAATAACAGATAAAACTGCGCTTTGAGTTATTCAAGAACTATTACTGAAACAATCCCCAACACAAATTGCTTATTCAGGCTCCTTTCTTCAAAGAGGTTTTCCGTCTTGTTTCCGTCCCGCTTCATGACCAGATCTATAAAAAGCGGCCCATGCTGAAGCGCACAGACCGCAAGAGATGCCGTTTTGAACACACAATTATACCCACGTTTTCGTCATCTCTATAACCAGTTTCCTATTTCGCAAAACTAATCGATTAACCATCTTACATGGAGACTTTATCAATGTCCAAAAGAGTTTCTGGTAGCGAAGCACAACAGCTCGTTGCCTGCCGTAGACAGGGTAGGCTAGTCAGTCGGACGATTCAGTCTTGGAGATAGATAGTATTCCTAGCTTGAGATGTCTGCCCTGCCGTTCCATTAGCCGCTCGCTTACTTGTACATCTCAGCATTTTGACGCAGTCCAATCCGGGCAGGGCAGGTATATATCACTTCCAGCCAAATGGAAATACCTCAACTCGCCCGATCCAGTCAATTGCTCGTGCCTATTCAGGCCAAACTGTCCGAGGCTATCCAAAGCAGCAAGTCAAACAAAACGTACATGTAATCAACCAAACGACATCACCAGGCAGCAATGAAATCCTCCCCAGAGCAGAGCCCAACCAGCACGCGATACGATACGATTGGGGCCATTCGTTCTCCTGCTCGCTGCCCGTTGGTCCGCTTGCCCGCTCCAGCCGCGCGGACCACGATTGCGGTTTTGCTGTTAGGCCCGAAGTGCGAGTGGAACCAGCAATCACATTCACAGCACAATTGCACTGACCAGGGCCGTTCGTTCGCTTTGTCGTAGTAGCAGTAGTACTCATGCTACTTACCTCCCCTAGCTTCTGAGGCTACATGGACGATGCCATTCCCGGTTTTCTGCAATGACGCCGCCGCCGAGAAGCGCCCCGAGAAGCGGCAAGTAAGACCGCCGATCATTCACTGAAAACACGCAACCATTGGCAATAAAACCGACGAGAATCCACGAAATAGCAGAAGCAAAATTCCAACACAGTTGCGCAAGATTGGGGGACGGGAATGCCCCTGGACGCCACCATCGATAGCACCACAGGCCGTTGTGGGCCGGACTTCCTACGGGTCTCTCTCTTTTGGATTAATATCGCAGCGTTGGCCTCTTTTGCATTATCCAGCTGGTCCATGGTGCAATCTCGCTGCGTCCCGTCTATAATTAGGGGGAGAGAGACCACCTCGTGGCTGGCTGACAACCAACTCTGTCGAACAAACAAAAATTCAAGAGGCCAGCTCCCGGAGCTGTACCCGAGCACGTGGGACATTTTTGGCGTGGCAGGATTCTCAGACCTTCCCCCAACTAACTTGCTGCGTCTGGCCCGGGTCCTAGGTTCATGCAGCTTGCTCCGAAGCTCCAGGCGCCAATGCGAAAGCTCGCCCCAATGACGCCAAAGGAACAGTGATCCCGTCTTTGGAGTCAAGTTGGGTGTCCCATCTTGTGTGAGATGTGACCCCGAAGTGAAGCTCCGTTTGCCGTTGGTCGTAAATCCATACTTGATGCGCGCCCTTTTTGTCCACACTGAGGATTGGTAGCCTCCCACTGTGAAGGCGAGGCGAAGCGGCCTTCTCATTAGCTGCACTAGTATTGATGAAGCTCAACATCTATCTTTGGTAAAGCTCTTGCTCGCGCTTGCAGACCAATTCCCCTTTTTGTTAACAAAGCGGCTAAACCAATAGCCGAGTATTCGACTCTAAATACGACTACTAATACATAGTATGAAATGATTGGGGCCCCAAAAACAAGACCCAGTGTGAAACGAGTAGTACGAAGGCCTCTAGAAAATCTGGAGAATGGCTGAATGGCTACCGCAAAGCAGCTAATGCCGGCTTCCATGTCCGAAGTTCGCCGGCTAACTCGGGGAGCTCTGGAGAACATTTTGACCGGCAACTTAAGTGGATATTCACATGTAGTAAGAGTTGTTATCGTAAAGCAATGACTGGCCTACCATTTGTTTCCCGTCCAGCTGGAACAAGGATTGCCTGTGCAAGCAGCTTGACCTAGAGCAACGGTGTTTCCAGGGCCGGAAATTCCGGGGAGCTGACTACATGTACGAAAAAGCACGGTCTTTACTCTACGACAGACTTCCTTGAGACACTGCTCAAATGGGGCATGTGTGATGGGAAATGACATCCCGAAGAAAAAAAGAAAACCGAGGTGCCACACCACCCAAACGACGAATCGCGAGCTCCAGGAAAAAATCCCACAAACGGCTCGTCGCCTGTTCCATTTCCAACTTTGTATGGCCGTGGAGCCCGAAGAGCTAGTCGAAGAATCTGGGGAAACAGGGGTATCACGATGGTGTCCCAAGTGCGCTACCACAGACCGCCCGCCCCCCCAAGGGTTCCTGGTCAGCAGAGCGACTTGAGCCCGATTGAGGTTCAGAATCCGGGGGAGTCGCAAAAGAAATGGCCGGGGGCCCCGCCATGGAGGAGAGTTGGGGTAAACCGAGGGGCGGGCAGGATTTTCGAAAGATTGGGGTTCAGATTTTTTTTTTGGGGTCGTGTGTAGGTAAGGGAGAGAAGAAGGATGGATGGGTACCTGTCAAATAAGAAGTTGGTAATCATAATCATTCCTCTTGGACCCTGCTTTTCTGTTTAGAAAATTGGTTCCAGCACGCCGCGTGTGGGCAGCAGCAAGCCCGTGAGAAATAAGCGTCTTTCATGTAGATTGACTCGTGCCTGACAACGGGAAGCGCAAGTGACACCTGGCCAGGGATGCTGCGATGAGAGAGAGAGAGAGAGAAAACAATGGGCAGATGTGCGTCCCCGGCTGCTGGGAAGGGACTGAGAAAAGAAAGCCAGCAAAATGCAAGAATCAAGATACCAGCCAATTCAATCACATGGGCGGCCTCCCACGCACAGGACTAGTGTGCATAAAGGCAACCCTTGCGAAATGCAAAAAGAGCAAAAGGAATTAGACCGGCAGCAGGTCGAATGGAGACCCAGACGAGAAAAATCCGTGCTCCAGTTCCAAGGTCGAGAATGGGAAATCCTCACAAGCCTCCAAATCATCGTCTGTGACTCAAAAATATGCACGTTAGCAGCATGTCGGTCAGTGAACGTGCATGGCCAGACGGGCGAATCAGCGAATGGCAGAGCCGCTCTGCCGACTCGCATTCCGAAGACTTGATGCATCAACTGTGACGCTTCTGCCCACTCTAGGCCGTAAAGAAGCTGTGGGCCCTGGACGACGTTGTGCACCTGACCTCGTTTGATATGGGTCCAGGAACAACCTCCTTCAAGGGGGGTCTGAGGAACCGGCCTTTGGGGGAGAGTCTGGGGTCGGTCAAGCGAGGGTTGGATGGCCGATCAGATTGGAACAGAAGCTTGGTTCGGGGGGTGGTGGCCGAGCTATTGCTTTTCCTTGCCAACAAGTGACGTGATGGTGCGTTTGGGTTTTTTTCTTGTCCCCAAGTAAACATGCCTTGTTTCCTCCTTCGCCTCGGTGACCTCATGGGCTGGCCCTGCGTTTTCTTTTTCCCGTCTGCTTCTTCTTGTCTGGCTGGACCTGGAGCAGCGTTTCAAGTATATTGCTTTCGGCGGCTGGCGTTGCTAGTGTTGCCGCGGCGTGAAACTTACACCACGAGGGTTCCTAGATCTGTCTAGCAATGGAATGGAAATCTCACGCCGTCAAGCTATCATGGCCCATGGCTAGAAATGCAGAGATGCAGCCCGTCATGCCGTCATGGGGCCCTAGTTCGCAGAATGGATCAATGCTCGGAAAGGACCTGAGAGGACCTCTTGGCTGCTTGCATAGCCGTTGAGAGCGTGTGTGACTGTGTCAATAACACTGTAGCCGATCACAGCATGCAGACCCACAGCTAATTCATCAATTGATTGCCTAGCTGCGATACCTGATGGATACCAGGAGCTCGGGCATCATTACGGCATTGATTGGAGGCATCACTTCGATATCGGAGAGAGCATGTATAGGAGCGGTGGTGCTTGAGGCAGAGAGACGGCTCATACCATAGAGAGCTTCGTTACCATAGCATAAAGTTGGAAGCTGGATAGCTGGTGAGCCGAGGTCTAGAAATAGCTGCTGGGACTAGCTCTTGATGATCAACGCCTCCGTATTATTCTGGCTCAACAATCTTCAGGCACGAGTGAGCGTCGCCGATCTGGTGTCGGGAGCTACGAAGATCTAAAGCACAGATGGAAACAACAGCTGTTTCTAGGTGTCAATGGGCTGGTGACGGCCAATGCAAGTCAATGAGAGCAATTGTCCACAGTGGGCAGAGAGGACTGTGGCATGTTCGCTTGCTGGATGAGACGGACGAGTGCGCAGTGTCAATGGCAAGGTCGCATTGGCTTGGTTTTGAAGATGGATCACAGCTCAAAGCTGGAGAAGATCTGGAAGAATTCGTCTTCTGTTTTTCTGTCGTAATTCGCTTCGATTTGGGCTGATGTTCGATCGAAGTAGCATTCAAGATGCTGACTGGAGCTTATCTGCGATGTCAGACATAATTAGAAACAGCGTAATGTTGGGTTGTTGAACTAGCCGTGCACCGAAATTGAAGACTTTGGTTTTTTCACGATGGAAAAAGATTTCAGTCTGCGTTTTCAGACAAAGACAAATTCCATGTTTCTCATAAATGCCCAGTGGCGATTTTTTTCTTCGTCAGTGGACAAAAACAGGCCACCATCATACGTGCTCCAAAATGCTTGTATGAGGCAATTGATAATTCGAGACAACACGCCGCATAACTGCATGTATCCTGCAGGTTTATTCACTTGGTACGATTACCATGTGATGTGGAGAGGGCCAAGGGCCAAAGAAAAAACGACCTTTGCAGCTTTATTTGCAGCATCCTGCACTGCTTGCATCCTGCATGCATTATGAAGCTCGGCAAGAGCCAGACGAATAGATTAAAAGGCCATCCATCCACACACACACACGCCCCCAATCCGCCGTGATATCGCTTATACTACTACCAAGCAGGTCACAGCTGTTTAGTTAGTCATTCTCTCTCGACGCACGCACAAAGGCTTCAGGTCTAGCTGGCGGGACAGGGTCACATCGATCAGGAGATTGGAGAGCTCAACACGACACAGCCACAGCAGAAGCATCCGAAACGAGAGAGCTGCCGGGCTGCAGTGGGACCGGTGAAGATCATCTAGTTGCTTGGGTTAAGCGAGCGTTGTTGGGCGGTAGTGGTATTGCGAGGGTATCGGAGTGTACTCGTACATTGCACAGTGTAAGGCTTTTGAGATCGTAAGTAGGCAATTAGGTAGGTATGTAATGTTGCCTTGGCTGTATTTTCAAGCATGGACAGCTCTACATGCGAATGAACGTGCGCCTATTGCCTCATACTGCACCATACAAGTACAGTCCTCCCAACAGCAAACTTAAAAACTCCTGAAAACCAAAGACTTGGACCTGGAATTACTAATTCATTATGAATTTGTAGAGATGACAATTAGCATCACCGGCAGGATGAAGCAGTGGCTGGTGCTAATTCAAGCCGGCTTCGACATCGCCTCATCGGCGTTGCTTCTTCCATAATGCAATCCAGGTTCCGTGCTCCGATCCCGTTAGTACCAGAAACCAGGTCCATGCTATCTGAAGCACTAACACCACACGGCCGATAGCACCGGGTACCTTTGTTATCAGTATGTCTTCAGTCTTGGCCGTATCATCTCGTACTCATACGAGTAAACGACAATTAAGTTGCGCAGTATGGCGTTGATCTCGTCGTGTTCTGTTGTCGTTGAGCATACAAGTATTACAACGCTTTCCATGCTGAGACACCCGACCTCTGCAAAGCAGCACAGCACAAGTTCAAGGAGCACCGCTGCTCATAGAGCACATGCTTACCAACGTGGTTAATGTTGGTGACACCCAGCACAGCACAGCACAGTACGGTAGATGCAGTCTCTCGCAACTTTGGACCAGACCAAGCAGTACTTCCAGGCTGTTAGCCTCGTACCTGGCGTTAGGACGGCAAACACGCAGTATGGAGGCGCTCGCACCGTGCGCCGCTGCAGATGCCCTAAGGCCCCTTGAGGCCAAGCGTGTGATGCGAAGCATTCAATCAGAGCGCGGCCTGATCATGGACCAGAACTTCTGTCCAGTCCTCGGCGGCTGCTAAATGGCTAAGCCTGCGGCTAGTCAGCTTTTGGGCACACAAGAGTAAGGCATCGAGTTCCGCTAATTCGAATCGCCATCAGCATTAGCAGCCCAGCCCAGCGTTGCGTTCTCCACGCCACTCTGCCTTGTTCTTGGGATGTTTCGCCGCTGTGTTGAACCGACTCGACTCGATTCGATTCTGCGCCGCATGTGGAACCCTCGCCCACTGAAAAAAGATCCACGGATAGCTCCGTCCTCTCATGCGTGCACTGCAGCGGCCAAGGCATTGGCTCTAGGACATGGCTCAGGATTCGCAAGGGGTGCGGTGCTAGAAAGATGGCGCTTGGCGCCTTGTAGATAGATGCGACTGGTGTGCTCGTAAGGCGCCTCAAAGGCACAGAGCAGCCCCTGGCGTGCTGTATCTCGTACAGGACAGGACTCGTACAGTGCCGCGTGCCATCACGTACAGGAGGGTGGGCTTGCGATAAAACGGACAGCAGGATGGCACGCCAAACGGGATAATTGCCTCGTCGGAGTCTTCCCGGCATGTCGAAGTTGAGCCCAGTGGCCCCCGACCAGGATGTTCCATGTTTGCGCTGGACCGCGATGGAATTAGAGTAACATGGCAACGCAAACGTGGGAGTCAATTTCAACAGGAATACGCAGCGGCCCTGTTTTAAGTGGTCCAGGGCAACATTTGAGCTTTGAGCCTCCAAGCCCGTGGCTTCACGCGGCACAAGGCAGGCGATGTTTTGCCTCGAATCGGATGGTGAGCAAGGCAGCCCGAGTGCCCCATTAGTTGCATACCTTTACAAATTACAGGTACCGACCGCAAGAAGCTGCCCGGACGAGTAAGAGTCGGAGTGGAGATTGGCTGAACTCTGCAACGATGGCGACAAGGAGAACGAGGTCATGATGGAACGAGACGAGAAAAGAGTGGAAGCCTTCCGACAGGACTCGGGGCCGGAATCGGATAAGGTTAACGCAGCCAAAAGAACAAGTGCGAGGTAGAGCCTGTGTACCCGCGCTTGGTGCCCTGGGCGCGGAGGTACCTTGAACGTACATGCCGCCTTGAAAAGTGCTGGGCTGGGCTGGACTGACATCAACTCACTCACTAGAAAATGCCCGAGTTGAGGCTAGCATGCGATAAGCCAGCACAGCATAGGATCAATCAGTCAATGCATTTGATTTCCATGTTCCTTGCTTTGCTGACGGGATGTGGTGGGAAGCGTGATGCGATGTTGATGTGTTTTATTTTAGCAGTTTGCGCATTATGCGAGGCCACTCGATGGCGTGTAGTTTTTTTTTTTTTTTGTTCTTTGTGTGTGTGTGGCCGGTAACGGATTAAAATAGCCCAGCATGACGATGTGAAAATTCAAAGTTCAAACACAAACATAAAAATAAAAATTCAAGGTTCATCATCCATCAAACCAACCTCACCAATGCCCAACCGGTATTTTGTCTTCCAATAGCTGCTGAAACAGGCATCCGCGCCATCCGCGGGTACCCGTGGCTTTCCACTTGACTGCAACTGCATGGAACTGCAACTACAGCACCGTACAAACAAGTACAGCATGTCACAGCATTTGATGTCACAGCACAGCACATGCGAGAGGCATTAATTAATATTTATTTCACTGTACATTTGATACTGATTCACAGATTGCATCGCCTTATGTATGCGTCAAACCATCAGCCGACGAAATAACAGTCCAGTCCATCCGCTGGTTCGTTCGTTCGCTGTGGGAAGAAAGAGGCCACACCCTGTTGCAGGTTACAGTGCAGTACCGTGCGAGAACTTCGCCGGCAGACGACAGTGAGTCCATGCAGCCAGCACAGGGTCGCACCCAGCGCTCGCTCTAGCGCAGCGTGTACCTCGCAGGTACTCGGCTGGACAGCCCACCAATGCCCAGCAGGATGAGCAGCTGATGCGTGCGACATCCCCCGTACATGAGAGACAGGACAGGGCAGGACAGGCATCCGGACATGATACATATCCGTGGTGCTAGTTCCATAATATTAATAGCACCGCACCGTACAGAGGTGCATGTATATTGCATGTACTGTACTGTATATTGCATGCCATCCATTGATCTCTTTTCTCTCTGCCTGCAGCAGCTTGCCCTGGCCCCTGCCGATTGGATGCGCTGCTGCAATAAACCTGCTGGGGCCCGCCGCTGTGGACCAACGCTCGTACTTGCACTTGCGCTGGTACTTGTGCTGATACCGGCTAGTACACTTACGCAAAGACAAGCCGCAGAAATACTCGCCGTTACCTTGCCGGTACGTACCTCCGGCGCTGGGCCTCGCCGCCTGCACGGAGCTTTCCAGGTCGAATCGGGCGGTAGCACCTGGTACGAGTACAGGCGAGTAGCGCTTGCGTACCCGTACGGGCAGCCGTGCACCGTGCGAGCACCCGCGCAGGGCCCTGGCCGCCGGCGCTCCAGTGGGCAGAGGCGCCGTGTGCAGGCCCGCGAGCCACTGTGAGGCCCCGGTCAGTGCTAGCGGGCGCAGCAGAACAGGCTGGACCGCACAGTGGCGGCACTGTGTCGCCGCATACCTGCCTAGTAGTACCTTCTCGTCGCCCGTCGAGTCACCAAACCTCTTCCTTCTCACTCCGATTCACTCCAAGCAGCAACCCAATCTCTGCTTCGTCTATTGATGGCTTCATCCGTCTTGGTTTGAGCGACGCCAGAGACTCCCGAGCCGCTGTTTCTCTGCGCAAAGCCACCGCTTGGGATGCTTCACCCGCGCCGTCTCTAGTCCGTCTTTCATGGTATTTCTACTCGTTTCTTTCTTATCCGCGACCACAACGAAACCTTAAGTACTTTATCGAACCCCCCGCCAAATCCTAGCTATCGTGCGCCTGTACTGTAGCTCGGCCCAGCACCCCGCGAAACCGCCCTGCCGAACGCTCTCACGGCCATTCCGCCCCTCGTCTCGAAACACAAAACCGCCGCTCTGCTCATTCTCGCGGACGGTGGCTTTTGCGGCTTTGGCTTGCCATGGTAATGAATGATTCTGGCCACCGGGTGTCGCGCGCCTCCAACATGTCCAACTCGGCCGCAGCCGCCAGCGTTGGCAGCAACTCTGCAAACGCAGACGACTCTGGTGAGCGATTCTCCTTTGACGCCAGTCTCTGCCCCTCGGGTTCCCCCCCAAAACTCGCCCCGACCCGCACACAAGAATATCAATCAATCCCTTGCCTCTGATAGCTGACCCTTATCGCCCTGCGACTCAGCATCTACCATTACTGTCAATACCACGCCCAAGGCTCCTCCAAACTTTCCTCCGCCAAAGACCGACAAGCCTCGCCCGCACGTCTGCGCGACTTGCCAGCGCTCCTTCGCCCGCCTGGAGCACCTGAAGCGCCATGAGCGCTCGCACACAAAGGAAAAGCCGTTTGAGTGCCCCGAGTGCTCGCGATGCTTTGCCCGCCGCGACCTGCTGCTTCGTCACCAGCAGAAGCTGCACCAGACGTCGACGCCCTCCGCTCGCCCGCGAAACCGCCGAGAGTCAACCAGCGGCGTGCCCCCAGGCCAGAGCCGGGCTCGCAAAAACAGCGTCGTGGGCGCCAGCCATGCGGCGACGGCCCCCAACCCGGGTGCCGCCAACACGATGCGTCCGCGGGCAAACACTATCAGCCACGTCGATGGGGCTGCCATGCAGATGATTGCCACGGCCAATGCCAACGTCGCTAGAGGCATGCACGCCGGGCACAGCCGTCACCCCAGTCTTGCCGGCCTGCCCATCCACAACTTCGACCCCGTGTTTGGCGGCATGTCCATGACCATGGGCCAGAGGGCGACGCTCGCGCACGGCCTCCCCAAGCTGGAGACGGGCCAGATCGGCGGTACCGATCTGGAAAATGCCCTGCGTACAGCACCTCCCCTCGCTGCCTTCAACCCCGAATTTGATTTTGAGAGCTACTTGTTCGCGCCGGGCACAACCATCAACCCCAACGCGCTTCACTATAATGATTCCCCGCCCTCGATGGTAATGGAGCAGGCCTCCCCGTTTGCGCAAGCCCTCAACGACATCCCGTCGAACCCGGCCTTTGACGACTCCTTTGACTGGCTCAGTGGATTTGAGCACCAAATGTCTTTTCAGACAAACGAAAATGTGGTGGACGAGTCGAGCCCGTCTGCTCTTAGCACGACGAGCCAGAGTGGCATCAGCGATGTCATGTTGGATGGATCAAATCACCCGGCGCCGGCTGGCACGAGTACCATGTGGCAACCCTCCGTGATGGGCCCCCCGCAGATGCCGAACCCGTTTGCTTTGGATCTGAATGGTTCAGTCTTTCCGGATCTCCTCAATGGAGCTCCTTTATCACCTCAGCCAGCTACTCAAAAGATCAATGACCCATACTTCTCCACGCCCCCACCATCGCTGAGCTCGTTGAGCCCTTCCGTCGTATCTGGACTGAACACGCAGAGCATTAACCAGACCCTTGGCTTCAACGCCGGCCCGGAAACCCCATCATCCCTCAACGGCGTTAACCATGGCGCTTCGCCCGTAACCACAATCACAGATGCCACCAGGAATGCCATCGTGACCATCCTCTCCCAGTGCCTGCCCTTTGGAGGCCGTAAATATCCCTTTACTTCGCCGCAGTCGCCGCAGTTCCAATCGCCCTCCCCGGCTCAGGCCGCCAACGTGCCCAGTACCCAGAATCTACAGCGTTATGTCTCAGCTTACATCTCATATTTCCATCCCCATTTCCCCTTCTTGCACCTGCCCACTCTGTCCTTTGACATGTCCACGTCCCCGAGCGGTCGCCAGAACGGTGTAGGCGGTAGTGGGTGTCTGGTGCTCGCCATGGCGGCCATTGGCGCCCTATATGAAATGGAGCAAGCCCAGTCCAAGGACCTGTTCACCATGGCTAAGAAGATGATCTTTTACTACCTCGAGGAACGACGCAAGGCCGACGTTCGCAAAGCAGATATCCGACGCAGCACGCACAGTGGCGACCCCGACCAGCCGTCGTCATCGTCACAAGGTAGGGATAGCTCAGCCCACACGCCCGTCTGGCTCGTCCAGGCGATGCTGCTCAACGTCGTCTACGGCCACAACTGCGGCGACAAGACCATCAGCGACATCGCCTCAACTCACTGCGCAGCGCTCGTCAGCTTGGCCCAGGCAGCCGATCTGCTACGGCCCGAGCAGGAGGATGGACAGGATACTCGCATGTTTGATGACTCAATGTGGAATAGGAAAAGTGAACTCGAACAACGACAGGAGTGGCTCCAGTGGAAGCGAAAGGAAGAGCGCAAGCGCACGCTGTACGCCGTCTTCATCATGTCCAGCCTCTTAGTTGCCGCTTACAACCACACCCCGGCTCTGACCAACTCTGAAATCCTGCTGGATCTCCCCTGCGACGAGGAATTCTTCGCCGCCGAATCGGCCACCCACTTCTTCGCCAAGGGCGGTCCCGACGCAGCCAACCACAATCGCCTCAAGTTCTGCGACGCCCTTGGAGAGCTCCTGCGCACAAATGAGCGACAACAGAAGCACATGGCGATGAATGGCGGCCAACACTCCCCGGCTGAGCTCCCTTCTACGAATCTCAGGCCCAGCACTTTCGGCTGCTTGATTCTCATCAACGCGCTGCACAACTACATCTGGGAAACACGACAAAGGCACCACAATAAAGTCTGGACCAACGAGGAGACGGAAAAGATGCACCGGCATATCGAGCCAGCCTTGAAGGCGTGGCAAGTGGCCTGGGCCAGCAATCCGAAACACACCGTGGAGCGTCCAAATCCGTACGGCATGGGCCCGCTTTCTGCTGACGCAATTCCCTTGCTTGACCTGGCATACGTGCGGCTGTTTGTCAATCTATCTAGGTCCAAGGAAAAGTTTTGGCAGCGAGACTGGGACGGCATGGCCGAGGAACTGGCTCGAGGAACGGAGATTGTTCAGCATGCCGAGCATTCCCCCGGATCCAACGCAGAGCCAATGGGCAACGATAACTTTGATAGCTCTCTCTTCACTGGTTCACCATCGGCCTCAGTCGCGGGCTCAGATCCCTCGGGCAAATTCTCCAACGGCTCTCAGTTCGCCACTCGTTCCATTTCCCGCCGAGAGCGACATCTACGGAAAGCCGCCTTTTATGCGGCCGATTCTTTGGCCATGTCAGACAAGCTTGGGGTAACCTTTGCTGACTTTACTAGTCGTGAGCTTCCCCTGCAGTCGGCCATGTGCGCATTTGACTGCGCGCAGGTCCTTGCCGAGTGGGTTGCTACCTTGCAAGATAGAGTCGGTCCATACTTGGGTATTTTGGGCCAGAAGCACATTGAACCTTCGCAAATGCCCGCCATCATGCTGTTGGAAGAAGACGACATCAAGCTGCTAGATAGGATACAAGAAGTCTTGTCTTCGGCGGAGATGAAGATTAGCCTGGATCTTATGGCCAGCTTGACCGCCACCGATGCCGGAACCCCAGATGATGGACAGGCTGGCTATGCAACCAAGATTCTTCGAGTTACGTCCCAGATGCTGGACAAGGCGGCCGTTTGGCCAGTTACGCATCTCATGGCCCGTTGCCTCGACAGTCACGCCACTCGGATGCGGGCCAGGACAGAAAAATCCACCGCCTTGACCTCGGATTAAATTATACACAGACAAATTTTAATACCCGCCGGCTGTTGGCTCGGGGACATTCAGCTTCACATAGCCCGCCTGTCATGATCATAATGGTTTAAGTGGAAGAAAGGAAACAAAGAAGAAAAACAAAAAATTGGTCGACGGGAACGACCATGAATCGAGTTGGCTGCTGCTTCCTTCAACAGGAAATCAAATTTACAACCAGATTCCCACATAATCATACGACGAGAGTGGTTCAACTGTGTTGAACTAAATAATATGCAGACAGTCCGAGCTTGTTCTACATGGGCGGCCTATGTTTTCGAAGGGCCAAAAGAAGAATCAACGATTGTCGGAAGTTTGCACCGCTCTTCGCTATAATTTGAGTAGGCGGGATCTGACGAAATAACTCGCATTGGAAGGCACGATAAGGCGATGGCTTTACTTTTTAATACCAACATGGCTTCGACGGCTTACAATTTCTCTTCTTGCTTAACTAGCAGCTGGGGATACACGCTACTTTGAAAGCAGCGCTTCATTTTTAGTACTTAGTATACACGGAGACGACGGACTGTAAGATATTTGGAAGATGGTTGGCCAGTTCTCAAACTCAAACAATATGAACGGGAAATGGTTGAACATGTGTGGTCCTGAATGGAAGTACATATCGCATCTATGAGCCGTGAGAGCTGGTGTACAAGTGAGAGTGGTGGATCAAGGCTTATGATGAACCAAGGCTCAGCTGTAAGCCTCAGGTGTATGCAAGAGTTTCAGAATCAAATGAGGGGTATATGGTGATGCGGCTTGGAATTGAGGATGTGGAAAAGCGATCACTCATGCTAGATAGAGACGTGTGGATTTTGATTCCCGGGGTAAGTTTACAGCGGGAGTGCGGGATGCCTTTTTTTGTAGGCACTTTATATTTTGGCTGTGTTTTCTTAAAGATCTTGTTTCAGAGGTCGTGTTTCAGAGGGTCAAGGGGAGTTTGGGATTTGGTAATGTTTACATGTACTTATGGCGAAATGATTGAAGATTTGATGTCCTTGTTGACATGAGCGGTGCCTCATTGAGAGCTTTGCAGATCTGTGATGTCTATTGGCGCGATGCCTTTTGTGGAGTGAATTCTCTTTTCCCATTTCATGAAGAGAGAATAATCGTTCATGTCCACTGCCGATTCTACCCATCATGACTTTACATGAAGCAGGGCGCCTTGTGAGGCTGAGTGCTTCATCTTTTATTCAGAATGACTCAATGTGCGACCTGAAATTGGGGTTTGATACCAGCTGAGCTGTGATGCCTGAATTTTGCGCCTAACAAAGAGCCTCAAGCCGCTAAAGACGGACAAGGACAACGGAGCTGAACCCGGGCGGGCGGGCTATAAAGATTGACTACTACCGCCTATTTGCATGCTCACTTTTTGTCAAACTTGACATGATACATCTCACAAAACACGATTCACATTATTCACTAAAATAAGAGACACTGAATGGAATAACCTCATTTCATCTCACTTCATACACAAAAGAAGAATAAGAAAGAGAAGTAGGAGCAGGGAGACAGGGAGAACAAAACACGCAATGTCCGTCGTCAACACCGCCGTCGACACAAACTCCAAGGGCGGCCCCATCGCCGACTTTGCCTTTGACGAGTCCCTCATCGAATGGACCGTCCCGAAATCCGACTGGCTCGAGATCCACGACAAAAACTTCGACGGCGTAGCTACTTCAGCGTACATTTTCGATGCGCAAGGCCGCGTGCTGCTCGTGCAAAGGGCTGCGCACGACAGCATGCCGAATTTATGGGAAACACCCGGCGGCGCTGTCGATTCAGGCGATGACTCTATCCTAGCGGGCTGTGCGAGGGAAGTTAGGGAGGAGGTTGGGCTTGTGGCGAGGAGGATGAAGAGGCTTGTTACGGAGGGCGAGGGGAGGGGGAAGTGGAGTGTGTTTACGAATAGGAGTGGGACGAGGGTGTTTTGCGGGTTTGCGTTTGAGGTTGAGGTTGATGAGGGGGAGGTTGTGCTTGATCCGGAGGAGCATCAGGCTTTTGTTTGGGCGGGGGAGGAGGAGATTAGGAGGGGGGTTGTTGGGGGGAGGAGGATTGCGTTGAGTTGTTTGATGGTGAGGAATAGGTTGATGGAGGCGTTTCGGCTGAGGAGGGAGGATGGTGTGAATGGGGTTTGAGTATTTAAGTTGGGGTGAGAGAATGTGATGTTTGGATGAGAGGAGGCTTGAATGAAGTGGCTGTGATGGGTTGAGATGCAAATGTATAGAGTAAGACGAGAGTGAATGAGGTGGTTTGTGATGGTGTATATGATGAGGTTAGAACATGTGCGAGATATTAAGTTAGAAGATGATGAAATAGAAGTCTTCATGATATTTTGTGTAATTACAGAGTTTGCTTCTACCCAATGCCTTGTAAAGTGTTTAAGAGAGGCAGATATCCTGACTCGTTGGTTGACTCGAGTGTGAGTAGACATAACTCTAACGATGACGATGTCTTAATGAGGTGAGAGATGAAGCTAGCCAGTTCTGCATATTAAGAAGCCGTCTAAGAGGAGACGGAGGGAAGGGAAGGGAAGGGAAGGGATATTAGATCCGAAACGCTAGAACTTAAAAACGAATATGGCCTTGAAGATGAGATGATGGGGGTATCATCGAGATCAACTCAACAAAATTTGATGTCGTTTCTTAGAGAACGTCGGCAAGGATTGGCCATTTTTACCGTATAACCATTCTGTGAGGCGTGTTTCAGAACGATACGAGATGGATTTAGAAATAGGTATGTTTATATAGCCATGTAAATAACTTCGGCCCGAAGCTGAACACGAGTATTTAAGATTCTCGTGTGGCGGTCGTACCTGAATAAGGCGTCCGCTGAACGAATAACCTTATTTAAATATTAGAGATGTCGCGGCCTCGTGGTCTACTCATGAATAATAACCTTTGGAAGTTTATTGATCTATTATGGATCGTTGGATCTATCAGAAGCATGCCACGTGCTGGTACGAGGTGTATCAAATGAGTCGTCTAAGCTACTAGTTAGTCCCATGTTCGCCAGGCAACCACAATTCCTTTATCAGCTAGATTATAGAATGACGATTGACTTCAATGCTCTCGCTTAGTATTCTCGAGATGGTGATAGATATGTCGCGAATCTTAGGGTAAGTAAAATGACATATGACTGGTAGTTACACAACGTAACCACAACGCCATTTGTGCTACTAACCTATCGATCTCTTGGAATTACATAACCCAGTGTGACATGTCATTTTTCATATCATAATGATAATGAAGATCAGTGGCTCGCTTGGATAACCGAGGCGTTGATCGTCGTCACTGAAAGGTCAATTGATGCGACTCATTCTTCCGGGATACCCTTATCAATAACTTTATACGAGTCTGTGAAAGTAAGATTCATGATGTGGAATCTTGACCCAATAATAGTGTTGGCAGCTTCCGTTGGCACATATCAAATAAAGAGAGTTTACTGTGCGTTTAAGCCACACTGAATCATGTACGTTCACCGAGGTCAAGATAACGGATAACGACCACTCAACACCAGCATAGTAAAACAAGACAACTTGAGGCGTAGTTACGGTTATAGATACGACGAGCTAATCCTCGAATCGAAGACATCATTGTCACAGCTCGGCATGCCTAGGCAAGTGGATCCACGCAACCACTCCCGCATCATACCACCTCTCGTCCCATGCAAGACCCTTAAGACCCTTGGACCCATACACTGGCTTCATCGTCATCTCGATCGACGCCATCAGAGGGTCAACGCCGGCCCGGATTCGGCCGGAGGGTCCGGTAGTCGGAGTGGAGATGGGGCCAAAGGCGGAAGGGCAACTTGTTCAAGCACGGTAGAGCCGGGATTTCCTGGGATAAGTTGCTCATGCAAGGTGAAAAATTCGATGCTGGAACATGGGGATATTAATGGAGACATTTTTGTTTACTTGGAACTAGTTGCCGGGCGAGAGTGTGCGGGACTCTTTTTGCTGCATGGAACCAAGCGGGTTGCAGAGGTTCGCTGGAGAGGTCATATGACGTACTTGTGCAGGTGGGCGTAAGAATTACAAACTCTTGATTGCCAGATAATCCGGAGATCATTCACGATCGATAGTGTGGAGATAGGTCAGATATGCTGTCTCAAAGGGAGGGGAAAGCTCAGACGGGAGAGCTATAGGGACGCGTAATACGACTTTAAACTCGTTGCTTAAGGCGGGGAGATGAGCCTTCTGTCATTGTTCAGTATCGACTGAGAGCTTAATCAATCATCTCTAATGACAATGTGAGATCATCCGTAGGATTGGGACCGAGGCGTCTAAGAGTTGATTGGCGGTATGAGTGGCGATATTGGACTACTTGATTTAGGGTTGGTCGTGTGAGTGAGTTCCAAATCGTTCAAACTGGAGTAAGGTAGCAGCATGTATTTGCAATACCAGGCCAACGGGCAGAAACGACAAGCCGAGTACATCCGGGGCACTACAATATCACTCAGCATCACCATGATTTGATGCCGCGTCCCGGCGGTGGCTGAGCGGCCTGTCCAAAGTTTGGGGACCAGAAAAAAAAGTCACCTGGTGAGATCTAAATCTCCTGAGCCTCAGGGTCTATCCCGTTCTAGAACGGCGTGTTGAATAGTTACAGAGACGGAGAAAAAGATAGGGCGAGTGGTCTTTTGATTTGTGCCGAGAGAGTGGAAGAGGGGGGAAGCCGGCAGATCCGGAGGGTGTGAGGACCCGGCAGTGCCGGCCGTAAGGGCCGCCAAAACCCCGGGTGAGACATAACGCACGACGCTGATTGATGCGTCAAGAGAATCTAAATAAAAAAATAAATAGATAAATGATACTGGGCGGAAACCGTTAAACTTTGAAAATAAATAAAATAAAGATAAATAAAGAAGAGCTGGCTTGTGCCCAAAAGGGGAAAGGCGAAGGGGGAGAATGGAGTTGAGGGCTTGAGGGCGCCCTCGGTATTGATTGAGCAGAGCATAGAGTTTGTTTCGGCAATATGGGGCTTCGGAGGGGCCGCGGGACGGTAACCGAGAGCCGAATCCGCAAATCTGGGCTGGCTGGGGGTTGGTTTGATTTTCAAATACCAAGAAAGCTCCGAGCTGGGAAGAAGCTGACAATGGGGAGCATGGCGATTGGGGGGGAGAGCTGAGACATTGTGGCCGGAAACGGGAGGGTATGAGGGTATTTTATGGAGAAGAAGAAGAACAATGGGAGCTTATTGTTTATGTGTGGTGTTGAAACAAGCAAGTGAAATGCAGTTGTTGTCTCGTCTCAGGAGATTGGAATGTTGTGGCTTGTGGCATGAGGTGAGGGCCGAAATACGGACGGAACACGGCATGTATGGAAGTGTGCATATGCGCATTGCCCAGTTTGGTGATGGTGGTTTTTTGGAGTGCAGATGCAGATGGGAGTTGCGCCCGGAGCTAGCCGCGCAAATTTTCAAGAAAACTAGCAAGGGGTCGAGATTTGTTTTGTTTTTTTAATATTCCTGGTGTTCTAGTGTTATTCCTTTTCTTTTTGTTGCCCTCGTGCAGGCGATTTGTCAACGGGAAGACGAAGCTGTTCTGTGGGTGTAAGTAAGTGGTTATGGACGGATGAGGCGGTGCAAACGTCAGATGGGCATCAGATCAGAGCGGCGATTGCATGAGGCATGATACATGAATACATGAAGACAGTGTACTAGCAGTACTTGAGACACGCGCAATTGCATCGTGCAAGGGAATGTCGCGCACTTGCACTTGCGCGGAAATGCAGGCTCTGGTTGGGTTCGTGGGAAACGCGCACATCCTTGCGCTTTGTGGTCCAAGCAGCGACCAGGGTGCCGGGACTGGTGACGTCGATCACGATGACTTTTTGTGAATTTTTTCTCTTTTTTTCTTCGTCTTCGCTGTCACCCTTCATCCTTCGTTTCTGTTGCTAGTTGTTGTTGACGACGCTAGCTGTGTTTGAGGTAGATTGCCAGCATAAGGAATGCTCCATTCAATCTGCCAAGGAAGATGGAAGCTGTGGGTTGTGTTGTGTTGTGTTCTGCAACTGCGGGATGTTCCATGTTGTGTTTAGAGCTTCTCCGGAAGCAAGTGACCGTGCATGGATTGAGACTGAATTCCCCAATAGAGCACCTGCAACCATTCAAGAACGATAGAAATTCCCGCAGCCCAGCCTGACAAAGCAACGGGCACCAAATCTGGAATCTGTCACTGTAATTGTACTCGTGTGTGCTGCTCTGTAATAATAATCCCCTCCTAAGCAGAGTCAGTCCTCGACGGTCAATGTTTTCGTGGTGACATCACCAGCCCTATGCTCGTCTCCTCCTGTTTTACTGCCCCAACCGTACTAACCAACACCCCTAGCCGTTGCAGACTCTCCTCCCCCCTAACAATCCCCCCCTACAGCGTCCAGTAGAGGCCCAGCAGAGCCTAGCACAGGCCTTAGCACAGCGCCTAGCCCCAGCGCTATTGCACTGCCAACAGCAACAGCAACTGGGCGCCCCCCCTCAGAACCCGAGCCTAATCCGCCCGCTCGCATCAGCCCCGGAAATGACTGCCGAGCTGACCCCAAACAGGCAACGGGCGAGGGGCTAGACAAGCGGTGCTAAGCCCGGCCGGGCAAGGAAAGCAGCAAAAGAGAGAAAAAACAAGCCGGCCAAATCAAGGCCAGAGACACGACCGAGTGACGCATTACGTAGCCGACACAGTTGGTTAAAGACGAGATGCCCGGCCATTGTTAAGTCACAGTCAGCGCTGCCTCATTTTGATGCTCAGTTCCCAATTCTTTTTTTGCCGCTGCCACCGGAATCTCTTTAACCCCTTTAACCTTTGGGACTATTCCGTTGCGAGCTGGTTTAAAGACTCGCGGCTTTTCTGGGGTTTCTGGTTATTGCGCGATTGTTTTTTCTTTGGCAGCTCAGCGTCTTGGTTCTTCTTCTCCTCATCACATCATCTTTCTTACTCTTCTTCTCTCTTCTCTCTCTCGCTCTCCAATCGCCTCTCTTCTTCCTCTCCCTCCTCCTCTTCTTCGAAACGAGCATCACGAATACATCCATTCTCCATATTCGCCAATCAACGCAGACGATTTTCCAATTGCTCAGCCCATTTCATACCATCCCATACATGACCTCGTCGCGATCCGCCATCGGTCCATCCGTCCTTTGTCCAGCGCCCTTCGCCTAGCATCGCATCGCATCCGCATAGAGCTGCGTCTCGCCTAACACTCTTGCTCCATTCGAGGTACGACAACTCGGCAGCGATCAGCAGGTTTTTTTTTCGTCTGCCTGCATCCTCTTCCGATTCTTTGCCTTGTTCTCTTTTTTCCCGCCAAGGCTCCAATATTCTGTAGGTGAGTCCGACTCTTGCTCTGCTCTGATCTTCCCATTGGCTCCCAAGGTTTGGCTATGCCCTCTGTGTTGGCGTATCAAGACAAGGCTCGATATCATGCCGGCGATGCAATTTGCAATTTTTTCACGTCTTCTTCCTGTTTCTTCAAACTGCAAGCCACAGCGGGCTCCTGCAAGCGCTGTGCAGCAACCTCCACCGGCTTCTGGCCTCCCATTGCCCATCATCCCGCCATTCGCTTCGCCCGTCAATGCTGCAACCCTGTTTCCTTGAGGCGAGTGCCTGAGCGTGACATTGCACCCTTGGACACCCTTGGACAAGATGCCATTGGATCCTCCGTGAGCTTCAGTGGACTCTTGGTGGGCTCCCAGGTGGATGCGAGCTGCCCAACCGTCAACGTCACCACCCATCGACGTGTCCAGCCTGCATTTGTGGATGCTCCTTTGCAGGCTTCATGATTCTGCTCTGGGCTCTCAAAGGCCGCTCGCCTGCATCTGCAGCGCTCATGATGGATTCCTTTGGGTTGACATCTGACTATCTTATCGCCGCCGTCTCGCCTCACATAATCACGAGCAACAGACGAGACGGGAGGAGAAAAACCTTGCCTCGCTGCCCAATGACAACACAATTGATTTTTTTTTTCTTTGCCATCCTTCACTCGTTTTCGACTCACTCGCTGTCTCATCTCATCGCCCCTCTTATCTTTGTGTCTTGCCAGCCCGTCTTTTTCCAATTCGCCTGATCCTTTGCAAGTTGCCCTGAATCTAGACACAAAAGCACTCTAGTCCTCGAGATCGACACATTTTGCCCTCTTTGCTTTGCTGCCAGCTCGGCACAGCTACCCTTCTTTCTCCTCCCCTCTTCCACTACTCGTACTCAAACCACCCCCGCTGCATTAAGCTCTTACGATCCCGTCTCTCTCCTCTTTTCGTCAGCCCTGCATAGGCGCTCGCTTTGCTTTTGCCCTCTTTGCCTATTCCTATTCACCGCCGCATATCAGATTGTGCCCTCTCGCCCAGTCTGGCCTCCACCAGCGCTGCTTCGGCAGTTGATAATGGCGGTCTGAGTGGCTTGCTTTGGCTGCCCTTGATGGTCGTGGTCGAAGCTAGCAGACCAGATATTCCCATCCCGAGAGAAAGCCCCTCCACCCCCTCCCCCAGATTGCCAACATGCCGGCTGGAGCTGCAGTGCAGCCACCATCCTCATCCTCGCGAGCCCATCGACGGGAGTCATACCGTAGCAATAACCTCAATGCCGGCGAGAACAATCGCACTGATGACAATATGCCAGCTTCCCGCGAGTCTGACTCTCGCCATCGCAGGCGCCGCCGACGAGACGACTGGGTCCGCACCAGCAACGAGAACATCTTGTACCGCCTGGACGCCCCTGTCGCCGACGCTTCCGCCGCTGCCGTCCCTGTAACTGCCGCAGACGATTCGGCTGACCCCGTCTCGCGTGTCCCAACGCCCCCCATTGGGCCCCGAAGGACGCGGCCGCACTCCATCCACGTCGTCAGCTATCCCTCGGGCTACGTGCCTCGTGAGCTTCGGACCAGAACCTCCCCTCGCTCGTCTAGGGCCCGGATCGAATCTGGCTCCAGCCCCGCGCCTAGCACCCCGAGATCTTCGAGGCTTACGACATCAGCCCACCCCAGCAACAGGACTGAACTTCCTGTCCGCTTGGCCTTGACCCGATTGTTCCAATCACTGGCGAGCAACTCTGTATCCTCAGTCGACGTTCCGCAACACAGCGCATTCCCTGTTGGTATCCAGATCCAAACCGTTCCGGTTACCGAACATCGTTCTGAGTCGACCTCTCGCCGTAGTAGCCGAGCTAGTCAACCCCGTAGCAATCACTCGCACCATTCTCACGAGACAACCTCATCGTCCTCTCGCAGGAGCCGTGAGCCAAAGCAGCAGCAACATAATCAATCTTCATCCACCAGAGATCGTGACGCTGCTCACCACAAGCGAGAACATCGAGACCGCCGAGAACACCGTGATCAACCGCGGGACAAAACACGGCGCAGAGCAGCTTCGAGATCCTCCAGGTCGAGGCATCGGCATCGTGCCAGAAGCAACAGCCGTAGTCGCCACAACAGCCGCCAACCGGGCCAACAGACAACAGCCCGTCCCCGTCGCTCTTCTCAACAACGCCGCTACCCTCCCAACAGCATGGCTACCGCTAGAGCCGTAGTGCCCTTAGGCGGGTATCAACTCGGCCACCACAACAGCTTCACATCCATCCGCAGCTCAAAATCAAGCGTAAACGCCGTCGTCACCGAGGTGATTAAGCCTGTAGCCACCGGCAGCGGAGTCTCTTGCTCCATTCTCCTTGCCGAACCCAACCTCTTCCTTTCTGGCTTTGACCACAACGGCCATGAGCGCCGAACAGACCGCGCCGGCACTGCCCTCCTGAGAGGCAAGATGCAACTGACTATTAGCAAGAACGTCAAGATCAAGGCTGTCCAGCTAAAGTTGGTTGGCCGCGCACGCACAGAGTGGCCTGAGGGTATCCCGCCGCTCAAGCAAGACCTATTTGAAGAGGAAAGCCTGCGAACCCAGGTCCTCACCTTTTTCAACGCCCTCAACGAGGGATGGGAGAGCGAATACGGTAACCAGTGCACATACAAGCTCAAAGGTGGCTCCGCAAACTCAAGTAGCACCGGTCTCAACACTTCGCCTGGCGTCTCACCTGCGGCGTCAATGCGAAATAATCTGACGGCCAAGGAGCTCAAGCGACTCTCTCTTCAGAACGTCCAGTCTCGCAGCTTTGGCAAGGGCGAGAGCGGAGTGGTGACTCAAACCCAGGCCAAGGGATTCAAGGTCTTTTACCCCGGCGTCTACGATTATTCCTTTGAGCTTCCCATCGATCACCACCAGCTTGAGACCACCAAGCTGCAGTACGCTTCCGTCAAGTGGGAGCTTCACGCCACCATTGACCGTGCCGGTGCTTTCAAGCCCAATCTGCATGGTGTCAAGGAAGTCCCCATCATCCGACTGCCTGACCAGATGTCGCTCGAGATGTCTGAGCCTATTTCCATCAGTCGCCAGTGGGAAGACCAACTACACTACGACATTATGGTTTCCGGAAAGAGCTTTCCCATCGGAGCCAAGATCCCCATTGCGTTCAAGCTCACTCCCTTGGCCAAGGTTCAGGTCCACAAGCTCAAGGTCTACATCACCGAGTCGGTTGAGTATTGGACCAGCGACAAGCGTGTGACGCGAAAGGATCCCGGTCGAAAGATTCTGCTGCTCGAGAAGACGGCAGGAAAGGAGCTCGCCCCAGAGTGGGCCACCTCCGAGGTTGTAACCCTTCGCGGCGGTGAGCTCACAGAAGAGCAGCGCCGCGTTGCTCGTGAAACCGCCTCAAGAAGGCGAGCCCACGATGCCTTGAAGCAGCGTCGGGCTCCGGAGCCACTGCCAGCGCCGGTGGATAATCTCCTCGGCGACTTGGACCTGGGCCTCGAGAGCATGTGGGGATCCACCGAGATTGAAGCAAGCGTCCAGATTCCCACCTGCGAAATGATGGCCAAGAACAAGTCTCTCAGACTACACCCCGATTGCAGTTGGAAGAATGTTAACGTCTTCCACTGGATCAAGGTAAGCTTTTCCCGATGCAATCCCTTCACAAGCGAGCTATCCCTTCTCAAGCGAGCTTTTTGTGCTAATTACTCCAATCAGGTTGTTATGCGAATCAGCCGATTGGATCACGATGATCCTTCAGGCACCAAGCGCCGCCATTTCGAGATTAGCATTGACTCTCCTCTCACCATCCTCAACTGCCGCGCTACCAGGGCAAACACATCTCTGCCCGCCTATACCGGTGAGATGAACCGACCGTCTCCGTATCAATCGGCTTGCGGTTGCCCCGATTCGGCAACAATTGCCATGGAGACTTCTCCCAGCTCCTCGACCGGCACTTTGCCAGACCCCGAGGCACTTGCCGATAGCATGCCTGCCCCGCCCCAAGCTGTTCATCTTCAGTCTGGAGCTCCCTCGGCAGGCCAAACAGCAACTGGTCGATCGAGTCCGACAACCTGGTCGCCCGAAGGACAAGGCCGGCCTATTCATTTGCTACGAGCACCCAGTTTCAACCCTCCCGCTTTTGACGACGACACAGCGCCGCCTCCGGCCAGCACCATTGTCGTTGACGGCACTCCTGCCGATATCCCTCCGATCATGACCCCGCCTCCGCAGTATGATGCCGTCGTCGGCACGCCTAGCGTTGATGGCCTTGCCGATTACTTTACCCGGTTGGCTGAGTACGGACTTGGTGATGATCATGAGGGCTCCGGATCAGACGGCGACGAGTCACCAGCTCGCATCTTGGACCGAAATGGCCGCGTCAACGTGGCTCACCCTAGAACTCCCGGCGGCAGAAGGATGCCCAGCCGAAGCATGGAAATCTCCCGACCACCTATCGACCTCAACATCAGTGCTTTACTTTCACGTTCCAACTATGCACGCGAAGAAGCGCAAGTATAATGTTATTTTTTGCTACCAAATCCTGATTTTCCTTTTTTTTCTACAATATTTATCCACTTTTGCCCTTCGACCAAACGTCAAGGCAAGTCATGTAAATGCATCTGGTGTCATAGACGGTTTATCGGGGTAACACACACCCCCCTTTCTTTTGTTGTTTTTGTTATCGGATAAAGGGATATTATTGCACATGGGGAATGGCCATCTGTGAAGGTTATTTATGGGTTTGGCGTTTATGGATGGGATGAAAGACGCATCCGCGAGATGTTATTACACATACCCTGGGCTGGAATATGATGGTTTGAATGTGTGCATGGTTATGAATGTGGATATTAGAAGTTATTATTTATAGTATAGTGTTTTTAGTAATGATGCGACTTGTGCGCTTGAACTTACTTTTTACATGGTTTATTTCTTTGACATTTGTGACTGTGGAAGAGTAATTAATTCTGAACCACACCGTGACTGGTAAGCTATGATGAAGATACTATTATTCACGCTGAGGCTCATCAAAACATGTTTTAATTTGTCTTATAGAATAACGCACCAGCTCACTCAGGCACATAACTCCTCTTCCTTTAGGCATCCAACCCATTACCCCACATCATCTCACTCGCTCAAAAGTCCGATCCTTAGTATCCTCAAAACTCTAGCTCTAAACATTTCATCTCACATCATGAATCTCCTGGTCAAATCTCCGTTTCATAAGCATTTTATCCAAATATCCCGTAGTGCATCTATTTTACGCTCCAAAGTGTCGTTGCTGCCTGGTAAAACACATGTAAGCAAGCCCCTTCAATCCACCATTCTGCCTAATAAACACACGAAACTCTTTTATCTAAACAGGTCTTCGCGAAGTACTATATAAATTCCCAATTCGAATCAGATCGCAATACTTTCAAACGCAATCACAATTATATCCACAATACTTTAAAACACACTCACAATTACATCCACACTCACATACACAAACAACTCTCTCATCCTGCAAAAATGCCCGAACCAACTTTCCAGCTATGGGAATTCACCCTCCTCCACGGCAAAGACATGCACTACCTCGTCCTCATTCAACTCACGCACAACGAGACTTCGCTCGCCAACCTAAAGCGAAACCTCAACAATGCAATTTCTCGTGGTGAAGTCGTCATTCATCCGCGGGTGTACACGAACCAAGACGTGATCAACATACAGACGTCTGCGGTTGACGTCATTAGACTGTTTGAGAGCACGAATGATTGTGTGGATCTTATTGTTGCGAGTGGGGAGCTGGATGTTAAGAAGGCGAGGCATAAGGCGAGAGAGAAGGAGGAGGAGTGGTTTGAGGCTGTTTTTGGGGATTCAAAGTTTCCGAGGTGGGAGGGTTTGGGGGGGAGGGTTGTGAGTTTGTTTGAGGGGAGGTATTGGCCGGTGGAGGGTGAAGAGGAGGCGAGTTGAGAATGTGAAAGCAGCATTTCTTTTATATAAATCTACCAAAGTGCTGATTTGCGGAGGTATTCTTCCAACGTGGTAGTTCTGTCGAATAGGAACTAAATTATCATCAACATAAGTACGAATGGAAAGAAGTCCTCGATACTTACTTGAGTTGCCTCCAAAGGTCGCTTCTTGGCTGATGGGCCGAAATACTCAAAGTCTCGCAGTAGTTGCCAAGCCTCGGACATTTCTTGCCCCACGGAAGCAGTATATTCAGAGTCAGACAGATGTTCGAGTCTTAAAGTCTTGCCTGTAACTCGAGAGAAAATCTCGCAAATGTCTTTGACTGTGTACCATCCCTCCGCCAGGACAAAGTGCTGTCCCAATGCTTCCGACTTCTTCAAGAGAGAAGCAACGACCCATTTGCCTGTATCGGGGGCAACATCTATTGAAGGAATTTCTGTCGTTTCAAGGAGTGGAAGTTTCATGGTCTGGCCATCATTCGATTCTGTGGAAAATAGGACTCGATTGGCATCAGAGACTCTTCCTGCAGTTGTTGAGAGAATCGGTCAACGTAAGACCGGGATGCGAGTGAGTCCAAGGCGCAAATGGTTAGTGCTGTCGCCGACTGTATTACACGCCGAGCTGCCACCTCGTCTTAAGAAGAACATTGAACTTGAAACCCCTTGCGTGTCAAAATTCTTCGATGAGAGAGTTCAAAAGGCCATACTGATTATCCTTTCTCGATCGAGAGTGTAGAAATTGGAATTGATATAGAGGACACATAAATCTTCCATGGCATAAGTCCTGAAAGTGACAGGATGGCGGGTCGATGAGGGGCAGGCGAGGCAACGCCCAATCAGAATTCCTCAAGACGGGATATATTCCTTAAGCCGGTATATAATACCGTGGGAGAGAGGTATGCGCATAAGAATCCTTCTACACCGTAATTCCGCTCAAAAAGCAGTCCAATTACGCTTCGGGTCCTCTTTTCATCTTCCAAGTCTACTGCTTCTAATATAAAGCGTGCAAAACAAATGTCAAAACTAGAGGCTAGATGTTTGACTGATGTTTTGACGTCCCGTACTACTCCCATAATACAGGTATGGCCCTATGCGATAAGTGCAAGGTCTTTGGTGTCTACGATGCTATACTTGGTTTGCCCGGCCATGACTCGAATGGAGACGAGCTTTCATCATGCTCCATCAGCAATTGGCACGCCCATCTCAAAGACATTCATGAGTCTTCGGGTAGCTGCAACCTCTGCGCTATCGTCATGAAAGGCTGGAGAGAATATCGGCCCGAACTCATCAAGAGTGACCTACAGAATGCCTCGTTCCCTCTTGAAGATCCGCCGGAAGATCTCTATGATGACATTGCGACCATTGATGCATATCTCAATGGAGGGGTTGAGGTGGAAGTCGAGCGGATCAATCGCTCGGACGACGGGCGGCACAAAGTGCAGTTCATACTGACAGTCAGATGCCATGTAGGTATCAGAACTTCCTCGGACGGCCATGGCGCGCTATGTGCTCGATTTAGAATTGCAGACACCAGTTCGTACCTCGGCTGAATGTATTATGGCGGCTGTGGCACTGACATATCCGCAGGCTCCAATAGTGTTGTGCCGTGGGACCGCTTGGCTGGTCAAGATCCTTTGTCCGTTCAGGTTGTTGAGATTTCTCGCACCTGGTTAAAGACTTGTAACGATAACCATCAGTCCTGTGTTGCTGAGTCTCCTCAGTTGCCAGCTCGCTTCTTGGACATAGCTGACGATGCTGATTTCTCTCATGTTTTCCTTAAAGAGCTGCGAGTCTTTGACCACAGCACAGACAGTCGCTATGTTGCTCTCAGCCATTGCTGGGGCACAGGCCAGAATCTGTGCACAACTCGGTCGACTTTGCAAAAGCACAAGCATGGAATCAAGGTGTCCGAACTGCCCCCGACATTCAGAGATGCTGTGAATGTCACGAGAAACCTAAGCGTGCGATATCTCTGGATCGACTCTCTGTGTATAGTCCAGGATGACCCGCACGACTGGCAGATAGAATCAGCCAAGATGGCTTCAATATATCGAGACGCCTATTTCGTCCTTGGCGCTGCTTGCGGCGAGTCTGACGCTCAGGGCTTTCTCCACGCGCGCCATTGGCAAGATGTGGTTACGCTTACACCGTTAGACACAGGGACAACTTTGGCCCTACAACTCTTACCCACTGAGACCGATGAAGATCACGTCGACCCGGTTTCCCAGGAACCTCTGAGTAAGCGCGCTTGGTGCCTCCAGGAGAGATACCTTCCCCGAAGAATGCTGTTGTATGGATCCCAGCGGATCCTGTGGGAATGCCAGAAGATGAGCGCCAGCGAAGAGGGCGACATAACGCTGCATGACGGCAGCCATCTAGAGCGGATCTGCAAGACAGCCAACATACCGGCGTCTGTCCTTGCACGTGCATGTAGGGGGCGCTATGAAGGAGACAAGGATGTGAATTATGTCGACTGGTATAAAATGGTTGAGGACTATACCGGACGTTTCATCACAAAAGCTTCTGATCGGCTGCCTGCCCTAAGTGGTTTGGCCAAGGCTATATCTCAATCATCCAAAGATGAATATCTGGCAGGCCTGTGGAAGAATGGCCTAATCGAGGGTCTAACTTGGTGCGGGAGTCAAGGAGCCGAAAAGTTAGAAGAGCCCGGAGAGTACATCTCTCCGTCATGGTCCTGGGCATCCGTCGCTGGAACAGTCCGGTTTCCTATATACAGCTGGTATGAGCGAGCCCGCTGGTCAGCCAACATGTCCGATTTCGAGCCACTAGCGGAGTACGTGAGCCATTCGTTAGACCTTCTGGACCTAGACCAACACGGACGTCTCAAGGGGGGATGGTTACGGATCAATGCGCCTCTATTCCCAATCATATCTCTAGAGCCTCGTCAGAGTTCACCACCAAGTCTCGTTTTATACTTTGGCGTGGCCCCAATGCGATCTCCTTTTGCAGACAAAACAATCGGGGTGCGGCTAGAGTCCACGCACGAAACAATAGAGGCATGGCTAGAGGGCGGATTTGACAAACCGCACGACGAAAACGTCTCCCTCGACCAACTTTTCGTTGTCTTCTTAACTCGGCTACCATTGATCCTTGAAAATGGCTTCATGGAGCACCGATTTGGCCTCATCGTCAAGAAGACGGGAGATGGTGAGCAGTACCGGCGCGTTGGCTTCGTCGATGGGCTTGTTCTGCGGAAAGTGTATACTCGTCTGAAGAGGTGGGCTTTGAAAATTGCAGGTGATCCTGATGCAGAGGCATATGGAGTTGCGGGATTCCGACGACCTTTACAGGATGGAGATATGCATAATTTGGATGAACGTCCCAACAGACTAGCATACGATGCGTTATGGGTCCATGGAACCGATATAACTCTAGTATAATGAGACTGTCAGTCCTGTCTGTCTGATCAATCTAATAAACAACGCTTGACTATTACAAAACTGAGGAGGTCGTTTGATTAGATAAACAAAACCTACTACTTGTGTTAAGCAGCATTTAAGTTGCTCTCATCCTTGTGCCAAGTAAACGCCAAGATTGGCCATATCTATTACTATTATAGTTAACCCTATATCATTATTCCACAGCGCTTTATACCACATTTAATAAAATTATAACCCATGAGCTATAAAGCAAGGGGAATGGTTTAATAGATACAGGGAGGCTTCGTATGGCTAAACAAATAAATAACACTTTAGGGTTAATATCAAGTATAGCATTTCTTCGACAAAGATAGCGTCTGTTTGCTCATGTCGAAATAATTTCTGATTAAATCACGGCGATGTAATATGATACAAGTGTGAAAGCGCGAAAGTCTCGTCTCGTCTCTGATGCGTATCGTACAAGTACATGTATATTCGACTCGAATTCGATATATCGATTATATGGCGACTGAAGCAGAGTCGTGTAATCCAAACAGTCAAATAGACTGGGTAACGGTGGCGTATTAAAGAATTATATATCAAGTTTCAGTCATTCAGCGTAATGTCGTCGATGAGGCCCACGACGCCTCGAACCCGGGCATATGGGTGAAAATTATAATCCGCGTTGTGGCGCCGGGACCTTGGTCCAGTCTTTGCAAAGACCAAATACTGTGCGACAAAACTTGCCATACTCGACTAGCAGATCGAATTTCCGCCATGAGCCCAAGGCATGATGGACAAGTCGGGCATCTGGATCCGTAATAGGCTTCGAACCCATGTTTCCGTAGGATCCGCGACCGGGGCTGTAAAACGTGTCAGTCTCCACGACAGAATGACCAGGCGTAAACGCTATTTACCTGAAGCCAGTAATTGGCAAAATCAAAGCATCTGCCACGAGCTTCGTTTTGCCTCCGTCTTTCAGCCCAGTTAGGGCGTTCCACCTAAACCCATTGTCATGCTCCAGCCACAGGAGAGTAGCCAGCGTGACAGCAGCAGGACCGGTTCGCGTGAGAGGGTCGGCCCTGTTGGGATCATTCGTAGTCGCATTCTTTTCCAAGAGCACCTCGGCGTAAAGATTGTCCATGAACTGCTTCAGGGCCGGGTGCCCAGGAGCAGACGCCAGCGCCCATTGAGTAAGCTGGATCGGATACGTGTATCCCATCCGCCAATAGGTGTTTGTATTTGGATCTGTGTCAGCTTCAAGCCCCCAGATAAGGTTAACGGGCTGTTTGCCATTGGCGGAAGGCGAAGCAGCCTCCTCTTCGGGATTCTTGAAGCCGTAGCTTTTACCAGTGATATCATCAATCCATCGAGCAAGATCTGACGGGCCGACCCAATGCGCCGGGTGTCGGAGAGGTTCTGTATCAATGTCGGCATACTACAGTGGGTTAGAGGCGATTGAAATTTAAAGATGGGAAGAATACGGCTCATGGCCTCGTCAAGAGCAATACGTACAATCCCTCCAAAGTATAGGCACGTCACGATGCGGAAGATGTCTGCCCTCTCGACGGGCGTGAAGATTGCGTTGAAATCCTCAACAAACCCCTTATCATACTTATCCATGAGCATGGCGATTCCTTCGTCGTCCCAAAAGAAGTACGCCATAGGCTCACTATTGTTAGGAGACGCGGAATACTCAAGCCACCGCTCGACCCATGGGACGACATCAGGCTTCCAGGTGTTGACCTTGGATGAAGCTCCGGTCTGATGCATCAGAAGTGGAACGTTGGAAAAGGCCACCTGCCGTTCGCGTGCGAAGAGGGCGGCCGTGGACGCCAGACTTGCAGCCTCGACAATGTCTGTTGGCGGCGTCTGGTCGTCGGCGAGCCAGCTCGGAGGAATGTACCATGCTAGGCGTTGGTGTCAGCAGCAAACTCTCGTAGAAAAGTTACAATTCTGTGGTTTTGAATTTGGCTCGGGTTATGTCATGCCACCAGGCCCGAACGCCACAAAGTTAACAGCAGCTTACCTCCTCCAACTCCATCAAACGAGTGAATGTGCTTCCATACTAAAGGATACTGTTGTTCCAGCTGCCGGGCGTCAAATTGGGGGATTTCCTTCCGCTGGCCGCCGGAGAGAAGCCAGAATGCCACTGTAAAGGCCAGGGCGGACAGCAGCATGAGCCGCAGCCGCCGGCGCAACAGACTATGTGGGAGCAACATTTGGCTTATGGGAACAAATCAAATGACCTGTGACGCGACAGGCATACGTCTTCGTAAAGACGCTGTAACTCCGAGCACAGCAAACTGGCGATAGTACAATCAAGGCTCACGGGCTCAAACGAGTTAGTCCCTTCGCGGGGGGATCCCGACAACTTGCAGCAAAGCAAGCAAGCACGAGATACGAGACAATTTAGACGACTGTCTGTTTTTGACAGGATGACACGCACAAACAGTCTCTGTTCTGGAACCGGCGAGGCTCAGAGGGTGCTTTGACCAAGGCAAGGCACAGCACAAGCCACGAGCCAGAGCCCAGAGAGAACAAGGCCAAAATCCAACACGTCGCAGATTCTTACCAGCACCGCCAGACACAAATAAAATCAGGGGCCAGACTGTGGTTCTCGGCCCTTCTCCGAGCTGGCAGGGGGGGCATTCATTCGGCTACTGGCACAGGTAAGCCCTGGATCGGTGGCCCGAAGCTGCGGCTGTCGTAGCAACTACAGTAGTTTGGGCGCCAACAGTGGCGCAGCCGAGCCCGGGCGCCGAAGAAGTCGAGGGACGGCGGTACTTTGTACGTAAAGATGATGCGGAATGGCATTGGATGGAGTCGATGGAGGTGGAAGAGGCGAGGTGAATTGGGAGGAAGAGAAGTGAAAAGGGAAAAGGAGGAGAGACAAAAACGAGGTAGAAACTCGTGTACCTGGGTACCGTACACAGAGCCTGGTACCTTCCGCTGGAAAACTCAGTCTGCCGCACCTTCCCTTCGGCCTGGGGCGTCCGCGGGAAGGAGCCTGGATGGCACCTGCGCGATGCCATTTGCTGCGCGCGGGCTCGCCTAGTCCCGACCAGGCATCGATACGGCGACTAGCTCCTTCCCCCGGCGCTGGCCCAAGTAGTGCTAAGGTAGTGCTAAGGTAGCACCTCGTCCTAAGTATCGCTCAAGGCACTTTTAGGCCGCGTCCCGGCAGAGTCTCGACTTGCGAGTGACTTGTGTGCTTAGCTCCAGATTCGAAAAAGCTTGGCACTGCAGATCCAAAAAGCTTAGCCATGGCATGTATCCCGAGTCTCGTCTGAGTACCGGGTACCTGTGGTTTGCCTTTTGCTCTCGTCACTCTTTTTTTATGATTTGTATGGGCTCGATCTCCGTCGGAATTAACTATGCCATCCAATACTGAATCTCTGAGATGACGACTCCCCAGTGTCTAAGTCGTGAATAGGATCTTGTGTCACTGTGAATTGGACTATTGGAGGCTGAATTGAATTGTGTAGAAACAAAAAAAAAAATATTCCAAGGCTCTATTAACGGGTATTACTGAAATACAACTAACCAAGCTATAGATGTACATGGTGAAACATGAGAAGAAATAAAAGAAACGAAAAAGAAAACGCGGGAGGTCCTTTCCTTCTGGACCCTACATAACCTCGCGTATGTTGTGCCTGTTGCCCTATGTGCACCTGTGTGCTGTGTGTCCGTGTTTTTTTGTGGTTGTGAATGTGATTGTGTTTGTTATACGAGTGACCGATCCCCCATGCAATTACACCATACCCGCCGCACAATTAATCTCCTCCTGACCAACAGTGCCACTGCGACGCCCACGCAAAAGAAGACAACCTGGTGCAGCCTCCGGCCCAGCGACGTGATGAATCTAGCGTCGTATGAGTGCCAGGATGAGCTCCCCAAGTGCTCGAATATGGGGGTTGTTACCCGCCCGTTGAGGCTGTGCATCGGTCCGGGAAGGATCTTCAGGCTGCTCCGGTCAGGTTGGGCGGCGTGGATGACCGAGGCATAGTGGCAGCCCGTGCTGAACATGACAGTCGCGTAGGGGAGGCCCAGCCAGTGCTTGTTGTAAGTGGCCAGGTTATTGACAATATCGCCGACGAAACTGTTGCGCCTGCTGGACATCATGAAACCAACGGAGAAGCCGACAGGATGAGCTTCAGGCGCCACGAAACTGAATCGTCGAAGAGGGCCGAGGGCGCGTGTGCATTTGAGGTCCATGTCGAGCACCACGCCGCCGAATTCATAGAGAAGCATGTAGCGGAGAGCGTCGATTCGTTCAACGGGGTATGTGTAACTGTCCCACATCTCCTTGAGGTCGGGGAACTTGTCCTCCACGAATTGAGCGGCAGTGTCGTCTGTCCACACGTGAGTTTCCCAGCCGGGATGGATGTCGATGCAGCTCTGAACCGTCTCCTTCCACTCTGTCCTCCATTGGGTGCCATGTCTGCCGAGGGCGATGTGGTGTAAAACGGGGGGCACGAGGTCCTCATAGGGGGATGCCGAGAGCTGGTTTATACTGTAGTTGGAAAATGTGACGTCGAAGTTATCTCGTTCTTGTGAGAGGAGGAAACTTTCGCGATGGGCCCTCCAGTGAAGTGGGAGGGCGGCCAGCGTCCATGAGGTGTAGAGGAGATGGCGGAAGCAGAAGATGGCTGAGAAGAAACTCAGTATCGCTAACCAAAGAAAGGTTCGCGCTCTTCTTTCGATTTTGTCGTTGGCAGATCCGGAGTCGTGTAGTTTGATCATGATGCCAATGCTAGACAACTAGCGTTGGGAGATGGAGAGGAAGGAAAGGGGGAGAGAGACAAATGGATGAATGACTGGAATGTGTCTCGGGTTCCAGGAAGAAAGAAAAAGAAAAGAGCGATGGTGAGGTTCTTGTTCGAGTTGTAATACGCCAGGAAAAGAGAGAATTAGAAGAATAGGAGCATTATTTGAACATTAAAGTTTAGTTGAACATGTTTTGTGTCAAGGCAGAGAGGCGTGTGGGTAAAAAAGGAGGGAGTTGTTTTGGTTTCCAACTGGAGTAGCGGCTTTGAATCTGAGGACGAAGAGCCCTCGCAACACCATTACTCGATTTAGCTCATCTAACCAAAGTCGGGGCCTCTCGTACTTCCGCTCTTATTCTGACATAGCCCCCGTTCCACTCGTTGAATCTCAGTAGCGCGTCATTGGACAATGCACACCTTGCAAAAAGGAGCTGGCACCCACAGCCAAGACACCCAAGTACGAAAGAGCTGGCGTGGATCGCTAACCGTACCCGTGATTACGGGCCAATCCTACACCCCTCCACTCCCCTTTCCCCTGTACGGCGTCAATCCTGAGAAGAGTTCGACAAATTAATCCAGTGGCAGTACAGTACGTACTATTCGGATTGAGAGAATTGAATGAGAGATGCTGAAACATGAGGTCACAGCTCAGAGTATGAGTTGTCTCAACAGTGCTTACGGACTAAAGAATATCTCGTCTACTTGGTTGACAAGTGTTGTCAGGGGACATACATGAGCGCTTCTACTAATCAAGAATATATTTTCGAACAGAGCGTGATCGCCAAGGCCTTTGTCTATTTAAATGACCATGTCTATTGGTGAGATGGAGAAGCTGAGTGAGTCAGGGCGAGAGTGTCAAGTCCTTGTATCATTTGTTCGACCCTGTGCGCGCCACGATATGCCCATTCGTGGGATTGGTCCGTCAGAGTGACATGATGAAGCCACGCTAACCCCCATCGCTTATTACCCATCAGCAGCTTAAATTTGCCCCCAAAAACGAGATGGGACTCTGGTCTGGTCAAGGTAACAAGCCATGCGCATGAAAAACACTCGTTCGTTATAGGGCTGCCAAATAAGCCCTAGCAAGCGCGCGGCGTGTCAAAACCACGCAGGCGAGTCCGCCAAGCAAGTGCCAGGTAAGGCCGTCGCAGCAATTACACGTACCGACCCGGGAAACGGACCCTCTTTCGTTCACCTCATGCAACATCATTGCCGAATTGGAGCATGGAGCTGTGCAGATTTCGGCATCTCGGCATGGGGTGGTGGCGGTCTTGGCCGGAACGCAGGCTTGGCTTTCTTGGAATGAGAAGCTCGGCACATGCCTTGTAGAGACGGGTACGGTACTTGGGGCTTCGGCTGAATACGATACGCTTATAATACGACTGTTGATTTTAAAAAACGAACCATGTCTTGGCAAGTTCGACCATGTGAAAGGGACATGGACGGCTTGTCTCAGGGTGTGGGGGGCGGCTGTGTCGTTGTATCGGCTTCAGCTTTGCAATATTGGTTACACGAGGAATTCGTGCAAAAGAGCCGCAAGAGACTGGTACCCGAATACTACTTGTACTTTTCAACGGGGTCCTTGTCATGCTAGTACGAAGCAGGTACGAGTCCAATGGGACAAGTACCCGGTGCCTTTATATCAAGCCTGCAAGTGTCATCACTGGTTTGACAGGGATTGGGCGGGTCTGGGCGAGCTAAAAGCCTTGCCTTACCACGCTCAAAGTTCCAAACTTCATTTGTCATTTGCTCATCCTGTTGCACTTTTGCGGTAGAACGCCAGTGTGGCACGCCCCCCAGCGAATTGGCACGCACTGAAATAAGATCCCTGGCTCTGTAACCCACAGCTCAGGATTGGGCCAAAGCTGCAGTCAAGCTTTTGTGGCGGCGAGCCAGCCTGGTTCCAGAACGAATAAGCCATGAGGCGGTGCTTGTGTCGCTGTTTCCGGGTCCCAATGCCAATGCCACGTCGGTTCTGGCCCAGTTTGGCACAGTTTACTCATCAGTCTTACATCTTCAAACTAGGAGCTGGAACGTTTGGGCACTGACAAGCACATTTTCAACTCGCGAGTCCCGCTCTAAGCGGCTTAAACAGTCCCTTATTTTGTTATCCCCCTTCCTTCTTCCTCTCGTTTCCCTCGTGACTTTTGCGTTTTATTTTTGTCACAAGCACGTGCTGGCCATGGCGCGCAAAATCCGCGATACCAAAGTCTTCAAGGCCTGCTATTGGCTTGTGGGCACGCGAAGCCGACGCCGCACCCTGCTTCGGGTAGCCATCGTCATACTCGTCATCCCTATTGTCTTACAATGGTTCCTCGCCTATATCGTCGGTAGTGATGCACGCCTGCTGCCGCCGGAACTGCTACGGTCAAAGAGCCTCCTGGTGGTGACGGCACATCCCGACGATGAGTGCCTCTTTTTCTCGCCAACCATCCTGGGCATCCTCGATAGGAACCGTGCCATCAATGGCGGGTTGCTAGTCATGTCGACCGGTTAGTTTGTCCTTCCTCTTGGCTCCATTTTCCCCGCATTAGACGAGGCTGTGCTAAGACAGTCGTCACTTGCGACGTGTGCCACTATTCAGGAAACAACTATGGCAAAGGCGAGACGCGCAAGCAAGAGCTGAAAGGCTCATGTCAAGCCTTGGGTATCAACCCATCGAGATGCGAGGCATTGAATCACCCTAGCCTCCAAGACAATCCCCGCAAGTGGTGGGATACAAACCTCATCCAGGCCATCGTGAGGGAGTATGTCAAGAAGTGGGAGGTTGACGCCGTAAGACCCCTTTCCCCCCTCTCTTTTACAAGCTTAGCTCGACGTACTGTGGGATGCTGACGTACATTAACCAACTGCATAGATAATTACCTTTGACGAAGGTGGTGTGTCTGGACACATCAACCACAGAGCTGTCAGTGCAGCCGTGAGGTACGCCACTTCCTTGCATTGTATCCTGAGCGATGTAACGCACTCCATCTGCTTGAACTTGCACTGACTCCTCACCGTGTTGTAGTGAATATGTGTTGGGTGACAAAGATGCTCCTCCAGCATATAAGCTTGTCACCACGGCAGTTCTCAGGAAATATACTTTCTTGTTCGACCTGCCATTGACAGCGCTGTCTTTTACTTGGCGAATCATCTCTGCGATTTTTTATCCGTCCACAAAAGCGAGCCCAGAGATTAGCTCAAAGGCTCTGTTGGCCAATTCGTGGCATCGTTATGTCATGACGCGCGGCGCCTTTGCCAGTCATGAAAGCCAGTATACGTGGGACCGCCACTTGTACATGATCCTCAGTCGATACGTGTGGTTCAACGATCTCAAGAGAATACCGACACAAATAGGATCATCATAATCATCATCATAATAGTAATTAACATAATAAAAAGGTTTAGCTTGATCGCCGATTCAATTCCAATGACATGGTGAAATGCCGCAACCGGTCACTAATACGAGCAGGGGACTTCGAGAGAGTGGCATGAGCTAGCATGAACACAGACAGTCTAGCAATCTGGAGTCAATTCGTTCATAGCAGCTTTCTCTCGGCCCCAGCAGGCATCAAAGCCTGTCCTCTGTGGCGCAATTGGCTAGCGCGTCTGACTGTTAATCAGGAGGTTGGAAGTTCGAGCCTTCCCGGAGGAGACACAAACAAGGTGTTTCTTTTTTTACTCTTCTTTTTTTTTTTTGTCTAATTGATCGGGTATTCAAAGACTCGGTCGGTGAGAATGGCCTCTGGTTGTGAAGGGCCAACGCAAAATGAAACGTGCAATGTTGTCATCTGTTAGCTCGGCAATAGTTTGAAGGAGGATTCGCTTGGCGGTCTGCATGAGCTATACAATGCAACCCTGCTCATTCACACAACTAGACTGCATCTTAGTTACTCTTTATCTTGGTTCTAGATCTTCTTAGAGCCACTCCTCCAGAGAAGCACGCCATTGATGGAGCATGGATCAACTGCCGGTAACAACGTTCGTTAAAAAGTTCTTTATCTAAACAAGTTTCCCCCGTTTGCCAAGCTTGGACCAAAGTCCAGCGCAACTTCAGACCAAATAACGGCAATCAGGTGAAGAAATGCCAAGAGCAAAGCTTCTCCGGTCAAGCTTCTCCGGCCATGCACTAGCCAATAGGGCTGGGCCCACCTTGAAAACAAAAGAAAAAAGTTGAAGCTGAACGAAGGGCTGATTCTTGGCTTTTGGGCTGGAGCCAGGGTTCGCAGCAAGCTAACGGAATACGACGGTAAGCCAATAAGCCAAAGGACATGGTTAAAATGAGGGTTGCGGGCCTTGATTCAGCCCAACGCCAGTGGTCTTTCAACAAAGGTCGAGCTGTCGCGACTCTATTTTCTCTAGTCTTTAACTCGGTTATTTTGGTAGTCTGGAGTGGGCAGACATTCGATTCATACAACCAAGTCTGGTTACATATGTATGTATGTCGGTAAATATAGTATCTTAGTGCTAGGCAAGGCTGAGAACCAGGACGTTAGACTGTGCGGTGCGGACTTTTACCGCATAGCGTCTCCATCTGACCCCCATATTGTCAGTGCACTTCTGACGCGATTGCAAAAAAGAATTCGTGACAGATGCGGCAACCCCAGATGCTGATGCCCCCAGAAATGGCAACGCCTCGAGAGGTACAGGTGATAAGCGGCCTCCCCCTTGGTAGTGACACGGGCATTTAGCTTCGAAAGTTGCGTCTCAAAAGATATAAGCTCCTGTGTCATAGGAGTTCGCCGCCCTACGAGCCTAAAAGGGGGGTCCCCTTGAGCCATAGGTTGTCAAGTTCTAGAAAGCTTGGCTAAAATAGGAACATCAAGAGAGACTTGACCGGGTGCTAACTTTGGGTCTCAACCCCTGCAGTGATTGACGCGGTACTATACCGAAAGGCAATGCCGAGCTGAGTTGGGGGTGTCTTATTATCAACTTCGAGATACACAATATAGTTTGATGATAGGGGCATGTGGGTATTTCTCCGATGATCATATTCACACCATCTACGGGGAACTATGTGAATACGAAGATGGCTTGGAAACCATAGCATGAGACAATTCACTTCAGTGCGAGTCAAGAATTGTTAGTATCAATAAAAAACTAATTCGAAGCATCAGTGGCTTCGGTCTCCATTCAAATTGTTATGGTTAGCTAAACAAGGCGTGAACGTGGAATGGTGATCGGATACTTCTAGAGGGTACCTGCGTCGGAGGGACACCGTGCCTTGACGCGCTGCGGAACTCCGACATTGATCTCAGGGGAACGATACCTTCTAGATACAGATATCTACTATTTATGGTTTTGGTGTATATTTCTCAAGTAGTACAAGCGTACATGACCCTTTAAACAAGACTATGTGTGTGAAAGTTAAATAATGATCTATCAGAGGACTCAAAGCTGATTGCAGTGTAGTTGATAGAGTTGGGCTTCATCTCGGGCATCAAGGCCGAGCATCGGTATCAGGGCATCTTATGTCCATCTACAGTAAAGCGTTGAGGTAAATTCAGCAGTCTCTCACCTCCACAGATACAGAGCTGAAATGGTAATTATTATAGGGGTTGCGATAGTGAAACGGGTACTTTTGTTTAAAAGGGGGTAGATAGGATGTATCAGTACAATGTCAGAGTGGTAGGCTTGATGTACTCATTAGAGAGGTTGCCTATTGTGATAACAAACATGAGTAAAAAGTCTCATGTACCTATTGTCAAGATTTGTAAACATGAATAATAACTTGGCTGTACATCAGATCTTGGCGGCCTCTCAGCTCGATGATCATGGCTGATCGCACCAACAACCAAGCGCGAGTACAGACCGTGGCTTGTCAGCCAGAGAAAAAGAGAGTGCTCTGACGTGAATATGACATTTTCCAACACTTTCTGTGGGTTGAGTTATCCACAGTCTTGCAATGACTCGTCTGGTTTTCATCACATGTTCTAGATATATTAAGAATGTAATTCTATTAACGATAAAAGCTACGCTTGGTAGAAAGCACTCATGAAATTCTTCTCACAATCTTAGTACAGTATTGTCTCTCGAGGACAACAACGCGCTCAATCAATATTAAACTTGGATAAATTGACGCTGCTGGGATATCAAAGGACGGAATTCCCGTTGTTCTCGCAACATCGTAACACCACAGGAAAGAGAAGGATTTTGCAAATGTATGGTAAATAAAAATTAATGGCTCCATAAAAGGTTCTGTCTTTTCGGTCTTTTCGGACACTTCGCCTTTCTTTCTTCTCCATGTTCTTCTCTTCTATATGTACTTTTCACATTCTACAGCTGGCTTACGGCATGATCATACTGACACTCCCGTAGCGGAATGCACTGCTTAGAGATAACTTTAATATTCTTTTATGCACCGGGATAAAGGTAGCAGGTGGTATAAGACAGGATACTTGCCAATTTTACAGAAGCTCAAGCAAGTAGTCATAGTGCGCCTGACAGGGGTCCTGGACTTGGGAGTCAACTATTTTGTCAGTTTCAATTAAAGCATGATTCGCTGAATCGAGAACACAAAGGTTCAGTAGACAGACATTATAGAACTATCAATTATATGATACTCGCATTGCCACCTGGCCGCTACATCAAATCTTTTGGAGTTGAAATAAGAATACGATTACGGGACATAATAAGCGTATACGCGTATTGGTACCAGGTAATCTTGATGACTTGATATAGGATGTCAACACGTATCATGGGTCAGTAAGCAGCCATAGAGAGTGGTTGTTGTCTGCCTATTGGTGAAGCAACTTGCAAAGGGGTCAAGTTTCAAGAACTCAATGCCAAGCCCAAGTTGTTGGATGGAGGAGTTCAGGTCAGTAACCTCACTGAGGCACAACACCATTGACAAAGCTGAGAAATTTAATATAGAGAAGAGATTTGCTCGCTCGTAAGGAGTAGAGCTTGTAACAAAAGGACTATTGGCTATCAATCTGGCAATTGCGATGCACGTTGAGTCCCGATGCATCTGGGATTCACTTCTAGATACTTGAACAATATGCCACTTGCCTCAAACGTCATAACATTCATACTCCAATCTCCCCCTACAAGACGATCTAGTAGACGCATAAAATTCTTGATTTAAATATTCTTGATCTAAATACGATTGATTTCTTCAATCTAGAAATGATGCTAAATTTTTGTTGTCATGGAGAACGAAAGAAAGTTTCTAGGTTAGGTGGACTCCCGTAATTTTGGGTATCGTTGAACTGCATAGCCACAGTTTTCAGCCACATAGAGGGGGGTTCATGTGGCTTATCTGCTATCGGCCGATAAGATTTTTCTACTTGGAATTTTTTTTAGAGGGGCTCAAAAATTGTGCTGTTGAAGATTCGCAGCTTTAATTTTGCGATTCCGCACAGAGTCCAGATTCAACGTGAGTGGATGCGCGCATTGATTGATTCGTATGATCATCTGACTGACCTAAAAGCTTCATCAGGTAATCTAGCGAATCTCTGCACATCACGATAACCATGTCGAAGCGCACAGCGGACGATCATGGCGACCTGCCGCTCAAGGGTGGTGAGCGCCCCGAGCAGATGGATGTCGATATGGACAAGGACATGGGCGAGTTCGAGGACGAGTTTGAAGATGAGTTCGAGAGCGAAGATGAAATCATCGAGGCTGGTGTAGATGGACGGCCAGATGCCGAGAGAGAAGCCGAGGAGAAAGAGCGTAAGTGTCCAGCACTTTTTGCGCATTGCGCTGGGTTGTTCGACAAGATTCAATTGGGAGCTGTAGCTGACGAAATTGGTTCATACAGAGGCTATGGAGGTCGATCAAGGAACCTTCATTGTCGGACGAAGCAAGCTAGAGCCTGGCCAGACGCTGGCGCCTGATTTGACGACGTACGAAATGTTGCACGGCCTCAACACGCCCTGGCCCTGCTTGTCCTTTGACATTGTCAGGGACTCCCTCGGCGACAACCGCAAGGCCTACCCTCACACCATGTACACCGTCACCGGAACACAGGCCGAGTCTTCAAAGGCTCACGAGAACGAGCTGCTGGTCGTCAAGTTCAGCGGCCTGAGCAAGATGGATCGCAACGGCGACGACTCCGACTCCGAGGACGACGACGACGAGGATGCCGATCCTATCCTGGAGAGCAAGTCGATTCCCCTCAACTCATGCACCAACCGTATCCGCACGCACCAGATCCCCAGCCAAGACCCTTCCAAGCCTCCCACGACGCTCACAGCCACCATGACCGAATCAGCACATGTCTTCATCCACGACGTCACACCTCATCTCACCTCGTTCGATGTCCCCGGCACCGTCATCACGGCGCAGCAGAACAAGCCCATCTCTACCATCAGGGCGCACAAGTCTGAGGGCTATGCCGTGGACTGGTCGCCGCTTGTCCCCGGCGGAAAGCTCCTCACTGGTGACAACGACGGCCTCATCTACATGACTTCGCGCACCGACGGAGGCGGCTGGGTCACCGACAACAGGGCCTTCCAGGGCCACACCAGCAGCGTCGAGGAGATCCAGTGGTCTCCTTCCGAGCAGTCCGTCTTCGCATCCGCCTCCAGCGATGGCACGATCCGCATCTGGGACGTCCGCTCCAAGTCTCGCAAGCCCGCCATCACGGTCCAAGTCTCCAACTACGACGTCAACGTCATGTCGTGGTCAAGACACCAGACCAACCTCCTCGCCTCGGGAGCCGACGACGGAACATGGGCCGTCTGGGACCTCCGACAATGGAAGGCCAACGCCAACAAGCCCCAGCCGCTGGCCAGCTTCAACTACCACAAGGAGCAAGTCTGCAGCATCGAGTGGCACCCGACGGACGACTCCATCGTCGCGCTGGCCTCTGCCGACAACACCGTCACGCTGTGGGATCTCGCTGTCGAGCTGGACGACGAGGAGAGCAAGGACACGGCCGGCGTCAAGGACGTGCCGCCTCAGCTGCTCTTCGTGCACTACCTCAAGGACGTTAGGGAGGTGCACTGGCACCCGCAGATTCCGGGCAGCTTGATTGCTACGGGTGAGGAGTTTAGCGTGTTCCGGACTATTAGTGTTTAAGGGTGATGACAAAAGTTTTTGTTCGGCTTTCTTCTTGTATATACCCGTTATGATTATGGGCATACTTCGCTGGTATAGATAGTGGGAGTGTGCAATAGATGGATGAATTATGACACGCTACATGGTCACTATGCTGAATGTTTTCTGATGGATGAACGAGCTGCGTTATATCTAAAAAAGGGGCGAGTGAAGTGTTCAGGACTGATCTTGGGATTTGGACTTGAGATTGATAAATAGAGCAGAGGTAAAAACTCATTATTATTTCATTATTCGTAATACTAAGTAAGTTATTTGAGGTCCTTTTCAGGATTGGTTGTCGGTGAATCTGAGCCATTTCCTTCATGGCTGCCCACTGGAACTCCCACCGTCGTGATTTCACCATCTTCTCCTGCGCTCCTGACCGGAGGACCAGTGAAATTCTTGCGCGCATATGCAAAGTACCAGATAAAAGCAATCGCTCCAAAGCCAGCGAATACCACTGAGGCGTAGTTCATGGTCGTGGCATCAACGGGCAACGAGACAGGCATACAGAAAATGACGACGGAAAAGACGATCCAGACGATGCAGATGACGTTGATGATGGGGCCCATAACTTTACCGAGGGGGTAGGGCGAGTGCTCTACAGCTTTGCGGCGCTGAACAAGATTGACGAGAACGGGAACACCATATGACGTAGAGAGACAGATGGTGGCAACTCCAGTGAAGGAATTGAAGGCGGCGGAAGAGCCGAAATAAATGCATCCAAGAATGCAGTCGACCACCGTGGACAGGACCAAAGCCCAGATGGGCACATCCAAGGATGTGTTGACCTTGCGCCACAGCTTATAACCAGGAATAGCGCCGTCTCGCGCAAAGGCGTATGTGCATCGCGAAGCAGCCGTGAGAGCCCCAATACCGGCAAACATCAGGATTCCGAGAATGAGAAACAAGAGGCCAAAACCACCCGCCGCAGATCCCGTGACAATCTTGAAGAGCAAGCCGATTGGCTGAGAGTTTGCGACAGTGAGCAGCGTCTGGACGTCAGGGAGAACAAAGAGGAGCGGAATGAGATAGATGACGCCGGTGAAGCCAGCGGCAACGACGGAGAGGACAATGGCCTTGGGGACTTCGCGCTCGGGGTTCTGTACTTCTTCGCACATGGCGGCAACCATGCCGTAGCCGGTGAGGGTATAAGCAGCTATACGGAGAAAAGGATCAATAATTAGTTGAATGTCCTGATTCAGAGAGGGCTAGGAAATGAGACAGCGTGACAGCGTACCTTGGAGAAGCCCGACGAAAAAGGACCAGCCGGTTGGCCATCCGCTGCTTGATGCGTCATAGTGGGCAAAGACAAATTCGCCAGATCGTCGGGTGTCGGCCATTGTGAGCAAGGTAACCATGATGATTATGACACTGGCAGCCGTCCAGTATATACAAACTTTGTTGATGAGATCCAAATATCGCGAGCCGAAAGCGTTGACCAGAGCGCAGACCAGCATGACGGCCCAGAAGCACAACACCGTCTGCCATGTATTTGCGACAAAGTCTTCGTTGAAAATGGAGATGGCGCTCAAAATCAGCTGCGCGCCGGAGAAATTGATACTCAAAGTCACTGTCCAATTGCCGACGAGGGTAAGCCATCCGTCCACGAAGCTGACCAGAGGCGCCCACTCGCGAGAACTTAGCATGGCGGACCAGTAGTAGACACCGCCGGCCGTGGGGAAGACGGCGCAGATTTCGGCAAGAGAAGCAGCGATACAGATGGAGATGAGGGAGACGAGTACCCAGCCCCAGAGAACGGTGACGGACTGGCCATTGGTGAGAGTGATGTATAGAGTGGTGCTGAGGCCAAAGGGAACGGCCATGATTGCGAAGGAGAGACCGAGGATGGACATCATGGAGAGATGACGGGGCAATTCGGCCTTGTAGCCCAGCGAGGCGAGGGCCTGGTCGGCCGTCTGGGCGCCGCTGCCAACAGAAGAGCGGCGGCGGCGAGAATCCATGGCTGCAGAAAGTTCTCGTCTATGTATGTATGTATGTGTGTATGTGTAAGAGGCTCGCGATGCCAATCGGTGGTTGTCGGTGAGGAATTGCTTCCTAGGTAGTCAACGAGGGCGAGTCTAGGCAGGCGCCAATGTGTTATCAATGTCAATGTCTAGCCAATTCCAGAGCCATGCAAAGCAGATAAACAAAGAAAAGAAAAGGAAGAGGAAAAAGGAAAATATGAAGAGAAAGAAGAGACAGGTTGCAACTGGAGACATGGCCAGGGCTGTAGATAAGAAGCTCGTCAGATGCTATCTATCGCGTGCCGCAATGGTTCGTCCGATGACGACGGCCGAGGCTCTCCATTCCAATTCCATGTTTGATGCGCCCTCCGCAGCGTTACTGTCGCGTGCTAGCTGCTTAGCCTGGGCCCTAGTCGTGGCTTCATCTCGAACGAGTAACGGCGGTGCCGATTCTGGCCCAAGCATTCGCTGGCTGACGATAAGCTTGTTTTGCCCTGCTGTTTGCCGGCGTCGAAGTAAGCGATGCCGATGTCTCAGATGCTGATTTCCATGTGGCATCTGCAAGTAGTCTATATGCTCCTCTCTAATCTGTACAATACGACCCTCATTGACCGTTTTTCTCTTCTCTAATCCAGCTGAAAGGCCAAGCGATGGCCCGAAGGCAACAGCGCATGATAGCAATGCAACGCAAATCGGACCGCACGAGTCAAGGGTTGTGTCGGCCAGGGATCAGGACCCAGCAGCAGCCAATCCTCAGCGCTCGCCGTTGTCGATTTGCGGGGAGGCCGCGGCAGCATGGCGAGATAAGCATCCCGTTTCGTCTTTGGGGATCAAGGCAATGACTGGAGAATATTGCACAGGCGACGCCTTTGATTCGATTGCAGATTCACATGTCGCACGAGTCCCACATGGTGCGCGATAACGGCGTCTTCCCCAGATCTCGAGCAGCGCTAAGGGTTGCTGTTATGTAAATGGTGTCGATTGACGTGCGGAGTGGAAGCAGGAGAAGCACGTCAACTTTCCCAGCTGAAGCCGTTGCAATGTGTCTGTCAAAGGTATTTCGAATCATGAAGCTTTATTATAAGAGTCGTGATAGCTGACTAACAGATGATACTCCATCAAAGCAGGAAGGCACGCTGAGCACTGCAACTGCCATGTCTGGCTGCTGCTTACATCACCCCCTCTGATCTATCTCTTCCTCTTTTCTCCCTCACATCCACATTCATCTCTCTTTATCCTTTTTACCATCGATTCCTCCCAATCGCCGCCAATCTATAACTTCTCACCATTGACATTGCTGTGTCCATTCTCTCCATTCACCTTCTTCTCCGGTACCACAAGCCCTTCCACAAGGCCTCGCGCTTCTTGCAGCGTTTCTCCCATGCCGGCCAGCGCCTTGACATCGGCTGCCACGATGATAAAGGACATGCGCTCTGCAGCCTTCTTGAAAGATTCTGGGGTGCCAAAGGGAGGGCTTGAAAAGGCAAAGCCACCATAGGGCTTATCGTGCTTGTCAAGGACGTCAAAGAACTTCTGGCGAGCCTCTAGCCACTCGGGCTCGTTACCGCCCATGCCATAGTTGCTTGCCAGATTCATTTCTACACGACAATCGAGACTTCCGAGCCACACCATGTCGATATCGGGCACCTCGGTGAGGATGGCGTCCAGGTTGTTAATGCCTGATGGACAAAGAGTCAGCTAGGGGGTCCATTTGACAGATGACTGCAGACAAGACGATGCTCAAAGCTGATGAAATGAAAACTCACCTTCTAGCGATTCAATCTGGATCATGATGGCGGCCTGATCATTGAGCGCCTGAAAGATATCTCTGCCCGGCTGGAATGCCATATCTGTGACACCAGGCATCAGTCGGAAGGGGGGTGCCGAGCGAGTGCCCCTTTGCTTGGACCCAAACTTGGCTGATGAAATAACATGCTTTGCTTGCTCAACAGTTTCAACCTTTTTACATCCGAGTCAGCTTTGCCATCTCACAACATGGCGCTTTGTGGTACTCTTGGTCGCGTGTAACTTACTTGGGGGATGACAAGACTCGCGCCGGCGTCCAGCGCATATCCAATCGAGGCGTGGTCATGTCCTGGCACTCTGACAAATGGAATTGTCCTTCCCTGGCTCATGAAAATGGCCTCGTGAACAATGGTTGTCATTGTCTCAACGTTCATGCTGCTGTGCTCCCAGTCGACCCAGACGACATCAAAGTTGAGAGGTGCCACCCAGCGTGAAATCTTTGTGGATCCAAGACCGCCATAGTATCCAATCAACGGGGGAATCTTCTTCTTGTGAGCATCTCGGATGGCCTGGCGGGTAAGGTGAGGCTGGAAAAGAGAGGGCGCAGCGTATGCGGCCATGCCTTGTGCTGAAGCCATTATGACAATGTGCGTGTGAAAAATACTCGGTGAGCTATAAGTGGTTTAGCTGGGTATGTGAGCTATTGCTGAAAAAGCAAGCGATAGATTGAGTGGCTGGTGAATAATGAGATCCGCATGAACGCTTGCTTTCCAGAGACCACCGTCCCTTTTATAGTCCAAGTTGCTTCACCTCAACTCCAATCAATCCTGCTGCTCACCTGTTGTGAGCTCCTTACTTCAACTAAGGCTTACCCGCTCGTGAGCTTATTGCTTCAAGGAGGGTCAGCTAGGTACAGGTTAGCAGGATGAGGCGACACACCCTTTACACCCTCCACACCCTCCGGTATCATTATATCAAGGTTAATGGCTTAATCAACAGCCCAGTTTCGGAAAATGGCCCGCTTATATCCAGAATTTATCTACTAATACAACAATCTGAAAGTTGATTGATCGAAATGTGCATACAACGATAGGCGAACAAACGCTGATCATGTTCGCGAAACCCCTATTATTCGGCAACAAAAACACGGTGCGGCCAAGAGTAGTCATCTAAAACTACAAATTTACGACAAAAGTCCTTACTATTGAGTTCTTTTCGGCGGAATTAACGGTGAATCGGCGATAACATGAGTAAGGAACTCGATTTGACAGATGGAGATATGATGAATGCCGGACATCATATCACCACGGCTGGCGTACGCCACAGCCTCCTTCTTGGCGTCTTTAGCCCACCCCGCCGCTTGAAAGGGACATTGTCCATATCTAGACGATTTCTGCGTTCTTGATATCGCATATGCGGACTCTTTGACTGGATTCTTCAATTTACATGACTTCTCCGGAATTAATTACTCCTAGCTTCCGGATATCAGGTCTCCCACCGCAATATTGATATCACTAGACCCAAATTATGAACTATCACAAGTGACAGCATGTAGTCTGTATAAAGTACAGCAGGGACTTGAATGACAGATAAAGAATCCTGAACAGCCCCGTCATCATATTCACATTCAACCGAACCAATCGATGGCAACTGCTCAATGGCAACTGCTTATGTGCAATTCACTAGATCCATGGCGCCGGAAATAGTTGAACGAACTCCTGTTACCACCGAAATTGAGGCACTGTTGCATTCCTGGGATATATCGCCCAAGTTGATGTAGTGTGTCTCACGTTGGATCGCTGGAGGCTTGTATTTGGGCAGCAAACATGCTCGATTAGCGCAGCCAAAACTGGATGTCAGTCTTATGAGACTTTTCGACTCTTATTTTGCTTGGGCCATAGGGCTGAGGCGGGGCGAGGAAATAGTAGCCACCTGTATACAGGATCCTCAATTGCTTTTGTGTTACCACTGTCTCCTTGTGGAATCATTTTGGCAAACAAGACCGGATAAGAGCATATATTCTGTCCTCTTACTCACAGAGTATCTCGCGAACTCTTGCCATGTTTCACAAGTGCAAGGTCAAGGCGGAATTGAACGTATTACCCTCAAAGCATTTTGGCCTCTTCCTACACTGGGGCACAGATGAGGACACACCATGGGGTTCCCAAGGGACCAAGTCTTTTTGTCATGAGCTGATTTTCTCCCGTCAGAACTAGGAACATGGCTAACACGCCCGATCACGTCAATTGCTTCACCGACGCTGGGGCTTCTCCGGGGGGACCTCTCTAGTGTGATGTGAGATCAGGGGGATAAGTTCATACCGTGGATTATGATTCTTAGGCTTTTGCGGATCGGCTCCTTCGGCTCCACACTTCCGGCGGCGAATCCAACCTCAGTGCGGCAACAGTTCCGCCAGTGTGCGAACACTGTAAGGGCCGGGAAGCCGGTGCGCCTCTGTGGTATGGAATCAGACTTTCGGAGAAGACCGAAACGCAATCGCAGAAATATGATGCATACCCTCTATGGAATCAAAGCCACGGAATTGGCATTCATGCTTTTTGTCACTAGATTTTGGTCATAATTCAGTTTAATCCATGATTCACTTGGAATGCTTGCTTATGACTAGAAGGGTATGCTCCTCGACTACTCGCACTGTCAGCATTTTCCAAACTCTATCGACCTGGAGTCAGCAGTGGCTTCAAAACCCTGAGCCACAAGAGCCTTGTGGGGACGCTACGAATTCCGCAGCGGTATATCCAGTCTTGCCATTGCATTCTTCATTTGCTACTAATTACTGGAGACGGTAAAGACGGCAAGGAACGAGACAGCTTACCCCTTGGTCCTATCACTGAGTTGGAATCAGAGCCGCTATCAGACTTGGCTGCTGATAGTGTTGTGATACACATCACATAACTATTCGACTTACATATAAATAGAATAGAGGTTTGCCAAGAGTGCTAAAGAAGTTGTATTGAGTCTGGTCCGATTACCTCATCTGCTCCGAGCGATACTTATCATTTGTCATGGAGTCCGGTATCAGGTAATTCGCCGTAGCGTATTCTATTTTAATACAAATCATTAAGCGATGCCTTATAGGTTCGGAAGGACCACTCTTTAAGGTGCTTCCCGTGTACTATTGGCAGAAGTTCTTGTGTGATAGGTAAGAAATACGGTTATACGTATACTTCTTAATGGTATGGTCCCGGGCGTGATGCGCTAGTGCTATATGAGTGAAGTGACAACTTGGCATGCTCTTATAGGGTCCAAATGGAATTCATGATTTGTTATATATGGAATTCCGTTTTAGATGTTTATTAATCAGGCATAAATGATAAGCCTTCGTCTCTGATAGAATGCTGTCTATATCGTCAACAGATCACAATAGATTCCATCTATTGCTAGGCTTTCGTTTCCGGTCTTAATGGGAATTACCATATCTCTAATGAATTACTATACAATGCATATCATAGTCTTTCATCAACATAAGTTCTAACATTGTTTTCCTAAAAGAGCCAATGTTGCTCGTTGTCCTGCAGCTGCTATCTCCCCCACATACGCCTTAGCATGAATACATGCTAGTAAATTATCACTCGAGTCAGACTAGCCTTGCTACTACGAACAACACGAACAGCAAACGGGCAACACGCTCGGTAGTTAGTGCTTATTCATCAGGCGCAACCACCTCAAGTCAACAAAAATCAACAAAAAAAGCTCATCTCCGGCAGGCTGGGTTGGGTTTAGAGGACCGGGGAGAAACTGAACATGTAAAACCTATGGTTCTTCTGTTGAGCGATAGCCGGACAGGGCTTACTAGGCAACAACTGGTTCCCAGTTCTTTGGGGATCGGCTTACGGACTGGCGGGGAACTTGCTTACTCCGGGAACCTCGACATCCGTACGATCGGGTGGTGCGTTGAAGGCCGAGCGGTGATTTAACTTGAGTTAGTGGATGACTGCGGTTCTTTTGAGATAATGCTAAACTGTGAAAATGGGAAAGTGACTCAAATCTTCGGACGATTGCCACTTTAGGGACTCACTCACTTATACATTTGCATATGCGTTCTAGCTATCTCCGATTAGGATTTCGGATTTGAGCTTCGAGGCTGTGCATGGAATCCCTCGTGGCCGACGTCAGTACGGATAAAAGTCCGCAGTCTAGCATTTTGCTCAAGCATTTCTCTTTTGCGTCACAATGAGAGAAGCGGTAAGCAGCCGCGTTGGCTGTGGCTTGCGGACATCGGCAAATTAAGGTTGAAATCTAATTTGCCGACTTCTCTTTGAACCTATCACAAAATTACTAGGATGAGCTTTTACAGTTGGTATAATCCTAATTCCCTCTTCAAGTTTGGTCCTAGATCAAATCTCAGATAATCTCAAATCAGTTTGAAAACGTAATTCGGATGAGTTTTGCCGTATTGTCATGAGATCTCGTCACTTTCTGGTTCGAAGACGAGACTGTTAACGTGTGGGAGATTTATATACTTCATATGCGGCCGCTTGTTTCCACCAATCAGATATCATAATGGTTTCGTGGTCTAGTTGGTCATGACATTTCGTTAACATCATTCGTTGACACCACCGAAAAGGTCCCCGGTTCGAGCCCGGGCGAGATCATTCTTTTTGCGTCCTATGCATTTAATTGATGTCTGACTTTAATCTTAATCTTTTTTTTTATTTCCATGGGCTGCTCTATTGCCTGGATACGAAAGTTGCTGAAGTCTAGAATCATCGCTCCTCCCATTTACCCTAATACAATATTCTTCCTTACGCCATCACAAGCGCAATGACTTGCGGCAATTAGAGCTAAAATGCGGAAATGCAATGCTGCATGAACGCTACGGAGCCAATGTAGATACTGGTTTATTTTCTTGATGTCGTAAAGCAACTCCTCTGCAAGCTGTAGCCAGCAATTCTGTCTTCAAGTTCACAATGTCTTGATCGCACAGCCAAATGAGTAGTAAATAGGCATTGCATGCAAAGCAGTTGCCATGAATTCCTTTCTTCTATGTATATCAATATTCCAATTAATGTTACTCTGCATTACAAGGGTCTGTTTATACTACTATCCGACGTTAGGCGGAACGATGCGAGATTAACGTCGTATCAGTCGCCTTCGCCACGCCGTACCACTATTCACTATCCCGCTACTTCTAGCGGTGTCTATTTTGGGGCTAATGTGCGTCTGCCTTGCGCATGAGGCTCGTTGTTTCGAATACTGATCCTTCTTCTTTACTAAGTCAGGTTATAGGGCTGAAACCTGTCAGTCATACAAGGCTGAGCAGTTCAATGAACGAGTGCTCCCAAACACAGCCTGATTCTGACAGATTTAGAGAAATGTTTCACTCGAGGTTACAGGTGAGTAAGAAATGTTTCTCAATTCTCTTTTAGGATTAATTCGGAATGGAAATGACTTCTCTGGCAGTCTGGTCACCGGCAATGGCTCAGCTGTGCAACTGGCCTGAAAATCCTATTTGATGACACAGAATGGGACTTTGAAGATGTTTTATCAATGATAAAGAAAAGAAGGTAATTTCCGGGGCTGCGGTTGACACGGCAAAAGTGCAATTGCCGAGGCGCACTTTGGACGAATTGGGTGTAGAATGCTACCCTATCTGAATGACCTCAATAGAAGGAATTAGGGATTATATCTCGGGTCATATGTTTCTGTTATCTGCAAAGTCATAACACATGATAGATGATTTTCAGCTTCAAGAGGAAGGCTTAGACGGTATCTTGTGCAATATTGTTCTTTGGCCCTTTCCATAATCAGAATGTCATGATCAGGCAATTGGGCATATCGGTATATCATAAATCATTGGACTTGGCAATCTGAAATGACAAATTAACGTTGCAATATCATAAAATCAATTTGAGTCTGAATGAAAAGATCACATGGACATGTAAGAATCCTATAGCGCCTTTCGCAAAGGCGCATCGCGTATGACCAACATGAACTTGCTTCTAGTAAATCCTATCATCATGTAAATGAATGAGAGTCTTTAGTCTAGTTAGAAAGAAGATATATCTTTCTATTGATAAATAGTTTTCATTATCAACGTCTATCGGCCGCTGCACCCTGTTCATGTCCGAGCCCACCTCGAATATGTCCACATTCGACAAAGAAACGAGGATGCGCATTGATAATATTCCGCACAACCGAAAGTAGAGACAACAACTTTACAATTATGATTCGTTTGATAATTCAAAAGCAATCTCATGATACTCGGTATCGCAGAGTGAGTGTTGCCGACGCAGTGTAAATGTTGGCAGTCAGCAGTCATGCTGGCTCTGTGCTGACATGGAACTGCACTTTTCTGTCAGCATATCAGCCTATCCCGCCTTTCGGCCAACCTTCATCCTTCAGGACGTTGAAACGGTATGGGTTGGTAAATGCATTGCCCTATTCTGTTCAGCTTGGATGGCATTCGGCCATTCAGCATGTTCGTCAGGGCCGCGTCACGCTGACAGCGTGGAAAGATATATAATATTGGGATGGGGAATGAGGATATTGTTCATCAGACTCAAAACAGCATCGTTAACAAAAGGGAAAAGATATATTATACCAAACACTCCAATATTTACTTCTTGAACAGTCGAAATCGCAATCATTGACAAAATGAGACTCCCTCTTGTTGTGGTTATGGCTTCTGTCGCTGGTAGGTTCATCTCCCCCTTTATATAAACATTTGAAAGACAATGAATAGAGCCAACACAAGTTTCAGATGCCAACGGCACCAACAACACTGCCGGTCAATCAGGATCCTCAGGATCTGGTGCGCAAAACACTTCGGCTAGTACACCAGCATCTGGAGCTGGAGGATCTAGCTCGACATCCGGATCTCAAAAGAAGTGATGCAGCGAGACAAAATTCTACGACTTTTGCACTGGATGCAGAACTCGATTGTATTTTTCACAGTTTGGCATGTTTCGACTAGAGGAGTTAAAGAGGGCAACCACAGGGCTATCACATTTACGGGCGCCAGTCAGTCATAGATCACAATGTACTTCTAGCTTAGAATTGGACTTTTGATTCATCCTGTAACCTGTCATCTTCTACCTGCATCGGACATCGCCGTGCTGCAATGTGATTTGATACCGGGGCTGGAGATCGATGCGTATGCGTGTGCGTAGACTTCCATGGGATCAGAACGAACCGGTTTTTGGTCCGGAATCTTGAATGAGTCCGTTTCATTGGTTAATTTGGCCTTTGATGGGATTTTAGCTCGCTATTGCCGCCGGGCCACTTATATCCGAGAAGTAGTCCAACAACTCGGGCCAAGTAAGACTGGCTGGATGAAATCCATGTATTATTCGCTGCACATTCTACGGTAATCTCGCATCACTTTACGCTCTTCGAAAAACGGTAATGAATGACTTTCTTCTTGTGGAAATACGCCGCGCTCTGCTACGTCAGCGACGAGTTACCAACACAGCTGAAGCTGTCGCCAGATGAGATCGCCCACAGTTGTTATTAATAATGTGAGGCGCGTATTAGCTTCTGTGGGACAGACTTCACAAAGTCTGCCTGGCATTAGCATCATGCAAATATTCATATTTAGCTACGGCGCACGATGAAGCAGCGTCATCTAGACGCGCCATTGCTCTGGTTTACGGCCCAGCCGCAATTCCCGTGATCAATCGACGCAAGTATGCCTTGATGCCAGGGGCAATCCTTCTGGGGATCCTCCTGGGTTTCTGCGCCTCGTCCTGGGCGCTTATTGGGCCAACCGCCAAACTGACATGGATCTTGTGCATTCGCCACACTGCTTTGGCGGGTTTGCGATGGTCCCGTGAAAGCCAACTGCCGCAGCGTCTGACGATGGCCGTGATGAAGCTTCGTCAATCTGGAATTCCGCGTAGACCGCGTATACCGAATGCTGCAATGAGTCAATCACCGAGCTGCCTCTCGAGGTCATTATTCGGAACGTCGTCATTCCGCTTCGTCTTCCGGATGTTCCCATCTCAGGAGATCAACCCTTGAACCATCAGCTTTGGCGCCACCGATTGGCCAGCCTTACAACCATCCCCTGCATCGATTCATCGCACTTCGCACTTGGTTTGCTTGGAATCCAGCCCGCGGCCCCATGGTCCTTTGCTTAGATCGAACGGCTCCGCCATTGACTATTCCTAGCAGTCGCCCAAGCCGCATCGCATCCAGTGCTTTTGTGGTTCCTTGCAGCAGCCTTGCTAACCCAGATCAAGCAAGCAACCTTGCAGGATCGCCACAGTCGCAAAAAAGGCAAAATGGGCCGCCAAGATGGACGAGTTTGGCCACTGTCACTGCGACCATCTAGCGTGTTGATGCGTTTATAGATGCCGTGTGAGCGCCAATTCGAGCCACAAATGGCTTCTTTCAGCCAAGATGATAGCATCCCCGGTTCTCGGCTACGCACAAGAGTGGTGAAAGGTGTGGCTTGTTGCAGGAGATGCTGCTAAGCTGTGTGCCCGCCCCCAATGCCGAGGGTGTCTACAATAAGATTCCCAGATTCCTTCCAACATCCCTGTCTGTGCCTGACAGAAATGTTTAAATAATGAGACAAGTTTTTGGAACTGCACTTTTTATCCACGACAACAATACTATGTAACTAGAGAATTTTTACTGCAAGAGCGAACATCGTCTACCGTAACAAAGAGCAAAGACATTATGGCGACCTCATCCTGCACTCCTGACCGCCCCTCTGGCAACCGACATGAACTGAGACTTTGCATTCAAAATGATGAAGGGATTGAAGAAAAGATTAAGCTTGATAGCATCGTAGATGCGGAAAATGCTGCAAAAGAGAGACGGAGGAAGCAGAACAGAATTGCCCAGCGCAAGCATAGTAAGTGAAGGCGACTCATTATACGCGAAATGAGAATATCTGCTAACCATTGCTATCATTCAGGACGTCGGAAAGCTGAGCAGAGACTTTCTGAAATGTCCAAGTCACCCGATCTCCGAACATCACCACACGCTGGACCTTGCTGCAGCTGCGTCACTAGACGACTAGAGATTACACCTCCGGAGGACTACAACCGGAGCTTCATATCCATCACATCGCCAAATTCATCATACGGCGCTCTCACTCCCTCGGCCATATCCGACTATGAGAGGAGCCAAACATTGTCCGCCGAGATCCCCAATCCGTGGACTCCATTCTGGCCAGCGGCATCTCCTCTATTCGATACCGACGCGAATGTTCTGCCGTCTGGGGACACGCTTGACAACCACAGCCACAGCCCTATTCCTAGCTCAGCGTCGTTGGACGTTCAGCCTTTTCAGGATTCGCAATCATCGCCGTCAGCCCTGTCGTACGACGCTTCCATCAGCCTCATAAGCAGACCGAAGAGCAATTGTTTGTCACCGGAGAGTCACCTTGGAGGTCAGTTCCCTCTTCATTTAGCTGCTAGAGGTGGATTCATGGGCATCATTGGCCTCCTTGTCAGCAGAGGAGCTAGACTAGATGCCAAAGACACATATGGGCGAACTGCGCTTCACTACGCCGCCGAGGCTGGACATCTTGAGGCTGTCGGTATGTTACTCTCTGTCGGGGCGAATCCATTTCTAGCAGACAGCGAAGGGTGCAACAGCCTACATATTGCTGCTAGTAAAGGGAGAGAGGATATAGTGCGTGTGTTGATGGAGCGGGGGATGGACCCGAATCTGGGGGTTGGACGCGATATTGAAAACTCGGGATGCTCTTGAGACACGTCCCGTTATACAAACTCACACAACTCAACCGAACCAACTCAGTAGGTCTTTACTCCTCATCTTACTCTTCTTGTATATAGATAAATACTTTTGTCCACTTTTACATAGGATACTTCATTAAAGCTTAGAAAAAATAAATAAAAATAAACCAAAATATAGATTCTACTACTCATCTTGTGCAACGCCAATGGCATTCGTATTTCGAAACTGTGAGCGCCACCCAGGCGATCACTTCCCCCTGTGTGTAACCCTTATACGTCTCGTGTGTCACAAGTAAAAACTGAATCTTACCGTATATATCGAAGGAAGGAATTTAGTATGATGGCTCAATTGAACCCGAATTTTGAGTCTAGAGTTGAAGGATGTGTAATGAGGGCTAATTGAGGTGGCGATGCTTGTCTTTGGCTACCACCTGCCCATCATCAAGGCGCTTATAGATGATGGTGACAGCCTCACATTGTAAATATTTAGCCCGATCTCCTTGAAGTTAATATATATTACCGCCTCTTCGGTAAGGTAAGCGAGACAGATGCAGCTAGATCCGCAGCAGTTCTAAAAATACTGTGTCTGTTATGAAGCGGATCGCGAGAGGCGCAGCCGCCACTAACAGTGCACGGTTATAACTGTAGGCACTAATACCGCTAATCGCTGCCTAAAACTCACGACTCAATACGAGATATTTCATCATGCATTCACGGGTTGTCTACTTGTCATCTATTGATGCTTATGCAGTTGGAGTCTTGGATACGTCGAAGCATACTGTACACTGTAAAACAGATTTATCAAAACAAAACTTCATTCATCACCAAATCTGATAGCCTCTACATCAATTGCAGCAAGTTCAACATGGTCTTCTTTGTGCCCCACGACAATCTAGATGTCCTCACATGCTATCTTCTCGCCGACATCTCCAGCGATGAACTGCAAGCCTTCAAATCAGCCTTCGAATTAGGAAATAATGCACGCTTCGATCCTAGGCTTCACATAAAAATCGTCCGTCCACCTGAGGACTATATCGGGAAATCTCATGAATACATCCGCCGGAAAGAAGACGAGGCTGGCCGAGAAGAGAAATTCCTCATCCTGGACGACGAGGCCGTGAAGAAAAATGCCGTCTGGTATATTTCTTGGTTTGCAGATGAAGAGCATATTGAATGGAAACAAGCCGAGAGCACAGATGTTTTGTGGAAGATGCTCATCAGGACGGATAAGTTGTCGCTGGTGTATGTCAACTACAGCATTGGCAACATGTCGCTTCAAGAAGATCTGGACAATTGCGGGGTAAAATTCCCCGTAAAGGCGGGCTTTGAACAACCCAAAGTGTACGATTTCGATATGGACATGCAAAAAGACCAGTATCGTCAGCCTGTTTGGGTCAGGGCTGAGCCCGGCGAGTATGAGATTAACAAAGGCGGCGAAGTGATGGGAGACTACATTGCGCCGCCAAATATGTATGCCAGATTGAAGGATGGAGTGGCAGAGGCGGTGGGAGTCATCAACGACTGGACAATGTTTCAACCAACCGGCCCGTTTCGAATGTCCGATGGGACGAAGAAGGAATTTCCTGAGGGCACTATGGTTCTCCAATTGAAGTGGAATCCTGACTTTGCGTGGCCGCCTTATAAGTGGCCTGAGGGATCGCTATAATGCAAAAGTTGGTATCAAGACGCTGGGGGGCATATGCAAGGTTGAATCTACATGTATGTAATGCCGTAAACAGAATTATGCTGTAGGAGTTTAGAGATGAGCACGCCAAGTGACTTAGTTAAAGGTTGAATTCACGATAAATACGTCTATATGAAATAAAAGGATTGTGGAAGATACATGTATGTACCTCAATATTTGAAGCATACATATCTTTCTGTTCAATGTTCTCCAGTCTCCCTCCACTGGTACATTTCACCTGTCATATACAGCTGTGGCCTGTGACTTGAAATTCTTCTCTGCCGTGTTATAAGCCCATTCGCTAAGCATGAGGGGACACTCAGTCTCGAAAACCGTTACCGAAATCCCATCATCCTGCAGCTTTACAGGCTTGCTGGTGTCCTGATTCAAGTACAGCTGATACTCCTCTTCCGTCTGCCCATGCGGCACCATGGCCGCGTTCATCCAACCTGCAAAGGGACCAAACTTCGTACCACCATTGAAAGGGAGTGCCGGGTCGTTGATAACCGGGAAGATGACTTCCGACATAGTATTGCGGTGGTACCACGGGACCCGAAGCGTGTCTTCAGTTGCCTCCCAGCGAGGTCCGGCAAGGGCAAAGTCCAAGACCGAGGTGAAAGGCTCTTTTCCATACGCCCGGGCTTGCAGGACGCAGTATAACGAAGGGTCATGGTGATCAAATGCAGCATTGCTAAAGGAGTTAAAGCGCATCATGTCGTACTTGTAAGGATAGAGCGTGCCCTGCCAACCAGCAACATTAAACGGCGTGGAGTCTTGTGTACAGGACCACAGTCTAGTATCGAGGCGCGTGATGATAGTCCACGGAGAAATGCCATTATTCGCAACAGCTATGCCGTCGACAACTTCGCCATCGAAGAATGCTGTGGGAATTTGGAAATCACGCGGGTTGGCGAGGCCCACCGACCCAACAATACCGAGCTCTGGCACTCGAAAATGACCTTGATACAGCTCCCAGATGTAGCCCCGGCATGGTTTACCATCAACCAACCCTACTCGATATCGAATTCCACGCGGAATAACGGCAAATTCGTTGGCCCTTACTAACAGCCTGCCCAGTTCCGTGGTGATATCCAGCGCGCCCGACTGGGGCACAATCAAAGCCTCACCATCCTGACTCGAGAATACAGTCTGTGGCTTCATATCCTTGGTAAGTTTAAAAACCCAGAGAGCAACGCCAGTTTTCTGCCGTGCGTTTCCGTTGCTCCCCAGAAGATGCTGCTCGGTCCAGTCGCCTTCGCTGATCGAGGGGAAATCGGACCACCAGTAACCATTCGGCGTGAACTTTGTCGGCTCTGCCGGATTAGCAGTCTCCAATTCATGATGCCACGGCTTAAATTCGGAGTGATCGTAGGATGACTGGGAACGATAGGTGTAGGTTTGCAAGTTCTCTGCCCGTGGAGCTACAAATGCTGTTCCAGAGATCTTCTCCGTTCGACAGCCATAGGGGGCTTGCTGAGGATAGGGGTTGACAAATGCGACTGCCCCGGGAAATGCTTCAGATCTAATATCATCAATCAGATTTGAAATGTTTGAGCAAGACTGGACGAGCTTACTGATGATGATTTCCCAAACCATCATGATAGGTGTACTTCTCTTTGACGCTAAAGTCCGTGGTATAACGCATGATGTTATATCGTCGATAGCTTAGAAAAGGGCTTTAAAAGATTCGGAAGAGAGGTTTCTGCTTTGGATGGTTTAGATGTGTTGAGTATGATGAGAGAAATGGCGTTGAATAGAGAATTATTGCTTCTTTATAACCTGTGTTTCGTGTTACAAGACATTGCGGATCACTACAGACGTTGTCGCATTATCAGTGGATCTGATATCCAGGAGAGACTGGAAAGGTGGCGGACCAATTATGATACCCATGTTCGTCAAATAGACCGCACATTATTACACCCCATGCTCTCATGTGCGGATGAATTACTAACACTACAACAGCTCAGGAGAATACAAGCGGTTAATCTCACTTAGGAGCGCATTACCTCTAAAATAGTCTTGCGGCATATCACGATGGTGTTGTACGGTGTGTCCGGCGCGGCGTGATTGGAAAGATTTGCTTACTCCTCTTGCTGTTGTAGATACATGCATTCTACATGTATGTTCAATCAAATACTATAGAGTATTAAGCCTCCCAAATAGTGTTATAAGAGTCATAAGCAGGCAGGTCCCGCCCGTGTGCAAGAAAAGGCGCCTGATACCTATCGTAATCTCAGTAACATTACAATTACGAGCGCTTCTTCCAGCAGTGTAAAGCAATCCGACACCCTCCACAAAGGCTATGAAGCAAGTATTGACTGGAAAATTTCGAGACGGCCCTTTCATAGGCCTCGAGTACCAAACGCCTTCCCAAAAGAGTGTAACCGATCAAGATGGGCAGTTCTACTACGAGGAGGGTGAATTGATAACATTCTTCATCGGCAGTCTAATAATCGGAGTGGCGATTGGGTCCACATCTTTGACGATAGCTAGTCTACATAACAGTAGCTATGAGAAAATGGAGGACTTGGAGCCAACTTGCGCAGAAACGAATAATCGAGCGCGTTTCCTCCAAAGTCTGGGACGGGATGCGGATCTTCGGAGTGGTGCGGTGATAGATGATGCAACTCGTAAAGCTGTCGAAAAACATGCCAAGGGAATCCAGTTCCTTTCCAGTGTCGAGGAGTTCGAGACAGCACCAGCTGTTCGTGGTGTGTTTCGTGAGTTGGGGCTCCGGCTTCGTGGAGCCGCGGAGACTCGAAATCACTTGCGCCGAGCTCTTCAGGGCATCAGATTACTTCGGGATGTCAGGGTTCCTACCCGTGATGGGAGTCACTTCGTTGCAGATGTCTTCCTACCCATTGATGAAGGATCTTATCCCGTTCTCCTCCGGCAGGGCATCTACGGCCGTGCGTTTCAAACCGGGTCCGTTCATAACGAGACCGAGATGCTGGCTAGTGAGGAACGAGAAGCAGCTTGGTTCGAGAAGAGTAGAGAAGAGCTGAATTTCTATTTCCGATACTCGGAAACAGCTGCCTCCGCCAACAGCAGTACCTGGGTGCCGCAAGGTTATGCAGTGGTTCGTGTGGATGGCGCGGCGTGGGCAAGACACCGGGAATGTTAAACGTCTTCTCGCAACAAGAAGCCCTAGACTATTATGACGCTATTGAGTGGGTAGCTCGACAGACTTGGAGTAATGGGAAGGTCGGCCTTTACGGCAGCTCATATAACGCTACCACGCAGTGGAATGTTGCCGCTTTACAACCGCCGTCCCTCCTTGCCATGGCCGCGATAGCCTCAGATGCCGACGCTTATCGCGATCTCGCATACCCAGGAGGCATTTTCCTCAAAAATACCGCTACTAGTGGTGGAAAGAAAGTGTTGGTCCCGCAAGAAACAAAAACAGCGATGCTGTCGATTTTATTGCCGGGTTAGAAGACCACCCATGGGACGATGGACACTATCATGGCCATGGCCAGGATGCAATCTTGTCTGCCGACTTTTCCAAAATCCATATACCCGTAATCACAGCCGTCAGTCAGACGGGCTTTACCCATGGCCGTGCAGGCTTCGAAGCCTATGCCGAGTTGCCGTCGCCAGCCAAGCAACTTCTTATCCTCGACGCTGCTTTCCCGGAATATATGTTCGTCGATTGCCAACCTGATCTAGAGGCCTTCTTTAGCAGGCATCTCAAGGGACTTGTGCCGGATCAAGAGCAATCCCCTGTACGGATGGTAATGCGAACAGGTGGCGGAGCCTTTGAGTGGCAGAACGCGACAACTTGGCCTCTTCCAAACACTGAGTACCGGGGACTCTTCCTCAACGCCCACGGTGCCACGACTGTAGGGAATATCACTACTCATTTGCCTCTTCAGCAGGGGCAGTCCACATACTCCGCAGACGTTCAAGCGGCCAAAGATCTTCCAATGGCTATTTTCGAGTCAGACCCGTTGACAGAGAGTCTCAAATTGGCAGGCCACTTCCGGGCCACTCTATGGGTATCATCTACATCAGCGGATGCCGATGTCTTTGTCGCCATTCGTGTCTTTGAGGGTGATAAAGAAGTCCATTATCAAACGCGAGCACCTGGTACACGAGCACCACTGACGTACGGTTGTCTAAAAGTCTCTCACAGGGCCACCGATCCAGTGAGGAGTAACAAAGCACGCCCGTGGCATACTCATCACGAGGAAGATGCCTTACCTCTACTCCCGCACACAGTGGTCAAGATTGATGTAGAGTTACTGGCTGCTACAGGGCGTATTCCCTCGGGCTGCCGATTCCGCGTTGTGATTTCCCCAGCGGAAGGACCAGGGGCAATTCCAGGATGGGAGCGCGCTTACGACGAATCTTATCATCGGGGAGCAGCTAATTCTATATTCACGGGTGGGCTGTATGCCAGCTCTATAACTATTCCTGTCATAAGTGGAGAGTAAAAGGGCCGGTAACCTGAGATTGATAACAAAAGATGAACATTCTTTATTAGATGTTTCTTAATGCTATGTGTCATTAACAATAAATATTATATACACCTAGCAAAGACTCTAGATCATGCATTATGCTATTAACGTCACTCAATTGATGAATCTAGTAAGGGATTGATCCAATCGTAGCCTTGCAGGAAATCGTCTGATAACGTCGGAGGCTCAAGGTCGTTCCCATGGTCGTAATAAGACCACAAGGTGTTTGGAAACTCAGTAGAGATTGATTCATACCCTGGGCCTGAAGAAGGAACTCTTGTTCCATTATTCTGTATAGGTTTCAACGATTCGGTGATCCTCATGATTGCATCGTCAACAGGCCTCGGAAGGGAGAGAGTCCTTCTTCCGAAAGTAGTTTCTTTTGTGGTATCTTCGGTATCGGTCGACTTAGAACGACTGAGTTTTTGCATATACTCTTGGAAGCGTTCTATGATGACAGTTAGATGATGCCTTCCAGTGAGAGACAAATTGCAGACTCAAAACTATTTGGCAAAGCCCTGAATATTCCGAAAACTGTTCCATAGCGGATACGAGAGTTTGCAGAGATAGGGAAGCTTTCTCGCGAAGCTCCCCATTCGAGGTAGCAAATATCTTGACTAAGAATTGGATGCATGCCGGCGCCCATAGACTGACAACGATCAGCGGCGAAGAACGATGGATTATGTGACTGGGACAGTGCTTGATTGCCCCGCAGATATTATCTGATGCGCGGATGGTCTCGAAGAACTTCCGAGACTGTGAAGGTCTCATGAAATATCGGTCCTGTTCTATCTTGGAGGAAAGCCATTTGGAGTAGCTCTGACAGTAATCAGGTGCCGTAGCATCATTGAAACCCTCAAACATCTGCGCTTTAGCTGTAAAAAGGGTAATCCTGGCCCATCAGTTAGCTCGTAATCTCCATATTGGGTCCGATACCGACTCTTCATTGATCACATATATCCAGAGGCGTTTGCTAAACGAGTCGAGATAATCAGGAGAGTCCTGAACCTGAGTGAGGGACTTGAACTCCGGAGGTAGCCATTTTCTCCATATTGTAGCGCAGTGCTCAATTTCTGAATAAGTAGCGGAAAGATCAGAGCTTTCTTTTCCTTCTAGCCCGACGATCGCTAATAAGAAGTGCAATGCGACGATTCGATGCGCTAGTATGGAAATACGTGGCGATGCAATGTCAAGTCTGGACCACTGCTCAAAACTACTTGGCAGGAAGTATGACGGTCTCTCTGTGCCCTCGAACCAGTCCGAATCGTCCATTGGGAGTTTTGTTTGGCAGTTCGTTAGGTTGGTTATTTGGGTGCGACATAAGATGTTGCAAACAAAACTTTCAAGCTCCCAAATACACCACCATGCGCGGCGCAGCTCTTCTTTTCTCCAATCCGTATTCTGGTGACACAAGATAGGATCAATAGATTGGGTGTTCTCAACTGAGTCCACTCGATCCAAGCCTGCATCATAGGCTACTCGCACACATTTTGAGATCAAGGAATAAGCCCGATGTACCGCGCCTCGTGAAAGCTCAGCATAGCTTAACAAAACAGCCCCCTGAATGAGGAAAATCGACAGTTTATCAGCCATATCGGCATCCAGCTCGAGATTCTCATATTCGTGAGTTGTGTCCTGGAAAAGGTCGCCGGCTCGCCGTGAAAACCCCCTTCCCCTCTCACGACGGCTCGTCTTCTGAGTATGGGCTGTGCCTGGAGACTCTGCACTAGACAAACATTGCGCAAGCGATAAGTCGAAAGAATGTACTCGCGGATCATCCGTGAATTTTGCCGCAAGGGCGAATAACGCGTTGAGAAGAAGGGGTGAATGCCTCTCAGTGAGCAATGATCCAGAATACAGGCCTTCAAGAAGACTCGGGCGGTGGAGAAGTGGGAATTCAGGTTGAATAGATTCAAAATATACCTCGACCAAATGGACAATGATGTCCAGGGGAGGAAACAGCGGTGATTGCGCCCAAGGCGCGTGTGATTTGGCCAAGGAAGAGGCATCTGCAGGATTGCCCACATCTAGTCTAGTAGACTGCGGCTCTCTTTGCATAGACGCAGCATCTGAGCTAACATCTACTGGCTCCAGTATGTATTCTTGAGACTCAGAGGGAATTGCCAGAGTACCAAGATACCCCAAGGCTGACAAGGCTTGTTCTGAGCCTATATCCTGTACATCGACGGTATCCACGGCTTCCGGTGTGGATGACTTGCCTGGGCTTTCTGAGGTATGGTGTCGGTTTGCTCCAGGATCTTAGTTAGCGTTTGCCATGAATCTGGGGTATGGGTTGTGGAACACTCACCATTAACGCCATCGCGTGAGTGCCGCTTGGGTCCCGGTTTCAAAGAAAATGATGGATATCTACACGAGGCTCCTGACCTTAGACATAAATGGCACTGCGGCTTGGTCGAATCGCCTAGATTCGTGAGAATGTCAGCATCAAAAGAAGTTAAACCGCCCAAATGGGGAAAAGAGTCAATCGTACACCGTCTTTTACGCCTATCCAATATGGACTGTCAGCTATTGAACTCTGTGCCGGCTGAGAGAGGATAGGAACATGAAATGACATACCGCCTACAGTTCTCACATGCCCGATTCCGATAGCGAGAAGAGTAGATTGACGAACTCATCTTACATAAGGCCGCTCTATGATAGAACAAAATCGTGGGAAAAGGTAAAAAGAAAATGGCCGGATGATAGCTTGTGTAGATGGCCAGCTAGTAAGGAAAGGGGTTGTGGACGAACTTTGGGCGGTCACTAGGATTGTCGGCTCTAGAGAATATCTACGTCTACCATACACATAGATCTCTGGGGCAAGGTTACATGGGATTACAGCATACAGATGTCCCCTGTACCCAGTTACATCACAGCTTGGGAGTAAATGGGACAGCAGGTGAATGCTGCCTCATAACTAGCCTTGGGACGCAAACTTGACGATCAACTCGATATTTGGGATTACCGGCACCCTTACATTTCTATTTGTACACTAAATTCTCCTTACTCCATGTTTGGTCTCAACTCTACCCAGGCACTCCCATCCAACCCTACATGGATGACGGAGTACAGGATCCATTTACGGTGAAGGCATTTCGCTCCGTTACTTACGATTCGGTCAGCGCTACCCCACGGCAAGGGAGTAACGGGTGGGCCTCAGCCAGCGATACGCCGGGACCCATTAATTGGAGAGGTATGGATTATACAAAATCGCGGTTCGCACCAATACCGACCCAATCCATCTGCAGTATGATGACGATAGACACGAGTGATGAACCTGTTAGAAAAGCATGGCTGGATGGGAACCTTCAGCGGAGATGATTTATCCAACGGCTTGTCAAATCCACTATACTCCAACAGTGCTTGAACGATCCTATTGTCAACGATTTGCTGGAACACCATCAAAACAACCCAGACGAAATCCCCATAACTTGGTTCCGAGCTTAGCATAAAAGGACCCTCTATATTTTTCTCGAGCGTATCAAGAAACTCCTTCAGAAGCGGTGCTGCTGCATCATATGCCACTTGGCCACCCTTCTCAACTCCAACTTGCTCCAATGTCATTCCATATGGCACACTACGTGTTTCAACGAAGTATTCACGATGCAGGCTCGTCAGTACATTGTTTGTGGGATTGATGATGAAGTTGGGAGATACAGTTCTAACCAAGTGATTTGACGACTTCTAGCTACAGCCGTTAAGCATGGCCCAAACCCCCCAATTCAAATGTAACATCTCTATATTTTATCTTTGCGTTTACAATACACTTTCGAAGATATCCGCAAAATTCTTCACTGTATATCTGTATCTCTACGCCTCTTCTTCAGCTCTTCAAACCCTTGTATGCCATCCAAATCCTTTTCGAATTCTGGTCGAGGCAGTTGGAAAGCCTGGAGCGTCCGTCCGTAGCTGATATCTCCTAGTCTACTAATAGGTCGTAGGATCTGTGCAAGTCAGCGCTTCATTCTCTCCGTTTTTATAGTCTGAAATGTGGACGCGAAGTACGGACCGAAAGATCAATGACGTTCCTCTCCTGGTTAATGGCATCCTCACGCGCCCAGAAGCGGGTAGCTTCAACCACCTCAAGAGTCCCAGATTTCGTTCCTGGATTGGCTCGGCTGTCAAACTCGCGAATGCTCTCGATCTTGGCCTCGATGCTAAAGATGCACTCTTTGACACGAGCACACGAGACCGTCTGACAGTCATATACGGGGGTTAGGCCACTGATATCCCATTCCGAAATGCCATAGGGCGCGTCAATGCTGGTGGCATTAACAGCTTCGATGATACCTTCGCTGACAATATTTATGACGCACTCGCCAGTCTCAACGAGGTTCCGTAAAGTGTCCTTGGCGGCTGCAAGCGGGCTGTTCACTGCGAAAATGAAGAGCGGCGGGTCGGCATTGATCATCTGGAAAAAGCTCATGGGTGCTAGATTCTCTTTGCTGCCATCCTTAGAACGTGTTGAAATGAAGGCAATTGGCCTTGGGATGACAGCGCTGATGGATAACTTGTAATTGTCGATGAGTGAGCGACCCGGCTCGTAGGGATCAATGGCTATATGCCCAGTGGCTGTTGTTTCCCCATGAGTTTGGTTGGCTCCATCGCCAAATTTCCAGTCTGGATTTGGAGTTTTTGTGTATTGAACAGAGGCAGAACTATCCCAATCTGACCGGGAGGCTTCGGCTTGCTTAAAGTCAGCGTGGAAGCTACGTTTGACCTTGTTTTCCAAGGCTTTACGATCGTCGGCGCTCATCTTTCACAGCGGATGATGAGCGGCAGGTTGTTGTAGAATATGATCTGGAAGCCTTTCCAATGAAAGCAGAACCCCGTACTTTTGATAACGATAGGTATTAAATGTCGGTAGCTACAGCGTATTAATTTGTCAGGCGATTTATTTTGTATTAAATTGCGGCTCAATTGCCTCCTGGTGGAGTTGCGCTTTTGCGGGCGGATCAATGCATATGTACCCAGCAGAAGTGAGGTGAAATACTCCGCCGATCAACATCGTCTAAATCTACGAGCCCAGTACTTCTCATCGCTGTAAACGGGCTGAACAGATAGGGATTGATGCAGAAGCATGCTTGTGTCCCAAGCAGCACCCCGATAATGTACAATCCATAGAACTTATTTTGCGGGATGTAAGAGGCGGCATAATTCATCGCGCACTAATTCTTCACACCATGCAGTTAGTCCGCCGCTTTTTGTTTAGCCGCCGCCTTAGAGAACAGACAGTGGATTTGATTTGTCTTCATGTCTATTCATCTGTGCTTCAGTCGGGGCATTTACATCGATTATTCAGTATTGTTTTTCCCTTCCCAGACCTGCGTCTTCTAAAGTAAATAGCACTTCATTCATGAAGATGGGCCAAAAACTTCTATTTGCATCTTACTTGCCCAAAGACAAAGAGGCTCGAGATATGGTTCGTGACCAGACCCAAGACGCGGTATTACTAGCTTGTTAACACATAAAAGCTTTTGAGGCACTTAAACGCCATAGCGAACAATGCTTTGGCGAAAGAGCCTGGAGTGCTGAAGCGCATCATTACAACATCAAAAGAAGAATCCACAGACCCTGCCGTATATGTTTTTGAAGAGTGTGTAAGCCAAAAAAAAAAAAAAAAAAAAGTTCCATAGGGCTCATGAAATTGTAAGGTACGCCGACGAAGCCGCGTTGCAAACCCACAACCAAGAGGATGCTGTCAAAGAAATGATCAATTGGCTGAGGCCTGGAGTCTTGAACAGTGCTCCGACCATTCACCGACTCGAACCATTAGAAGGGTGCAACAATTTTACAAGGCCTGAAGTCGCAAATCACGCAGACTCCTTCATAGTGTTTTCCGAAGTCGAGTACAAGCCGGATACGGCATCGAAGACACACGCATACTGGGAAGACATCGTCAACACTTCCAGGGCTGAAAGGCCAGGTACACTCATTTATGGTGTATGGAAGGACATCAATCAACCCAACAAGCTATTCATATTTCACGCCTATGAGAGCATGGACTATCTGATGAAAGTCCATGTCCCGAGCAAGCCAGTTCAAGCGATGCTTGAGAATGAAAAAGACCTCAGGATCGGCCTCCGTCCTTGGATGCTTCAAATGAGAGGGGGTTATTTGTACAAAGACCTCAAATAATTACTCAAGTCTTCTTTGTTCCAGCTGCACTATGTTGCGCAAAATACATACCTAATGTTAATAGGCTTGCGGTAATCTGATCATATTGGTCTAAAATGCTGATTTAAGCGGAAATTTAACTTAGGAGGCTATAAACCCCATCCTTGGAGGTAAATATATAGTATATTATGCTGCCTAAATTGACCGTTGAATGGCCGAGAAAGCGGCCTATCAAAAGGCCATGCGCCGTGTTATGCAGCCTCGGGCGGGGGTGGTCATCCTACCTAGCCGTGGATCCTACTTGACTCTTCTTCCACTTCAGAGAGAGTAATCCTGGAAATCCTAATCGCAGTCGCTGCATATTCTTACAGCCCAGAAGCGAGAATGGGGCGCCAGGACTGGAAACGAATGTTCAAGGGTCTGCAGGACAAACTAGGCTCGTCGAGACTCAAAGACCAAGATGGCGTATCGGACTCGCATTCTGTCGAGCCTCAGAAGAATCACACCAGTTCAAGGCCCGATACCTCGACTACCAAAGATAATGGATCCTGTAAAGACCCGGTACAATCAGACCAGGCTTCACAAACGCAGAAAAATATTGTACCAGCCTACCAACTGCTCAGATCATCTCAGAGTTTGTCCAATCCCCGAATTGACAATGCGCCAATCCAAGATCTCTGGAATATAGCATACGAAAGGCTACGGGTGGATAATAGCGAACTGATTAAGAAGTATGAGATAAAGCTCCGAGGGAATATGATAGCCGGCCTAGGTTCGACACTTGGGTCTAACGCAAACATGAGAGACCGAATGCAGATGATCCTGGAATACAAAATGAAAGAAGTCAATTCAAATGTATGGAAGTTAAAATTTAGGAGCTCTGATGTCGACGTTAGAGACCTCGTGCAACCGATTCTAGGGATTGTGAGCTTGGTCAACGAATACATCACTGATGCCGTGAGTGTAAGCTCTTATGCATCTTTTGCTTGGGTCGGCATAAGTCTACTACTCCCAGTAAGTTGAATAACAAACTTCCTGGAATTTGATACTTATGAGAGAACAAATTGCCAACTACTAACTAATGTCAGCTCTTTATGAATCCTTCAACACAAATAGCATCCTTAGCAAAGGGTTTGGAATTCGTCTCGACTCTTATCGCCCAGAGCCGAATGAGAGAAGAGCTTTATGTTCGGCGCTATGAGTTAAAGCCTAGTGAAGGTCAATCATTTCAACAATCTCATCGGGAGTATAAAACCGGCTTAGAACAGCTTTATCGACAGATTCTGAAGTTTCAAGTTACGACCTACTGCTACTTCACCAATAATTCCGCATCCCGCTTTTGCTTGGATATTATAAAACGAAATGATTGGGATAATCTAGTTAATGGAATTCTTGAGCAAGACATGTTGTTTGGCAAGTTGGCTACAACTTGGCGTGACATTCAATACGACGATGAATGTTTGGCGGCCGAGAACCGGCATCAAAATGCCATGAGTCTCTGGTTTACCATTGGGGAAAATGTCTCTAGCTTAGAGAGAGCTGTGAAGGATGCGCATGAGCAGAAAGATCGCATCGAATTGCTCCGATGGCTGTGTAATATCGACCACAGTGAACTATATAATAGCGCGCGCGGTAAGCACAAGGGTGGTACGGGAGAGTGGCTCCTAGATGGGAGCGAGGCATTCAAAGCGTGGGAGGAGAGCATGGTGTCTAAATCTTTCTTATGGCTCCATGGAAAAGGTATGTCTGGACCATCTATGTGTTGAAGGTTTTAAACCTCGTTTTGGTTAACTAACAGCTCTCTTTGCAGCCGGCTCTGGAAAGTCCATTTTAAGCTCCTCTGTGATTAAGCGTCTACAAGACCGACATCAGGGGAACTCTATGAGTGTGCTCGCTTATTTCTACTTCAGCTTCAGTGATGTCCAGAAGCAGAGAGTTGATGGAATGCTTTCATCTCTGATTAGGCAGATCAGCGCCCATCGGCCATACATACCACAATCAGTCCAAAGCCTCGGCGAGTATAAAAATAATGGCGGCCGTCCGGATACAGAAACACTGATAGAAGCGTTAATCGCTTCTATGCAGGGATTTTCGGCCGTTTATATTATTATTGATGCTTTGGATGAGTGTCCAAGGCTAAACGACGAGAGGAAACGACTCCTGAATAGCTTGTGTGATATTCTTAACGCAGCACCGCACAGCCTTCACATGCTCTGTACAAGCCGCAAGGAGAATGATATAGATAAGGCCATAAGGCCTTTGCTATGTGATCCATGGGGAGCAGAAATAGATTTGTCTGTCCAACGCAAAGTTTTGGACGATGACATTGGCAAGTACATCGACTCGATTTTAGCAGATGCCGAATACGATACATGGCCAGCGGATATCAAAGAAGAATCAAGAAATGCGCTGATAGATAAAGCAGACGGCATGTAGGTAATGTCTCAAATTGACATGACAATCTCGCTCACTGTTACTTAGGTTCCAATACGTGCGTTGCCAGTTCGAAAACTTGCAAAACTTATCCTCCAAGGACGCCGTTCGCAGGGCTCTGGGAGATCTTCCCAGCGGGCTTGATTCAACCTACGACAGAATGCTTCTGAGCATAGATGCAAATTTCCAACCACAAGCCATAGCATCCCTGAAATGGCTCGCTTTTTCATGGAAGCCTCTAAACCTTGGTCAGCTTGCGGAGATATTTATGCTCCCTTCCAAATCCGATGATGGGTTTGACAACATGTCTCGCTTTTTTTCTTCGATAGATGTGTTGAAGTATTTTCCTGGACTGATTGTTACTGATGGAAGCCCCATCAATAGCGCTTCTCACGTCCGACTAGCTCACTTCTCGATCAAGGAGTACCTGACGTCTGAGAGAATTCTTCAGAGCCGTTCATCTGTCTTTGCGTTCACGGAGGCCGACGCCCACGTACACATTGGACGCTTTTGTCTCGCCTATCATCTACACATAAGCTCAACGATTGAGATATCGAATGAAAACGAGCAGTATTTACACAAGGATGATTTGGCAGAATACGCACGCATCGGTTGGGCACAACACATCGAATTCATTCCCCGAGCATCCTGGCCTCCAGAAATTTCACGAAATGCAGTTGTCTCACTTTCAGTCTGCAGCAAAAGCTTATTCCGTATGATCTATCCCTTCACAATAATACGAAATTTAATTCGACAACCTTATCTCTACACTGCCATGCATGGCTTCTGCCAGCTGACAGAAATGTTAATATCGAGCAGTGTCTACCTCACACAAGTGGATTTGGATGAGGGTCTCCGTTGGGCAACACGTTATCGGAGAAAGGCCCTTGTCAAGCTCTTTTTAGATAAGGGTGCTCAGATACACGATTGTCTAGAAATAGCAGCAAGGGTGGGAAATGCAGCGATTGTAGGGCTTCTACTCGACTACGGAGCCGAAATCACTGCGCTCGCTGGCAAACTGGAATGTGCACTGCGAAGTGCCTTATGGGGAGGTCATCTTGATGCACTCAAGCTCCTTGTGAATCGCGGAGTCGATGTCAACAGCCCATTCGACAAGACAGAATACATGCCCCATCCAGGATACACGCCTTATCCAGTAGATTTATGGAGGAAGAGGTTAGAGCTGCGTATCGTAGACTGTCTCCGTTTTCTATTTGACAGCGGCGCCGGTGTCAACATGAAAGACAGCACTTCTTTGGCAGCGGCGCTCTATGTAGCAATACATATTGGAGCCCGGAGAGCATTCCAGCTGCTGTTAGAGAGAGGCGCGCACGTGAATGAGCTGGCAGGGGAGAAGGGTTACCCACTTCAGGCGGCGACGGATTCCTCTCATGACGCTGTATTCATCAAGGACTTACTAGACCGCGGCGCAGATCCTAACGCTCAAGGCGGGATTTATAACACGGCTCTACAGTCCATGTGTGCCAGGATTTATGATCCTAACTCTGGGGAAATGATACAAATCATTGAGCTGCTAGTGAATGGAGGTGCTGATGTCTCTATTCAGGGGGGCAAATACGGAACGGCAATGCAGGCAGCATGCTATAACTGCAACATCCCGATTGCGGTTGTAAAATACTTACTCGAGAAAGGCGCCGACGTGAATGTGCAGGGAGGACACTATGGCAATGCCCTCCAGACGGCATGTCAGCGCAGCCCCTTGTACGGGGTCAAACAATTTGAAGTACGGGAGCGCGCCCTAGAAGTAGTACAACTGCTTCTAGACCGAGGAGCTCATACTGATGCTCAAGGCGGCTATTATGGGACGGCGCTCCAAGCTGCTTGTGCAAGCGAGAACGAGGACATAGCGCGTCTCTTGATTGATCGTGGTGTCAATGTGAACGCCCGGGGTGGACGATACGGAACAGCACTACAGGCAGCTTGCGCAGCCGGGAACCTGGACATTGTCCATATTTTGCTTAAAGGAGGTGCCCGTGTTAATATCGAAGCCGGATATCATGGCACCGCATTGGAGGCTGCCTGCGCGAGAGGTCATACCGAGGTGGCTCGTGTGCTCCTCGAACACGGTGCCGACGTTCATCTGGGGAACAACGGTGCATGGCATGCAGCCGCACTCTCCAAGGATGACGATCTGGTGGGACTAATGCTTGACCATGGTGCTGGTGGGAATGATTTTCGTGGCTCTCATGACTCGCCTCTGCATGCTCTGCTTCAATGCGGAAGAAAAATTAACGTGCGGCGAGTAGAAGGGTGTGAAGATGTGCTCGATCGTTATGTGGAGATTGAAAGATACAGTTCTGGTTGGACTAACAGGGTCCAACTATTACTTGAGCATGGCGCTGACCCTAATCTTGTGGTCGGTGAATACGGTAATGCACTCCAGGTCGCGTGTACCGTAAAGGTTTGGGATTTCGATAGGCTTGGTGTGGAGAGCGATATATACTACGGTGCCGCCGGTCCAAAACTTCTTCTGGAGCTTTGCCCCAATATCAATGTCAATGTACCAGGAGGATTATTTGGCTCGGCTTTGCAAGCGGCAGCATACTCGGGTCAGACACCTACCATCAGTTTGTTGTTAAAAAGAGGAGCCCATGTGAACACCCGGGGTGGGAAATATGGCAGTGCCCTGAATGCCGCCGTTATTGCAGGCAACTGGGATATTGTTGAAGTTTTGCTCGACGCCGGTGCGACGCCTGATTGTCACATTTCGTCACAACCTGACGAAGAGTGGCTCCAGCGTGTGCTAGAAGACGATGGCCAAGGGGGCGTGGAGAGATATAGAAAGTTTTGGGAGGTAGAGAGGGCAGAGAGGGAAGTTTCGGCAAATTAGCTTTACATTTCCTTTATGTATAACGGCTCTTTTAAACGCTTTCTAATGTTTTGAACTCATTCCGTTCTATCACGGATACACCCAATTGCCTAATCTCGTGGTGACAGCTTGGTCGGTGCCGCGATCTTTATCGATATATACTGTATTATATATATCGTACATTTTAACACCGTTATTTGTGTACCTGTACCCCGGCTTGCTCACTCCTATCATACGCGGCCAACTCTTCAAACACCACCGTGGTATTCTTTCTGCGGAACAATAGTCCAAATGTCAGCACATTTGCGATCTTGGAGAGAAGTGATCGATTATCCGGTATCACTTCTACCGTAGCCTCGGTTCCGTCTTGTGCAAGATAAGTGTGAGGGCTCCTCGGCAAGAAGCGACCTGGATTCCAGACATTCCATATCGCGGAGTTGAGAAACATAAGAGTCGCCTCGAAGATATAGAAGAAGACCTCGTAGCGCAAAAGAGGACTTAGACTTTTGAGCGCCTCCATATCCGTAATGTCTATCTTTGTATTGCCGGTATGTTCTACCAGGCGGTAGACGCATCTTATAAAGATGAGAGCCATGCTCATGTAAAGAGTGGTTAACATAGTTTTGACAGCCTTGGCTTGGACAGCAGCTTTCGTACACCTCATGTGGAAGATGGCAGCCATGCAAAAGAAAGTAGCTATAACGCCGAGCTGAATGACAAGCACGGCTATTAATAAATTGCTCGCAAGCTTCTGCTGACTAGGTGATGCCGAGGGATTAGCAGATAAAGCAACTCCCACAGCATTCAAAGTTTCGACAAGACCCATAAGGCCACCAAACGTAAGTAGAACTCGAGAGGCAGGTATCGGAGCGCAGTGCGGCACATAGCCAAAGATTCGGCCGAGAACATGGTAATTCGAAAGCTCTAGAAGTGGTCTGCAAGAGGAGTTCATCAGTCGAAATCTTTCAACATTGTCGAAATAGGTGTACCAGCTTACGGGCAAACATTGATAAAGACCTGACTAAGGATGAATATGATCAGAGGTGTCCCTTTAGCACCCGTATAGATGTAATGGTATGATGCGTATTCTCGGAATGCGAAGCCCAGAGTGAATAGCACAGCGCACACAGAATGCAGTCCGATCAGTCTAAAGGCCTTGTAGCGCCTGGCATGCAGGGTTAGTTCTGTATTCGTCTAGAAAAAACTACATGTATACATACCAGCATTGCCAAATGTGAAAGACAGCAGAAATGGCGAATGCCACGGTGAAGAAGACTGGGGCCCCTCTATTGGGAGCGTAGACATACAGGCTATACAAAACTACGATTTGTTAAGCAAGTAATCGCATAGAATGGAGAATAAAAGGGTATTCTTACCTGGGTCTCCAGCCCCCATCTTGAAAAGAATACTTAAAAATGATGTCTTTTACAGCAAAGCCAGCTGAAGTTTCAGATGATATCTTGTCGGCCTGCTACTTGAAGGAATAGTAAACAGCCGAGAAGGAATCTTTTGCAGACGAGGTGAAAGGGAAGAGAAAAGGTAGATTGTAATATGGAATGAAAGAGAAAAGGTGAGTTTTATTAGAGAATGAATGAAATATAGCGTCTTGGAATATTTTCAAGTAGCTAGACAGGTATATATAAGGAGTAGGCAGAATAATAGGGCATCTTCTCTTGTGATAGTCGGTTGTTCCTTGAAGGATCCGCGCTTGGCCCAAATAGGAGAAAAAAGATGCCAAGACATTTAGCTTCGGGAGATATTTGCCAGACCCACGCGGGCCACGTACGTGTAAGTGGAAGCGAGCTTTGAGGCTGTAAGGCGGAAAGGTCGTATTTTCCCAACCATACGAGTCAAATTCATACTATTTCTTTAATAAGGATACTTCAAAGATACCTCATTTCAAGGATTCTAATAGGGATGAAACTGGATCTCGAGGCTTAAGTCTATTTAAGGTTACTTGTATAACGGCATTAAGCCGCTCGTGTCCACCGCAATTTGCCCGGTAAAGACATACGGTCTATCAAAGCAGGCATCCCAGCGAGTTTTTCCAGAAACCCAAAACTCTCCGAGAACTCGTTTTGCTGTGAGCGGCACATAGCTTCCAACACTCAGGCTAAGTTCTGACAGTTCTTTAGCAACAAAGGCGCGCATAGGCGTGTCGCCGTGAACAGCTTCCACCCCAAGTACAACGAGCGGCCAAATCATGAACCTTTTCAGGGTTTTAGACGCAAGTGCTTCTACCAAAAGCGTTTGCATAAGTCTTCCATGCGTGGCACATTGCACTCGTAGTGCTAGGGTCTCAGGAAGGGCTGAGAGGCTTTGAAGTGATAGGATGCAGTATAATGCCACAGCAGCCTGGTACACAAGACCGACTAATGCCCAAACATCTTGATTTGAGCGTTTAGATTGAGCCAATCGATGAGGCGAGAAACAATTGATGCGCTCCAATATTTCGAAACTCTCCTTCAAAAAGGCCTTGGTGCCAGCAGCATCAGGTCTTGTAACCCGCATGCGAAGATGATTGATCTTGATAATCTCAATGAAAAGCGCCACTGGGCACAGCTGAATTGGAGATACAGTAGTGATGTATTGCTGTGGCAAAAATTTGAGAGTCTCAAGCTGGAAAGTGGTCATGAAGAGGTCTGATGCAGGACATGTTGTGTTTCCCATCACTGCAACACTAGATGATGTTAATCCATGATACGGTAAATAGTTGCTGCAATAGGATAACATACGACCAGAAGCAAAGGAGCAGTGGCTCCATGCTTTTTGATGCGGCCACTACGTGAAATCCGCCACGCAACATGATTAGTCTGTAAATTGCGTCTAAATGGCATCTCCAATTGAGTGATGACCCCTGTTGGATCTATAGCAAAAGACGAAATCAGTAAGCGCGGTCACTTGTATGACATTTCGGGGAAATGATAACTAACATCAGCAAGTAACAGCGTCAATATCCCGGCAATAACCGAATCACCTGAACGCCTGTCTTCCATGTCGAGATATTCATTGAGAGATCGGACAGCAAGGCCCCAGTAGAGGTAAAACTTCTCCACCATTGCTCGGGGTGGAATGGCACTCCCTATCTGATTGATCCTGTGACTCACAATCATGCAAAGCATACCATATTTTAGATAATCGGGACACCAAACTGCGGCTTGGAGATGTTTCTCGGAAAGTGGATATACGTAAGGATTATACCCAAGTTCATGGAGGGGGATCAAATCTGTATATATGCAAGAATTGACTATCCGACAGCTATTAGCAAGTATACTCCAAAATTGCCAATCTAGACAGCCACTTGCAGTACTCGTAGCCCTGTAGTATGGCACGTGCTTCTTCATACATCTCGAATCGTGGAATTGGCATGTATATGTCAGGTTTCATGGGAACAATAATCGATGTACCCCCTGTAGCTAAATCGGCGCGTTTGTCTTGATTTTTGTAGACCGAGCTTTTCTTTTGTTTCTGATCTCGAGATATGACTCTCCCAGGCGTGACCCATTTCAGCCTGGTAGGCTTCGCCTCGCCATATCCAGGACAATGGATTCCCGATGCACGACATCTTTTACACTCAGGTAGTTCAGAATCGCACACTAAGCATCGTCGGCGGCACTCCCAGCAGTGGCGCTTACCCCTGCGGTCTTTGTTTTGGTTGTGTTGGTTTGCGGATTCAGGGGACTCATCCATTGATTGGGGCGTTGTGAAGAACTACCTCAATCTAAGTCGTCGGTGGATGATTAGCAAAGATTGGTTTAAAGGAAGCAGTGATGCAATTGTCAGTTAACCGGTAACCTTTATTAATTCCGTTTCCATTGATAAACGACATATAAAAAGCTAGAGACTCGGTGAAACTTGAGGCAGAATACGGCCAGGCAAAATTAATAAGCGTGTTCAGGGGTGATTAAGTCCGGGTTTGCGCCACAATTCATGCGTCAGCAGTCCACTAGATTCGGGTTATTTTGCAGTATTTAGTTTCAGCACGCGCGTCCAAATCTTTACTTGTTTAAAGCACCACCGAGTCAAGTTGTTAGACAATGCAAGGTCACGGTTAGGCAGCAACTTATGCGACACTTATCGTATCCATGGATATGTAAAGTACAAAATGTCCAGAGCTTAGCAGCAGCTACACCTTAACGTCATCCACTCAATTCGGCCCAGGTACCGACTCCGGCCTCTTCTCTTCCTTCATTTTCTAGGCTTCAAGCGGATATAGAGAGGTCCCTTATTGTAGACGATGTAAACTTCGCACCTCTTATCCCAGCCGATACTTTCATCAAGAAGCTCGATATCGTAGTTCCAGATGAGTCTCGCCATAATGAGGCGCATTTCAGCATAAGCAAGACTGTGTGCACACATCGTTAGTGATGATCAAAATCGCGCTTCAGAACAACTCACTTCTTGCCAATACAACCTCTAGGCCCAACAGAGAATGGGGTGAAGATTTGCTTCTTATCGCTATCGAATCGTGCGTCTCCCAGCCAGCGCTCGGGAATAAATTCTTCGACCTGAACCCAGTACTCGGGGTTGTGGAACAAAGTCCAGTACCAAATGTCAATATGAGTCTGTGGAAATACACATGTAAGCAAGATGAGTTGCATCGCAAGTTAAGCCATACGTACTCCTGGAGGAATGAATTGGCCTCCAATTGTATCGCCCATCTCATTAATGGTTCGTGGCGTCGTAGCGGGGACTGGCGAGTGAAGTCTCATCGCTTCGTTCAAAACGGCGAGCATGTAGTCTAGGCGACCGACACTCACGAGATCAATCTCGTCTTCCGATTGAAATGCAGACCTCACTTCATCGCATAGCTTCTTCAAGGGCTCCGGGTGTAAGCCAAGGTAGTATGTGGCCGCAGAGAGCGCCGTCGCGGTTGTCTCGGAGCCAGCCATGATGAGAATGCTGGCATTGGCAGTGAGCTCTTGGAAAGTCAGTTCCTGTGTAATCATGTTAGTACTCCAACGACCTCATTAACTCCGCTTGTTCACTTGTATCTCTTACATCTTTTCCCTTTCTAGATGTCATGCATGCCATGAAATCCTTTCGGTCCGTCTTCGTGTTGAGCCTCTTGCGGACTTTCTGTTCAGACAGCTCTCTGTGTTCTATAAACTTGGTCATGACAGACTTTGGGGTAAGCATCACAAGAAGATTGTATAGAAAGCCCATGCGTCTAAATGACGAGTCAAATGCAATATTTTTAAGACTTTTAAAGACGAGTTCAACCCATGGATGAAAGGTGGATTCCTGAAGACACCCAAAGGGTTCACCAAAGGCCAAGTCGCCCACAATATCGAAAGTCGTGTAATTGTACCAGGCGACAGCGTCAAACACTTCTCCCTTCGCGGCGAAGCGTTCAAGGTTCTCAAAGAGCTTATCGACGTAGGATACAATCAAGGGCTGCTGATCGAGCATGGCCTGTTGCGAAAAGGCGTTTGCCATGCTCTTTCGCATTCGGGTGTGATCTTGACGGTCCGCGCCAATAATGGTGCCGGGATTGCTCTCAGTGCGGACGAATTCTTTTCCATTTTCCAGTTGGCCGGGCTTGCGATGGCCTGAAAGATTATTCATTCCATCAGGGTGGCAAATAGCCAGATGGTCGGGGGCAACTCTGACAATTGGGCCGTATTTTTGGTGTATCTGTAACATCCTGCGATGACCTTCACCAGAGAGCTCCAGGCGAGCGTAAAAGCCATAATGAAGAGCCCATAGTTTTGGACCGGGGAATTTTCTGAGAGGATGAAAAAATAAATTGTAAATCGCAGTGTATGCGATGTAAAGCAGTCCCTAGTTGCTTGTGTTAGACCATAGACGCCCACGCCATCACTCTCTCACAAAGATCCTACCGATATCACTGCTAACAGTGGCAACACTACGACGCTTTTCAACGAAATCGCAGCCACGGGATTATCTAAAAGGATCGCCATGCTGTATTTTCAAAGCCGAGCACTGGCCGAACAAGTATCTCCCAAGGAACTAGACTTCTGACAACAAGAGCAGGCAGACTACAGTCCCTATGGCCACTTATATACACTTCCTCGCAGTGTGAGTGGGGGAACTCAAGTATTGCAACAAACATCACATTGACTGGGGTTGTTCAGCTAGCTACTAGACATGCTCCTTGTTTTCCAAAATCCACTTATTGGGCGAATCTGTGCCAAGCGGGGGGAGATGCGGCCGCATCACGACTAATCGAACCCGGCAACTTTGCCGAAGCCGCTTTGGTGGATCTGCGATAAAAGAATGCAACAACCGCCCAAAGTAGGAGCAGATTGCCATGACAAGCATTTTATATCCTACCATGACAGGGATATTACGTGGTTTATACGAATGATGTGCAATAGTCTGTAACAGTGTTTCACATGCTTGAATCGTAGGGCATAGCACCTGCCTGTACTCTGTTCCGTTACCCTCCTTCTCTCGTTTCTTAAGCTTTCTCGATACTGGCGTTGAAGCTGTTTAATCCCCATTGGATTTACCCGAGTTTACAGCTCGATAAGAGACTCAGCATCTACGTAGCATCACAAAGGGGCTATGGTGAGCTGAATATGCATGCATGTCCCACTCCCTCAACCCTATCGTTGCATCACGGGTCCTCGGGTCCGTATAGCACCCGTTCTTGCCCCTGGCTAACATGATGTTTTATACTCCGTAGACTGCGAACACATGCATCTAGAAACATCCCGGGACTGAAAACCGGGGAAGGGGAAGGGGGGTTTCGCGAGATGTCTTTCCTAAACTGGAAAAAAGAGCTATACGCGTAACATCGCGGAGTTTCGAGCCAATCACTCAATGTACGATGGGGATTATCCCAGGCCCGCCTCGGCAGTTTATTCAGTCCCGATAACCCTAATGGAATAATAATTCACTATGGGAAACAATATCCCGGACCAATACTACGCGTAGTTGACAAATCCATCGGATGGATAGGAGATGGTTCGGATGCCTTTGTAAGAACAGCGTCCACCAACTACTTCTTATTAGCGTCCCCCGTCCAATGGCATCTGATTCACTTCCACGGACGCTAGTATGTTGCTACTCTTTTTTATGCCTCAGAACCTCATGGTGATCCCTTACCGCAATGCCATTATCGAAATCAACAAAGTTACCGTTACATCTCATTTGTTGCTGCCCGTTAACCCATTCTGACTGTTTCTCGGTAAGGAGGATATTATAAGGACTCCGAGGCTAGCCCAGGCACCCCGAAGTAATAAATACGACAGTATTGCAGCTTGGAGATAATATGTCAAATAGCTAAAGCCGGGTATCATGCATCAAAGGGTGTATCGTACCACCTTTTAGCCTATAAGCTTTTAAAGTCCTACCCTGGTTGAAGCTATTTCTAGATATGATGCTACTCGCGCCATAGCTGCTGCGAGTGTGGTGACAGGGTTACGCAAATGCAGATAAGCAATGTAGTATTGACTGTTTCAAATTAGGTGCCTCTTCTTGAATTCCCGTTACTTGTCATCATGGCATGCAAATCCCGAGGTTGCAACTCTCGGCGTTTCAAGACCAGCGTCCCATAATTCGGGGTTTCGGGATTAATAGTCGTTTGTATGACTTGGTTTGGCCTCGTTTACAGATCTTCATAGGATCAGCAACTCTTAGCATAGCAGGTAAGCAAGTACCCGATCTAATGCAAACTTATTAATAACCGTCAAAAGCACCTCGTTATCAGCAACTAGGAAGTTCCTTTATCTTTTTACATGTGTCAGGTCGTACGTGCTTGTGTACTGAGCTTACACTTGTTAGAGCGAGTAAAGAGCGAGCTGTTGGTGTATTCGTAGTCCCTCTATTGGCCTACAGCTGTCAGTCGTCGGCACGCTTGCCTAGATAGTCGAGCGTTTGGCGCATGAATTCCAGTTCTCTTGGCACGAACCCATTGCTCTTTATTTCTGACATGCATTAAGCGCCCGCGCCTTCTCTTAGTCAATGTGCTATTGCCAGTTGAAGAGGTCTGAAAACTGGTTGCACAACTCCTCAAGGGTAGCCTAGCCACATTGGGCCTCAACAAAGGACCATCAACTGGGATTACTATTCGGTGTTTACTCATGCCCCAATTAGAAAGATATAAGAGTGTAAATCTGTGGAGAGTGAAGCAATATGACTGCATAAACTAAACTAGTCGGCCTTGTATAGAGGTTAATTGAATATCCGTCGGAGCTGCAGAGGTGCCTCCAAAGTCTTTAAGTAAGGTGGTCGCATGATAGTAAGAGCGCCTGTGAGAATTGTATGTCAAGGAATCACACGAAAGGAAGATGATTCAGGATGGGATATTACAAATTGTAAGTGTTTATTAGATAACGTCTTAAATCTACAAATACCCTAATGCTATTTAAGCCGCGTGATGAGGTACTTGATACCATAGACTTCTGAGAGGGCGCAGAATACGATACGCTAAGCTCATGTGGCGGCCGCATCTGTGGTGTCTACTATAATTACGGAAGGCGAATGCCGTCTGTATGGTTAGGGACACTTCAAGCTCAGTGAACTTGTCACCTTCTATAAGAGCGTTACGGCAAATCAAATAGCCGCATGGGTTATCTATAGGCTGACTGGCTCTCGATGCCGTCGCGTTCATCATTTCTTGGTAACTTTCACATTTGTTGTGTTGGCATTTGTTGTGTTATTAGTCGAAATGGATAGTAAAACGTGTGTAAGAACAACCACAACCCAGATAGACTGTTACACAGAATTGCAGATGTCGATCTGCGAACCGCAATCCCGGTATTGCCCTTTTCATTCTTTGTTTTTTTTCTTCTCTCCGTTTATTACTAGAATGATACTCTTTAGTTGCTAAGTACATCGAGACCTCCTCGTGTACTTGCCTATCTCGTCAATTTGGCGGGAACATACACACATCATCAGAGGGCGTATGCTATCCAACCAACTGTTGAGGATTACCAGACAAATAGCTTTATTTGCGAAAACCGAGCACTTTTTGGGGGAGGAATTGACGGTATAAGATCACACATTGATTGCGTTGATCGCAGAAACCCAGTTCCAATTCACCGTCAACCTCATCACAAACATACCTTCTCTAGTGGGCAGATGGTTACGAAGCTCTTCTCTTTCACATTACCCTACAAATTTATACCAAATACTCGCACGGGGAAGAGATCCAGAAAAAGTTCCAGAAAAAGTTCCAGAAAAAGCATCGTATTGGGCGGTCTAGAAGAAAGGGGGAAGAAACAGAACAGAAAACGGAAAGTCTTGAAGCCATATCTCAGCACATGCACCTTGAATTGTCTGGGTTGCGATTTACACGCATCTGGATTGCATTAAGGGGCATGAGCCTAGCAAAGCTTACAAATGCAGCTACAGCCACATTCACGCATCCCCCTAAAGCGCATCGCATTTAGTTGCCCGTTTCACAGCTGCACACAGATCAACAACTCTAAAAATAAAAATACAGAGATGATGATGTTACACACGATAGATTAATGAGCTTCACGGAATGGCGATTACCAAAGCTATGCGCATCAAGGGAACAACTCGCAGCTTTGCGTAGTAATGCGAGAGACTCATGAACAATCCCCCCACCTTTGTCCGTACATGTCCGTAGAGCTGAGAAATGCGCAACACAGCTTCTACGACTCTCTTCCACCTCACAGCCTCATCATCTAATACCCACGTTAGCTATAGCAAAGAGCTATTCCAAAGCTCTTCAGTCTGATATGTAAAAGTCAACAAAACTACGTCACACAGCCTCCCAACATCCTCCCAGCGACAACCCGAACCAACTCCTCGCGACATCCGAACCTCCCTCTTTTCCTCTTTTTGTCAGCAAAAGCCCCCCCTCGAATCACGCAATCCCGCCCTAACCATTCCAAAACGGCAAATGCCCGCTTTTCACCCGGCACTGCGGCGAACTGCGGCCCCAGGCCAAGTAAGGTATTCCATTTCTTCAAGGTGCTGGAATCATCTATTTGTAGGTACCCTCTGGGTAGCTCACGGCAACTTTTAGCGCTAGGCGTACCTGCACATACCTTCCATACAGTACCAGTTTGCAGCGCCCTGCTAGCTACCTAGCTTGGGTAATGTAATTACGTGCGTCAAGAACAAAGGCGATGATGACATTTGTAATTGAGCCAAAAAACACGGAGGGGTGCCGGGAAATGATTACTTATAGCGGACAGATGGAAGGCCAAATAGAATGTATAAAACCGATTGCAACGCCCCATCAACCTTATCTTTTTAAATCATTCCAATACAATTAAAACACACATCAATCTATTGCAGAGCTTTGATATCTGTTGAGCGCTACCGAGGTTCACCACTAAGTTACACTTACATCATCACAACTGCTTCTCTCCCCAAAACTCCACCAAGAAAAAAAAAACTCTCATAAACCTCCTCCCTTCCAACCCAAACAAACAAACACCTCCACAACATCCTCAAACAAACAACCCCAAATCAATCAAAATGGCCGTCATCGACATCAAGACCAAAGCCCAGTTCGACGAACTCACCAAGGCAACACCCTACGTCGCCCTCCAAGCCCACGCAACCTGGTGCGGCCCCTGCAAAGCCATCTCCCCCATGTTCAACAAGCACGCCGAGGCCTTTTCCAACGACAAATACACTTTCGCCCGCTTCGATACCGACGAGGTGCCTGATTTGGCGTTTGAGCTGGGCATTCGCAGCATTCCTGCGTTTTTTATTTTCGAGAATGGGGATAAGGCTGATACCCTGACGGGCGCGAACCCGCCTGCGCTGCAGAAGTTGACGGCGGCGGTTGCGGAGAAGAGCAAGGCTGCTGGTGAGGTGAGTAAATTGTGATCCGAGGGGAACGAGGAGGGAGAGAAGAGAGAGAGTTTTTGCTGATTGGTGGTGATTTTGCAGCTCAACACCACCGAGGACTTTTAAATACGTGCGGGACGAAGACAAGGATCGCTGCAGCGGAGGATACATGAAATATGAAAGGAAAAAAGAGAGCACATGCAAACGAGATACCTGCAATGCATGGTGTTGGCAGAGGATACCATAACGGACGAGTAGACAGACATATAAGTCATCTCCAGTCTGCAAAATATAATCATACCAAAAACACACATTCACGTTGCACGTTCAAAAACTGTATCGCTGTAAAACCCCGCTCTATTCGCACTTTCATTGTTCCATCTCGCGTGTGTCAAATATCCCATGATATCAATACTTGATCCCCCCTATTCTACATGCGCCGCAACAATACACCCAAAAGAAGCCCCCCTTCCACACACAAGCCTTGTTCCGTGTTCCAAAAGAAAGCCACACACGTAGCCCTTCCCTCCCATGACCGCACCACAACAATTGGTATAGCAAAGAAATGTAGACAAAAGAATAAAAACTCCACGCTTGGTATGCAGCCGTTATAATGAAAAAATAACAAGAAAAAGGAAAGCTACCGTCAAAGGCATGAAACATGGGCCGGCCAAAGCAGCCACCAGATAAGAAATGAAAATAACCAAAACAGACTCGCATCAGCTTCAACTAATGCGGGACCTTTGTCTTCTTCTTCCTTCCTCTTCATCATTCAGCTGTATCGTCACTCATCCTCCCCACTCCGGAATCAGCCCGCTTCTTGGGCAAGGACTGATCAGACTTGTGTTCATCAATAATGGCCATTCCCACAGTCGTCGATTCTTGCGACTTGCTTGATCGAATGGCAGGGCCCATTGATCTCCTGCGGTTTGACTGGTCTTCCACAATCTTGGGCCTGTTGAGGTCCGTGACTCCAATGCTCCTCCGAGCAGCCGCCCTATTGGGTGGCTTCAAAAAATCACCGGATTTTCTGTCATCCGCCGCCGCCGTCGCAGCAGCAGCTGCTGCTGCGGCATCGTGGGTAGGTTCGGTGGGGGAGCTTGCGCTGACAGAATATCTCAGCCCCGAAAGACTGCCTCTCCACCGAGCGAGGTTCCAAAAGCTACCATCCTTGTCGGTTTCATCACTTTCCGCCACGCTGATGAAATTGAAACTCGGCGTTGGCGGCTGCGACCCCCCATCCAGTGTTCCTATCGATGCCCTGTTCCGTACGCTACCCGTGGGGCTTGCGAGGCCATTCCTCGGGGGCCGTACAGGTGAGCCGCCTGAGGCAACAGGCTTCCTGGCTACTGCTGAGGGATTGATTGTCGAGATATTGGCTGGAGGTACGGGGGTTTTCCTCGGCGAGGCAGATCGCTCGGTCCTAATCGGCGCCACGTTGAGGCTTGCTCGCCCTTGGTCATCGACGTCTTGACGCCAGCTCATAATTCGGTCAGACGGGTGCTGAGCCTGGCCAGCACTCAGATTGAGCGAGGTTCGCCTAGACAGACTTCCGCTAGTTCTGGTGATGATGCTTCCGCTTCGTCCCAGCCCGCTGACCTTGCTGGAGAATTTGGAACCAATCTCCCACATGTTCTGCTGGCGCTTGGCGAATGCGCAGTCTTGTCGGAATACCTTAATCGTACCGGTCCTGTCGGTTGTGACTATAATGTTGCCGTCCATGTGCTTACAGCGGTTCAGATAGGCCGGGCTCTCTTCTGGCTTCTTGATGCTGACGCTCGGCGTTGGATTATGAATCTCGGTGCCTGTTTCCGACACCTCGGTTTGGCTTAGAGCAGCCTCGTCGAGGCTTCGAAGCAAAACAGGCGGCGGGTTACACAGATCAAAGATTGGATCCCCAGACGCGCTCAACAGCTGCCTGGTCCGTGTTGGTGCCAACAGAGCGGTAGTGACGACTTCTGGATGAGCATCAAAGCACTCGTACGGCTGGCGGTCCTTCATCTCGACCTCTGTCGTATTCGTGTTCCAGATGTATGCCTTTCGGTCCTCACTGCCACAGATGACATAGGTCCCATCGTCGCTGAAACGAGCGTGAATCTGGCTAGACTGGTTCTCGAGGCCTTTAAACTTAACATCCAGCATCCGAGTCTTTAAGCTGTAGATTCGAACGCGAGAGTCGTTGGATGAGATCAACACTTTTACTTCGCCAGTTCCAGCCACCGTAGCCGTCTTGATACCCGTAATTTTGCTGCCTTTGGCGTTTTTTCCTCGTGACGAGCGTACGTGGATCTGGAACTTTTGCTTAAGCCCCTCCGTCTCAAAGAACGAGCACATGCCATTCAGTACCCCGCAGATAGCCATTTTGCCGTCGGGCGAAAACGCCACGGCCGTAATAAATTCGTTGGTCGAGGCCGAAAAGGCCACTGACTTGTCTGGTATGTTCCAAAGCCGGAGCTGAGCATCCAGGGAGCCGGCAAGAAAGAATCGGTCGTCGGTAGGATGGAACGCAATCGACGTGACCAGATCGTGGTGCGTAAACGTGGCGAGGCATTCTTGTCTGCTAACGTGCCAAAGCCTCACCGTCTTGTCCATTGAGGTCGACAGGAGGAAATTGTTCTTGCTCCAACAGAGGGCCAGCACTTCTCCAGTGTGAGCCTCGAATTCGCGGACCGGCTTGTTTCGAAATACGGGTGCGCTCAAACGCTCTCCTCGACTCTTTCCCTGGGCGTCTCTTTCAGCCTCCTCTTCTTCCTCGTGCGCCTTGCGCTCCTCTTCCGTCGACAGGACGGCAAAGACCCGAACGATCTGATCTTTGCCAGCCACAGCAAGGTAGCGACCATCAATGCTAAACTCTGCGGCCCATATCGCATCGCCAGCTTTCAGAAGCCGCGTGCCCACCGCAGTGGCAGGCACACGTCCTTGCGACGGCTCGTCATCCTTCTCTGGCTTGGGCCCCAGCAGTTCCTGGGCTAAAAAGAGTCGATTAAAGTCTCGGCGTTTGCTGTTGTGCGATCGCACGCGGATATAGCGTGGAGGTTCTTTGTAAAGCGGGATGTAACCACCGCCATCGCTCATGACGGACATTGGGGCGCGAGCGCTACTCCCCTCGGTGCGCAGCTCGCCCAGCTCGGAGTCGGAATCGGGCGCATCGTCGTCGTTCTTCTTGAAGGCGCTTCGCATAGCAAGCCGGCTCAAGAAAGATGTTCCCTTCCTACAGCCAAGAATGTCAGCGGGCGTGCAAAGATGGCGCCAGGCGCAAACCTACTTTCGATCTCTGGGGAAATCAGCGAGGCCATTTGCCAGGCGGGCTGTATTCTCAATACTAATGCTCTTCTTAGGAAAGCTTTCCGCCGTTGGGCTATCGGGCTTGGTAGAGCCGCGCAGGCGCTGCGCGAGGGATGTTTCGAGGGTGCCGCTATTCGTCCTAAGAAAGATTTGCTTGAATCATGTCTCTGTCAGTATCTCACGTGGGCGTCATCCAACCACAACAAGAGAGAGGCGAGGCTGAAATACATACATTGCTCAAGGGGTCTAGGGCGGTTGCGGCTGGCGGGGTTGAAGACATGGTTCTAACCGACACACCCTTGGCTTCCTTGTCCTTTCCATTTTGTAGTTGCTGAGTCGGAGTCCGGGACAGTAGAGTCGTAGAACGCTTTGCGATAGGCAGAGGCTGGGACTCTGCGTTCCCGGACGATCCGTTGGTGGGATTCTTGGTGCTACCGTCCTTTCTCGGGGCCAATTGGCTGTCGCCCACGTCCACCGGCGATGGTATTGGAGGAGGCATATTCCATGCTGTGAGTACAATACGACTCTATGGCAGGCGACAACTCGACGGAGAGTCGTAACAGCCCGAGGCGAGAGTCGCAAAGATGGTAGGATCCGAGCGGAAGGGAGAAACAAGGCGGCGATGCGATGCGATGCGATGCGAAGAGGAGAAGACAAGAGAGGAGGAAGCGGAACGGAACGAGAGGCTGACAGGATCTGACCGAGCCTTGCGGCAAAAATCGAAGCGAGTCGAGTCACGAGCTGACCGGCCAGATAGTAAACAGCAGATGCAAAACCGGAAGCAAAGCAGCTCAATGAGGGCAAACCAAACGGACTACGGACAACGTCAGGCCCCGAGTGGGCCGACTAAGCTTCTTTATAAGCGGAAGGCTTATAGCGCCCCTAGAAATCGCCAATCCAGTCCGCAGGCTCCGGATACCTGGTCAGGGCCTGGCCTGGCCTGGGCTGGAGAGAATTTGATGCGAGAATTGCTGAAATAGGGCTTGGCGGGTTTGCGCGCCTAATTTGCTGGATTAGTCGAACGGCAGCGCGCGCAGCCCGAGGATTTGAGATGAAAGTATGACGGATATAGCAGCGGTGGAGCAGAGGAGAGGCGCCAGGGGGATGAAGTGAAGGATCCTGGCAAGCTGAGATATTGGAGGATGGAAGGATTGGAGATGCAGCTGCTGGGGGTGGAGGAGTGAGAAGTATGAATATGGCATATAATAACAATCAGCTGGTGGGGGAGAGAAGATGAAGAAGAGGAAGATGATATTGAAGCGCAAGATAAAAAATAAAAACCTGACAGAAAAAAAAAAAGCCACTTCCGGACAGCCCAGCCTTCTGTACTAGAGCTCTCCCCAAATCCGAGTACGAAGAAAAAGCACTGGAACTGGAGAAGCTGCAGCGCACGCGAGAGCCGTTCCGTTTTTTCTCACCCCAAAATCTCGATACGTTAGCGCTATTTAGTGCCTGTACCCGCTGCCAAGAGGACGCAAGTACCCAGTACGTGTCGCTCGTCGCATGATGACGCAGTGGCCCGCGTTTGCGCCTCGTGGAGGATCCAAAGATGCCTTGGCCAGGCGGTACCGGTACTTCATGTCATCCCCTGCACGCCCTGGGAGCTGCGTGCATTGGCATCCATTGGCATTGTGAAGGATTTCTAGAACGGAACGGCGACCTGAAGGTGAGCCTTTTTGGAGTTGCACACCGTTTTGACTCTGTTCAGAATGTCTCACTCAATAACTTCTACAGTACAGAATACATCAACCTCAACCTCAACTTGTCACTTTTCTGCACGATCCATCCGGCTGCATCTCTTCTCTGATGCCTTGCATGCATTCGACTCCGACCCCAATTATACGCGTAAAGGCCGGATTTCTAGTGGGTGGGAGCAGCGCAACGGTTTCCATTCTTCAACTGCAACTTCGGACTAAAAATTTCCACGTCCAGCGTTGTATGCGCACTGCCTCGGTCCGATCATTTCCTCCCCCGCCAAGGCCCGCTGACCCTGAAAAAAGTGTCAAAGTTGAGCGAGAGCGAGGGACACGACATGCATGTTCGGCGATTTCTTCCATCATACGAGATGCGAGGTATTAATGGCAACTATGATATAACTTGAATAAGAACTAAGAGATCATCTCTTCAGAATGTATTGGTACCTGCAAGGTGTCAGCCCTGAAAATATGCAAGTAATTCGCCACTTTTTGTCCCTCGTTCATCGTTCCCGGCATCTGATCCCCTTTCAATGATGTCAATGACTTCACAGCTCCAACTCCCCGTCCCTCTCTATCTCCCCCCAACACGAAAATCACTCTCACCTAACCAACACCCTCTCAATCCAGCTGCATTCCAATAATTCCTCGGCCGACTAGCCGAGAAGAGGGTGTCCACAGCTGCCTTATGGGGCAATCGGCCAAAAAGACGCAATGCCGGACGTGCATTGGCTTCCAACGGCCGCGACAGCAAACCTCCGTATTCCGTATTTACTCGTACTCTACAGTTTCATTCTGCCTATTGTGCTGTGCCTAGATCCGCGTCCCCTCGGTTTCTAATTTAGGGCCGCTTTAGCCTATGCACTCGGCGAAGAGGATACCTATGTAGTCGTAGTCTTTGCAGGCATTCCCCATTCTCCATTGCTGACATCCCGTGTGTACTCGTAAAATGACGCGGCTGTTGGGCAGCTTGCGCAAGCGCCAAGGCCTCGAATCGAATCGACAGCTTCTTCCGGCAACCTGCGCTAGATGCAATATGGAAGCTTTTGAGCGCGACTAACAACGTGGACACGGGCGGGCGCAGTCAATGTCAAACCATCATCAAACACTCTTACTTTGAAACAGCGTCTGTGTGCTGAAACTGGGGCACTGCATGAGTAAAATAACAAAACTCCATAAAACCCCTATAGCCTCATAAATAAAGTAATCAATCCTATCTCGACGTCTATATGAAGGGGTGGAGGCGCAGACCTCGTACCTATTAATATAAGGTTGTGGGGAAGCCAATTTTAACATCTCAACTCAACAGCGATTGGGCCGGTAATAGCAGAAGCGAATGCGAGGTCAACCCGTAACATAGCTTATCATATGAGACATTAATAGCAACGTCTATATGCAGACTGTTGATGTACTCAACATCCAATTAGTATCAGCAACCAAAGTGTTTGCTACATCCAGTCTCTTCAATGCAATGCGGGCAACTCGTCACTTGTCTAGGCCAATCCAAATGCTTCCCGCAAGGCTCGCTGCAAGGCACTCTTTGTTCCTCATGCATCCCCCTCACCATGTACTCCGTAATTATCCAGGTGGCCAATTGGCGTGCATTCAACCTCCAATGGGCATTCTGCAGGGCAGAGCCGCAAATCTCTCGTAATTCATGCTTGTAGCCTTTACCATGTATCCTAGGTTTAGCACTTTATCCCAAGAGGAAAAATGCTTTGTCTGTCTAATTGATAATCATGGCCGACACTCCGCCCCACGACATCGGCTTGGCTGAGTTCAGACAACCTGCTGAAGAGTTATCCTCTCGTCCTCGGCATTCATCGAAACACGGCGAAAGCAGGGATTTCAGCAGCTTTAGCCTTAGACGACCTGGTTGGGAGTTACCCACTCCTCCCCAACCCTCCTCAAGTCACGGCGAAAGCAGCTCTGGTTTTGGACTACCTACCGAAGAGTTGCCCTCTCCTCCGAGACACTCCTCGAATCAGGAGATCAGCAGCGCTTTCAGCAGCTCTGCCAACCCCGATGAGGATTGGACCAAAATCTCAGATCTTGCCGAGCGCAGGAGGATACAGAACCGCATCGCTCAGCGCAACTACCGTATGTCTCTCTCACATTCTCTTTCGAACTATGAATGCAATATTTTCTCTCCTTTTCTTCTCCTTTCACTAAAACTCATTTGCAGGCAAAAGGCTTAAACGCCGTCTGGAGGATCTTGAACGCCGCGCTGGACCAGAACAGAGTGATGATGTCGAGCAACCTTTGTCTGATAACCCTGGTATGGTGGATAACTGACTGTTTCTTACAACTGCCGCTAACATGTTATTGGCTCTGACCGCCTAGATTGGGATATTACTTCAGTTTACAGACTGGAATCCGAGGAATGGCAGCAACAGAAGCCTAACCCTGCAGACTGGGGCCCGGAAGATGACCAGCTGCTGTTGATAACCCGCATGCTAGGCCTCACCTGGAAAGAAATCGGTCAATACCTCCAATTCAAGACGCCTTACGCCTGCTTCATACGTCATGAGTGGCTAATGGCAGAAAGGGCGGTCGTCGACAGCTGGGATCCTCCCAAAATGCATAACCTAGCCAAGGAATATATGAGCATGCATGAAGAGATTTGGAGCGGGTTAGCAGCTCGAATTGGGGAGGATTGGAGAGTTGTTGAAGAAAAGGTATGAAACGTAACAATATACCATTTTAGTACCACATCTCACGCTATCTAGTGCATGCCTAGCAGCTCTCAAAGCTCTGAGAATGCTAAAGCGGTTGATGGGCGGGAAGGTGTGATAAAAGAGTATCTGAGTATGCGTAAGGAGATCTGGAGCGGCTTGGCAGCTCGAATCGAAGAAGAGTGGTACGCCGTCGAAGAAAAGGTAGGCCTCCTTTATTTACAGCCCTTCCTTTTAGGGGATACATAACCCTGGTGTATGCTTATGCGTATACATTACTTTGTATTTTCGAGGTAAGGTATGCTCTATTGCTGATACCATTTCTATAAAAATTTAGTGTATGTCAAAGGGACTCAAACTCCTCCAAAGAACAGCCGAATTACTCGAGAAGCGCGAAAAGTTAAAACGGCTGAAAGTTCAAAGGGAACTCAGACAGCTACAGCAACCCTCCCCTGACCACCCAATAGAGTCACTGTTATATCATGAACCTCCGCAGTATCCATCTAATCAAGGAATGTGGGAAGAAAACACGGCGGCGCCTTACATAAATGATAAACAACAGTCACAGGTCTTGCAGAACGACCTGATCTCAACTCCACAGGAGCAAAATCGCCCATATAGGAAGCCAACATACGATCTGGCCGATAAGGCAAAACACAGAGAAAATGCTATTCCACCTCGTGTGAATGACAGGCAGCCATCGAGAGACTTGCGCGGCGGCCAAGCCTCAGGCACACCCACACCTATAAAGCCACCAACTAGAGCAAACCGCCTATCACACATGCGCTTACTTTCCTGGATAAGGAAAATAGCTAGACCTAGGCTTAAGCCGGGCTATAGAAGAATAGAATGGACCTGCGTAAGTTCTTATACATGCTAGTAAGATCGATATATAAGGAATAGCACGGGACTGACTGAGCTCCTTTGTCATCTGTTAGGACTGTGGCGTGGACTTGTACGGCGACTTTGTCGAAACTAAGACGTCTGATTTAGATGACCTGAAATCGTCATTAGACACGTCTGTTGATGAGAAATCTACAAACAGCTCGAGTGATTCGGAGCAGTCTCAGACCAATCCGCATCACATGATCTCAAGGTCTTCAAGTTCGAGCAGGACAACTTCAAGCAGGACAAGTTCGAACAGGACATCTTTGTCAACAGGTAGCACTGACGCATCTAGTGTCGATGCAATCCCTCCCAAATTCCTCGCCCTATGTGTCAATACCGGCGGAATGTATAAGACACTGGCCGAATTAGACATGTCGCGTATAAACTCCGACTCAGAGGCCTTTTCGCAGATGAAGAAGGCCTATCTACAGTACCGGGGCGTGCGTTCCCGCCTGCATTTCCTGGTGAAGCCGGTAACCGTCGAGTTTGTCCGCGTAAGCCTTGACTGCTTCTTCGGAGATATTGAGAGAAGCTAACACGAAGCCTGCTAGTTCACTCTCTGGAATTTGCGTCACGGATACGTCTCGGTATGTGATAGACCCAACTCGATGCCCCCCAATACCTGCATCGACTACGAGTTCATACCACCGCCAATGCCTCCCGAAATCTTTGTGCATTATCTCGAGCACGGCGACGGTGACCTTAGCCCAAACCGGTACACCTGGCTACCACGACTCCCAAAGAGGCGGAACCACAAGGTCGTTGACTGTGGAGAAGCGACTGAGGGTTGGGGCATTCACGTCATCGAAGGCCCGAATCGTGCAGCTGTATTTTGGATCGTTATGGTTACCATCTCGATTAGTATATTAGCGAGCGTGTTGTGGACCACGTTAAAGGGCGATATCCAGGGCGGTATGGGGCTCGGGGCTCTTATTGTTGCTTTGCCGCCTGTGATAATGGCTGCTTTTCTCTTTCGGCTGGGAGCAACTTAATAGTATATCTACTATATCTACTACGTCTACTACGTCTACTACGTCTACTACGTCTACTACGTCTACTACGTCTACTACGTCTACTACGTCTACTACATCTATTACGTCTACTATAGCTGTATGTACTTATATAGAAGTAGCTAATACACTCACGCATATAGTAGTAGCAATCTTGACTTTGGGGACTATAATACCAGCTTTATAGCCATATGCGCCATGATAGCAGCACTTAAGTGTAAAGTAAAATAATTATCAAGAGTATTGTGGAGGTAATATTCTTGATCAAGAGATCCAGTAAAGCTGTAACAGCTGTTTTAGAGCAGCACTATGCCCCAGCCTTTAGATTAAAGGTATTATAATACTTAACTATGCTTTTCACCTTTGAAAAAATATCTAATGCGTAGTCCCATAGTTTTAGCACTTGCTCTGAAGTCTCGATTATCTAAGTGCGTTTTCACTGTAGAATAGTATTCCAGAACGTCCTGCGATGTGTCGTCCTGCAATATATTCTGTATCTCCTCTTTAATATCATGTCTGCCATCTCTTGCGTGCACTGTCGATTGGTGAACGCCTTGTTCCAACAGATATTCCACAGTTGCCAATCTCCGGCCACAGGGTATTCGGGGGCGAAAGCCGTTCTTGGAAAGAGCTAACGGCATATAAAAAGAGTAGCCAAATATCGCGTTTTCGAGAAGACCTAGAGAATCTCGAGAAAAGGTTTGAGCTAAACGACGTCGATCTGACCGGGTCACAGCTTTAATATATGGTAGAATAGAGAACTGCGCAGCCAGCCCAAGAAAAGTATTTTGGATGCGCCACCGATGCTTGTTGTCTTGTCCAGCTGACCAATGATTAGCATATTTGCCGACCATTGCCCATCCGGTTGAAGTCGTCTGGAATAGCCTATCAACCTGAGCATTAAAGGAGTTCAGTGAATTAACAAAATCCAGCGTATTCTTAGGGCTGTCTTTGACCTCGCTTGCATGCCAAAGAGCTCTCGCTACTGTATCCCAAAAGTCTCCTTGCTCGCCTAACCCCTGGTGGGATACAATGAGAGTCTCAGCTTTCAGAATACATAAGTGAGGATCGAATTCTGCGCTTGATGAACATATCAGCTGCCAATTCTCAGGTTGCATTGCCCAATCCCGCGCAGTACGGTGGATGAAATCGACAAAACCACCGCTTGTATCTGCGTTAATTTCCAAAATGCATTTTGTTCGAGCTGCGAGTTTTCTTTTCAATGATTTAATAGCGACGTCTTTCCAGCTGTCATCATCTGGAAGGTCATTGATGTTTACCGAGGCAAATCTCGATTCTTCAATCAGCCACATTGTAAACCATGGCAACGGACCTTCAGCGGCATTCAGTACTTGCATCATATAAGATGCATCAAAGAGATTTTTCGGACTGATGCTAGCCCACATGATATCGTACAGAGACGAGATGTCCGAAGGGAGGGCTTTGAGAGTTTGCCGAGCCTGAGATATTGACTGCCCTTGAAGTAAAAGAGCCAACAAATGTTGCACGACTATTGAAACCCAAATGAAAACTCCATTCGCCCTCTGTACTATGTCGGTAAGAAGCTGAGTAGCGGCTCCAGCATTCAATTGTTTCTGTTCAATGAAACCTTTATTGTTCTTAAAACTTTCCGTGACAAAAATTCTCATGTCTCGTTCTGTTAGTAGGTGCATTTGCAGCATTGGGCCTTCATTAAATTCATCTTCAAATTCTGTCCATGGTCGACTTGCTGCGCATACTTTAAGCCCGCTTTGACATTGTGCCGTTATATGACGAATGAATTTGATAATTTCAGTAGGTTGCATGTCGAACTCGTCAAGCCCATCGATAAATAAGGCGAGTTTGATGTTCCTTCCACATGAAGATAACAATCTCTCAAAGGCATTCTCTATATTGTCTGGCGTCCACGCGGGAATGCCTGAGGTGCTTCTTAACACTTGACAGAACGCCCAGCGTCTCGGTGTCAGTACTGATGCCAAATCAGGACATTGATCCAGCACCTGAGACAAAATTGTCCTTTTGAGACCTTCGAGAGACTTTTGCAAAGTATTGCCGGGATTCCAGGCGTAGTACTTCACAAGAAGAAGGCGCAATGGCCCACTAGACTGGGTTTGTGTATCCCAAAAAGACTTTTGTTGTAATATTAGTTTCATTATGGTTGACTTGCCGGAGCCTGGTTTGCCTGTGATCCAGTAAACTTTATTTGAGTCATCTTCGAACCACTTAGGGAAGCTATTCCACATAGGTATGTCATGGACTTTTTGAGGTTCGTCCTCAAAAATCCAAGAATATGTCGTTTCAGAGGTATCCGAAATTGCCTCTTCGCGTGATTGTATGGTATTAAAACGAATATCTGAGGCTATAGCACGACCAACCGTGGTAGGGTTGATCTTCACCAAGGATTCATCAGTCATGGAAATATCCAGCTTCCAGTCATTCGTCCGAAGAAAGTCGATAAGTTCCTTGCGAACCGCAATCGACGCCCCGACCTCGAGATCAAGGGATCCAATTATGTCTTTTGCCAATTGCTTCAACGATAGTGGCCCTTTTCCAGTTTGAATCAGTGGTCTTAGAGCTTTCCTCAGTCTTGCCACGTCCTCATCTACCAAATGATGAATTTGGTCTTGTATTGATGCCTCCTGGTTTGATGATGTCGATTGCGGATGAAAGTCTTCTTCCAATTTCTCGGTCCTTTCGAGTAAGCCAACGACCTTGTCCAGTTTATTACTAAAGTGCACTTCCCATTGCTTAGTACGCTTTGAGTCATCCCTAAGTCGTGCTCGTGAGTTAGTCTCTTGACTTAAACTGGATCTGTAATAGGAAAAAAGATGTCATTAAATCGAACGCAGACGTGCGAGGACGTACCATAGGCCCAGGATCACAGAGTCAATTACATTGCGCCTGAGAGCCTCAAGTCGCCTCCTAATCTCCTCAATATTCTTTTCATTTCTGTTGAATTCCATGATCTCTGCGTCATTCCTCTTTTGGCATTCCTTACAACTTTCCTCTCCATGTGGATGATACCGCAGATGGTCTTTGCAGTTTATCTTCTCCTTGCTCGGCGGATTGATCTTCTTTTTGATCTTCTCAAGGTCTCTAGAAAGGCTGGTGCATGTGGATAATAGCCGCAATGATTGTCCGTTGGCAGGTGTTGCGAGCTCTGAAGCCATCATATTTTCAGAAGTGGCTTGGATCCCGGAAATTTGCGACGACAAATCTTCAAAGGCTCTTAATAATTCCCTTTTTTCATCATTGAGTTGCCCATAGTCAGGTGTTTCCTTTCGCAGTTCCCCTCGCATATTTTTATAATATCCCCAGCCCTTGACAAGGAGCTTTCCACCAATGTCCAGAAATTGGAATACCGCCGCAGCTATCGCTAATGAGCTAAGAGGATCCATCTTGACGTATATAATGAATGTCTGGCTTCGAAATATCAGCGGTTCTCCTAGGTATATCTATTTTGTCCCTTGGGTGTGATACGAGCAATATACGCTGTTTCTGTCTATGGGAAACCTCGATTGGATCTGTAAATAGAGATGTAAATGACAGTGAGCTACAAAAAAGCGGCAAAGTATGAAGAAAGAAGGTGTGCAGCGTCACATTAACCAGCCTCATTTTCTGTAAAATATTAGGCAGCCTTGGGCATTCACGCATAATCACACTAATGATGATTATCCTGCAATTCCTATAGGCAGATCTTCCCTCTCGCTTCCATGTATAATTCACTATCGTCACATTTTTCACAAATCGTTTACACGAATGTCTGCATCAAGGGAAGTCTTCGACACAGATGCTATCGAAGTGATAAGACACACGGAGCCACTCTTAATCTCCACTACCTATATCAAGGTGGGAGAAATACTTCATAAAGTTGCTTCTATTAATTCATACAGTAGTAAGTCAGAAATCCTGCATTCTGTATAAATTATATGGGTCCCTTTGTGATTACGAGGATTTTGTTGCTAATACATCCCATGGCAATTGTATTATGAGACGAGCATGTGTGCTGTGGTATGGTCTAGGTACCAAGGTAACATTGAAGGCATTGACTAATGTCCCATACCAGGTATCTCAGGACGCATGAAGTGCTATAGGCTTACAATGCAGCGCAAGGCATTTTTGGCAAAGTGATTATTTTTTATATTAGACAAACTAATGCTAGTCTGCTGATTGCGGCATATTAAACAATCGAAAATGCGACGGTACGAAGAGCGTGCACAAATTGTTGATTATTACTCCGTGCAGCATGAATAGATACCTATCACGTATATGTAGTTCCTGCCTGTCTCTTGCTACAGATGCATGTGTTTGCAGATGTCGGTCCCAATTTACATCAAGGTTCTCCATGGCGCCGCAGCACAACTGCACCTTTTGTAACAAGCTACATTCTCTTAAAAAAAAAAAGGGGGGGGGGGGGGGGGTGTTCTTCTTCAGGCACGAGGATTCAATGCTAGAATGTTGCTATTGATAACCTGGAAAATATATTACAGCCCTGTAAAGTCAACGTCATTAGTGGAGTACTTTGGATATGTGCCTGTAGGCAGCTACGCAGCGCCACTGAAGCTTATCAGCGCGATAAGAACCTTGAATCTTTGCCTCTTAACATTGGCTTGTCCCATGTCACAGTCATCTTCAAAACAAAAACACTCCCTCACATTATATCGAATCTGCTTCTGGATCAACTGAACCGAGCCATAGCCCGTCTTTGATCGCAGATTCACCATGAAGCTCGTTTCGCGACACATTCCCAAAGAGTTTGAGGACGAGCAGGTCTCGCTCCTGCCAGAGGATCCAGAGGACATGGTGAGTCGCATCGTCATCCGCCCCGCCAGTTCATTTGCGTTTGAAGCTGTCACGACATGAACAGCAGCAGCTAACAGCGCATCTACCCGCAGTGGCACGCATACAACCTGATAGTCCCTGGCGACCTCGTCCATGCGCATGCCGTGCGAAAAGTCGTCAACATCAACCCGGGCACCGGCGTGCCAGCCGCCGAGCGAGTCCACACGAATCTCGCCATACGAGTCAAGTCGACCTTTTTCGATCCCGCCGTCTCCTCCCTCCGCGTCTCTGGTGTTGTCGCCGCCGAAAACGACCATGTGGCCATGGGCGCCCATCACACACTCGATATCGAGATCAACAGATCATTTACCGTGGTCAAGCCCGACGGCTGGGATAGCGTCGCAAAGGCCACTCTTGCGCAAGCTCTATCAGACGACAAGAACGGCGCCATGGCCGCGGTGGTGATGCAAGAAGGCCTCGCCAACATCTGCCTCATCACACAGTTCCGAACCGTCCTCAAGACCCGAGTGGAGAGCGTGGTGCCCAAGAAGCGCGATACGGCCTCGGATCAGGACGCAGGCATGCGAAGATTCTTTGACAAGACATTATCATCATTACTCAGAGCAGTCGACTTTTCCGAGTCAAGACCTCTATTACTGGCGAGCCCCGGCTTCGTTGCGACAGATTTCAAGGAGTACATTGCGAAACAGGGCCGCGACAAGTCAGACAAGGTGCTTACAGCCGTGTCAAGACAAGCGACGATAATACACGCCAACTCGGGACATGTGCACAGCTTAAACGAGGTGCTCAAGAGCCCCGAGGTCCTGGCCAAGATGAAGGATATGAATTACGCAAAGGAGGCGCAGTACATGGACAACTTTTTCGATCTGCTCAAGCTCGACGATGGACGCGCATGGTACGGCAGCAGAGCCGTAGAAAAGGCCATTGCTGATGGCGCAGTCGGGCCAGGAGGAGGAGTGCTATTAATCAACAACTCTCTCTTCAGAAGTCAAGACCTGGCGACACGAAAAAAGTACGTTGCGCTGGTGGACAAGGTCAAACTGGACGGTGGCGAGGCACGGATATTAAGTAGCGATCACGAAAGCGGACAGCGCCTCAAGATGCTGGGGGACATTGCGGCCATATTGAACTATCCCATGCATGACCTTGACGAAGACGAGGAGGAACAGGCAGCAGAGGCGACGCCAGATAGACGGAATTACGAGGACGATATAGACATGTTAGATAGCGTTATCTAGATGAGATTGGACAAATACAAGTGTAAAAAGAGAAACAAGAGAGAGTTTTGTTCATGATGTGAGCCTTTTTGCCGATGATGACTGAGCTCTGAGTCAACAGTCTGGTCTCCTCCATTTTCCAGATATAGACAGATAGATGGCCCTCCCAATGCCACCTGTTCATGCATGGAATCAATGCAGTCGGCAGGCAAGTTTGGCCGTTCTCCCGCTTCGGCGTTAATGTCAACGATTAATCATGCATTCACCCAAAAAGGGAGAAAAGATGCCACAAACTCCGGGCGTTATGTGCAGCACTGTGGGACTCTCAAGATGTGGGAACTAATGAAGTTGCCCCTCATCGATTCGGTGACCCCTCAATAGCGTGGTTGACATCATGCAATGGAAATTGTTTATAAGCACTCTTGCTGTTTCTCATTTGAGTCTTTTTTTCAACTTGTAAACTTGTAAACTCTTTTTAACAAAGATTCGAGACGAAATCAGCAGCAATGGCGCAGAAACTCACGTTGCAGTCGGTTGTCAAGCTCAACTCGGGCTATACCATTCCTCTCCTGGGTTTTGGAGTAAGTTTTACTGATACGAGACATGGCGTGTCCCTTTTAAACAGGTTGCCGTAAACTTGCCGATATGGTGCTTACAAGTGCGCTTTTAGGTCTACCGAACGTATGTCACTCATCGATATAGTGCATTTTGTAATGAGTGATTCGTATTGACATCTATTATAGAGCTGCCGATGTTGCTACTGAAGTCTGCAAGGAGGCTTTGAGAATAGGATACAGACACGTATGTGCAGCCTTTTTGACGCAGAACTGAAATCTTTCACCTTTTCGATGCTCATCCGTGAAATAGATTGACTCTGCTTCCGGATACTACAACCAGGGCCCCTCCGCCGCAGGCATTCCCGCCTCCGGCGTCCCCCGCGAAGAAGTCTTCTTCACCACCAAAGTCCCCGTGCGCGAGAAGCCCCTCGGATACCAGAATACGCTCGATCTGGTCGACATTGCCCTCCAGGAGACTAAGCTGGACTACCTTGATCTCGTCCTGATTCACTCTCCCTACGGTGGTGTTGAGAACCGAAAGGGCGCTTGGAAGGCCCTCGTCGAGTCTGTTGAGGCAGGCAAGGTTCGCTCCATTGGTATTTCCAACTATGGCGTGCACCACTTGAACGAGCTGGAGGAGTACATCAAGGAACTCGAATCTGAGCGCGGTGGAGCAGGCAAGGGCGGTGTTATTTCCGTCGGTCAGTGGGAGATTCACCCCTGGCTTCCTAGAGACGACATTGTGCAGTGGTGCCACGCGAGGAACATTGCCGTCCAGGCGTACTGCCCGATTGTTCGTGGCGAGCGGTTTGGCGATCCCAAGGTTAGTGCCGTGGGTAAGAAGTACGGCAAGACGGAGGCGCAGGTTTTGCTGCGGTGGAGTTTGCAGAAGGGGCTTGTTCCTCTGATTAAGAGTGTTACGCCTAGCCGTATCGCGGAGAATGCGGATATATATGACTTTGAGTTGACGAAGGATGAGGTTAAGGATTTGACGACGACGGAGTATAGCCCTTGTGCTTGGGATCCTACTGTTGAGCCTCTGGACAGGTAAAGTAATTGTCGTATATGCATAAAAATATGCTTCTCTGCTTAGTCTCGCAAATACAAAACTGAGTTTTCTCAGAAAAAATAAGAGTAGTGATTTATGAAGTGAAATCTGTGTGGAATTAGGCATTTGTCGCCTCTCTCTTTGTCGTTTTTTTGGAGATTAATTTTGTTTAATATTGATATAATTGTTATATGTCGTTACAGGTTTTGTGTTTTGTTTGACAGTTAACAATTATATAGATGGGTCTTTATAGATCTAGATGATATTATATATGCTTCCGTCGCCACTCCGCCATATTTATCCGCGGTTAGTCAATCTCTATCCACCCTTGCGACCCCATTTACTCGGTAAACATATGCCACTCCTGATGGAAATTCTGGTTCCATGTCCATTGCACGTAAGATCTTATTCTTACTAGGACTTTGGCTAAAGGCCACGTCACTGGTAAAAATGGAAGAATTGAAAGTCACCGCGAAGCGTCCATCGACAACGTCTGTGGAGGTTATAGGTTTCTGTTGATATGGAGACTGTCTATCGACAATACCTGTGGATGGTTGTTGTTGACCTGGAGAGGGCTCATTCAGAACGTCTGTGGAGGGTTCAGATTGCTGTTGACCTGAAGACTGTCTATCAAGAATTCCTCCGCGGGCTAGCCATTCACCTGGAAACTGTCTATCGAGAATGACTGTGGGGTTTTCAGATTGCTGTTGATCTTGAGACTGTCTATTGACAACACCTGTGGGTGGTTTAGATAGCTGTTGATCTGGAGACTGTCTGTCGAGAATGTGCGTGGAGGCGTCAGGTTGCTGTTGGCTTAGAGAATGTCCATCGATAATTTGTATAGAGTGTTTAGGTCGCTCTTTACTCAGAGGCCCAATCGATGAGCTTAGAGCTTCGTTTAGAGATGCCGTATTGCTAGCTGTGCCTCCACTACACCCAGCGTTGGTGATCTTCGTCAACCAGGACCGCGGAATGTTCCAATCTGTCTCACTGTGGCTGCCTGATTGGTCTTTTTGTTTCCTTCTAAGCTTACGAGACTGTAGATAATCTGTAACGCGATGGATGATGAATACAGCCCCGACTGTTGCGATGAGGGTTGATAAAGCCACCGGAATATACCATACAGCTGGTGTAGTTATCGTTGTCATGCCGAATATGCTCTACGTCCACCTTTCTTTTAGTTCATACGCGACTTAGGTGTGATTCATTGATGGCCAGAACATACAGCAATAAATGAAAGAGGAAGAAATACAAAAGCAAGCGCGTTTAGACGCATTACTGTCTGACTTTGGCCTATTGTCTCGAGATTGAACGTCTATAGAAACACTCATTAGCCCCTCCTGACCTTGGAATCAAGTTTCTCATCTCACCATGTTAAGTAGATTCCGCTGCTGCTCCAAGACCGTAACACATGTTGATTGATAAAATTCGAGCAGCTCCGCGACATCCTCTAGCCGACGTTGCATTAATTGCAAGGATGCGGATGATGGCATTCTACCAAGGCCCAGAAGAAAACTGTTCAAAGATTCTCGGTGCATCCTTATATATTCCTGTAGGGCGAGAGTTGTAGAAGCATCCCGATGGAGCTCTCGAGTTTGATGAAAAATGGGCGATTGGGAACCGAGGCTGAACATGTCCTGAAATATTCCACATCAGTCAAAGATTTCGGTATCAGCAAGCCATCATTGTCAATGTACCCGTTCCTTACTCTCGAGATGAAATCTCACAACCTCCAGTGTGCCATCCCAATTGGTAAAAACGAAAAAAGAATCGAAGTAGATCCAGTATGGGCATTCTTTAAGCCTCTTCCACCTACGTAGGTCAACCGCATCATAATGCCCAAACAACCTATCGGAAACGGAGATGATCGGAGGCCGTTCGAATACCACGGTTACAGCTCGCTGCGGGAATTGGGGGAAAGCTTCCAGTCCTTTTACCCATGCTGCTACCTAGTTCTCCTGTTAATTTCTGCTCTAATTAGGTTATCTCAAGACTTCTTATGAGGGCAGACGTACCGGCATACGTTGAGCCTCCCATAGACCTAGTCGCATAGATCCTCGCGAATACACTCGTTCGGGAGTATCCGTAACGTCAATGTTATCCGTGATATAACATAGTTCTGGTGTAGTAATATGTGAGCTCTCCTTGGCCTATTAATTACTTAAGAGCAGGAGATTACTCATGTTATCATTGTCGAACGCTGGGAGCATGGTGTGGCTTAACTCTCCATTTACTCCGTACAGGAGCTGCACAGGGAAGCTTGGAAAGGCATCAATGAGCGATTCAACTGCCCACCTTTGCCAGTTTTCGATGAATCTATGATATGCTATCAGCTTCGACATGCTCTGTGTATGGGGCATGAAAATCCGCTCCTACACAAGGACAAGTCCAATAGATTCAGCCATTCCTTGTTCAAGAAACGCCGCAAAGTCTTTGATATCAGTTTCCGTGAAATTCCTTGTCCGGCGCTGCAACCGTTTCATCCTCTCGGGGTGTGATGACTCCGAGGAACGGGAGCCTCCAGTGGCGGCCGGAGAGGCATGTGCCATCGGCTCAGCTGCGACTGTTGTAACCTTGACGCAATGAGACAAATCGGTTGGGGGGGGGGGGGGGGGGAACTCAATGATGGTCCGAAGTGGAATCCATCCTGAATAATGCAAAAACAGATGCGAAACCGTGCCCGGTAATTTATCTAAGAGATCAGCGTGATATCGCTGCGCTTTCTCCTAGCGGGCTCAGTATCCGAGCACGCAGTCTGGCTATTCCAGTAGCTCAGCGTCCAGAATTCTCGGCTAGGCACTATCCAGATCATTAGATGCTCCGGTTACCTTAGGAACAGCTTCGCGAAGAGTCTTAATAGCACGTCAGTGGGAAAGAAATGAGATTACTCCTTTCAAGTTTGTCATCCATATATACATGCAGTCTAATATATATCGGAAATCAGGCTCATGCCTAATGGAAGCCTAAAATACATATTGGCATTACCATTGGACACCGGAGGAGCTTTCGGTGAGGGCCAACTTTTTGGATAGGTACCATGTAATAGTAGTGGTACAAATTGTTGGTAGGGGCTCTAGTAATGGTTTTTGTACCTCTGCAATGGTTTTTTTTTTTTTTTTTTTTTTTTTTTTTTTTTTTTTTTGGCAAGGCTCTTAATCAGGCTTTCACTCAGTGCTCGTAATATTAACCAATGACCACAGCACTGATCAGCAATCCCCGAGGCCACTTTGGTGCTGGGGAGGCTGTGTTGAGAAGACCCAAATCTATCCAACTAGAAGTGTTCGTAGATACATGTACATACGCTGGTGAGGCCATCCTTTTAGAAACATTGATGTGTTGCTGCCTAAGACTCTGGGCTGGGACAATCTCAGGTACCCAAGTAGGGAGCATTAGGTGGCTGAGGATGGGTCTACATACAGCCTTGTGCATTTCACACACCACTGGTATAATATTAACTTGAAAGGATCCTTCATCTACTGTGCCAGATCTTTTAACCACCTGCAGAACAAGAAGGTCTGACAAAGACATCAATTATATCGCGTGCAATATTGTAAGCTAATTACAACGCAGCCGTCGTTTTCAGGCTTCTTTTAAACGTCGATCCCCAGAAACCTCGCATGAGTCGGATCACGGCGGTGATGCAAGTCCTATGGGAGACCGGGGTATTGTTTGCCTTCCTTGTTTTTCCATGTGGATTCCATATAATCCCTAATATATTCATATCCTTTTTGTTTTATAGTAGCAAGTTTCTCCATGTTGAAAGTGATGAGCAAAGTAACCAAAGAAACAACGGTCGCCGTCAAAATGAATGGCGTCCGTGTACTATTATCCGTTATGTTCGGGATTGCCCAAAGTGCCTTGCAGTAGTGTATTAATAAATATTGGATGCATATATTTACTGATATCAGGGAAACTAGATGACTTACAGCGCAGAACCCCAATGGGAGGTAGAAAATGCTCACGTACGTAAGGAGCATAACGTTTTGTCCTACTTTATTTGCGATTCTTGTCTCGCGAATCGTAACCCACGCAAATTCCTACATTAGCTTAGTAAAAGTTCTTCATCGCCAAGATATGTGGCTTCACTCACGAACTGGAGTAGATCTCTCACTGATTGATCCAAATTTTCGAATCTCTGGGTTATTTCAACTTGGAATTCGTCCTTTAAGAAGCGCATTGTCTCTTGTAGGGCTTGTTCTCTGTGAAAGCGTAGGCAATAGTCTTTTAAGAACTCCTCAGCATCGGATGTTTGGCTCGCCAAAATACTGCGGAGTTTGGCCAACTGCTGGGCATCCTTTGCGAGGAGATTTATCATTTCTAGCTTGTCTCCCATAGAGTTCAGTTGTTTAACTCGCTATAGAAGTCAGCCAAAGAAAACGAAACTAGAACGCGGCATTGTAGGAGAAATAGAGCATACCCTTTCAGATAAGTGAGTTTCAAAACTTTTGCAAAAGTTTAACCATGGCTTTTTAAGATGGCCAATGAATTGTCGAAATAGATATAGGTCATCATCCGGAATCCAGCCATATGGCAACGTACTAAAGTAAACTATTGGGGTCCACCGGCTCTCAGGTTCTTTTGGTTGCATCATTCTCCACATTACCCTACTTATCTTCTTGTCGCCAAAACGCAGCTGGTCATCTGGGTTTGAATGTAAGGATAGCTGCAAAGAAACACAGATATCACAGGTGTCGTTTTTCAAACTGAGAATTCTCTTTTGCAATCTGTTTGGTTCTATATTTCGTTCAAATGCGGAAATCGGTGCTCTTGACCAAACTGGATTTGTCAAGTCGTCTGTTAACAAGCTTGGAAGTGTTAGAGACCTCTATATTTGAGAAATATTTGATAGTTTGACAAAGAAACCACTTACTAGAGTCGACTTGTGAATGTAGTAGAAGTCTTTGATAGTTCTTCGCGGGACAAAATTGTTGCGGGAAAATCAAGATTTTGCTCTCCCTCTCTTTTTTTGGACAACAAAATGGTATCGTATTCTGGTTTGTTATATGCCTCACGCCACTCCTTCGCCTCGATATCTTTGGAATCTGCTTTATGATTGAGCAACTCTTGAACAATGATCTTATGCTTTCCTCTGATGGCTAATCGAAGCGGTGTTTCTCCAGTATGATCTTTGCAGTTGATTATTTTCTCGGCGTTTTGTAGCAATAGAAGATGTCTTGCGATGTCATTGTGCCCCAACAGCGCCGCCAGATGCAAAGCAGTTCGGCCTTGTCCATCTTTCTGGTCAAGTCTGAGACCTTCGTGCGGCATCAACTTTATCGCAGCGGCTTGTTTTCCTTGTTGCGTCAGGAGAAGTAATGTGGTAGTGTCGTCTGGCGTGAGTACCTCTACAACACCCTCATGCCCATTCTCCACGGCCTGCCAGAGCGGCGTCCGGCCATCACTATCTTGGAGATTTGCATCTGCATCCTTTTTGATTAGAATTCTCACAGTATTGACGTGGCCATTCTCTGCGGCTAGTGAGAGCGGTGTCCGACCACCGGGATCCTTTGAGTTTGCTATTAAGCTCGTATCGCCATCCTCGCTCAAAAGTAAAACATTCAATACATCTGTTTGACCATGCTCTGCAGACCACGATAAAGGAGTTCGACTAGGGAATTTACTGCATGCCCAGGCCAGTAAAACTTGCACGAGTTCAAAGTGGCAAAACTTATAAGCCCGACGTAAAGACTGATCAACGGAAAATTTTGTCAAGTCCAGGTCATTTTTCGCAAACAGGAGCTTAACTATATCCTGGTGCCCATGTTCTAAAGCGGCCTCCAGAGCTGTCTGCTTCTTTGACCTTATATTCACATTGATATCGTCCCTCGCAAGCAGCTTTTGCATGATACCTGCTCGGTCGTGTCGTGCAGCTTCTATTAATAGGCTCCTTTTCTTCCGGTCAACTGCATTTATATCGATATCATTTCTTTGAAGCAGTAGCTCTACCGCTTTGATATGGCCCTCAATCGTAGCTTCGATTAATGCCGTATGACAAGCAGCCGGACTTAAATTAATGTCACCACGCCCCAGTAGATGTTCCACGGTCGTGGAGCTCCCAGACTCTGCGGCTTGTATGATGGCAGTCTCACCATATGCGTTCCTTTTCCTTGAGCTAATGCCGTTATTTCCAAGGAGTAATTCTACTATACCCTTGTGCCCCCTGGCGGCTGCCACGTTGACTGCTGATCCATAAAACAAGAGCTTGATGGCGTTGGTACTGGTATATTGCAGCAATGTCTCTATTACATCTTGGTGCCCAGAGTCCGCAGCGTACCATAGAGGGGTACAACCAAGGTTATTTTCTGCGTTGATGTCGAACTTGTCCGAGTATTTTGTAAGCAGGAGCTGGACAATTTCCCTATGCCCGTATTCGGCCGCTATGGATAATAGGGTGCTGCCTCGTTCATCTTTAAAGATATGAATTTTTTCCGTCTCTGATAATTTCTCAAAGACACTGAGGTCCCCATCTGTCGCTGCTTTCACGAAGGCATGGTTTTTTGTTTGGGCTATGATGGCCTGTTCGTATGGCAACGAGTCCATTGAGTCCATTATTGAAAGTTATGACAAGGCGGATTGTTACAATGAACAGCTAATTTTACGGTATAAGCATGTTTATAAATTGCAGATTAAATATTGTCGTATTGGGCGGCTGGGGGTTTTATTGCCGCCTGGGCGTTGGGCTAAACCGCTGAATCAGGGGTCAATGTATGTACGAGTACGCACTTGCATGGCGCCACATCAACTGCAGACTCAGCCTCCGCAAGGCTTTTTCGGTATAGGTAGACAATCCAACAAGGCTAAATACAAGTAAACAGAAGCGTGAAAATGAACATGCAGAGAATAATTCACCATCAAATGCACACCCGCCCCGTGTTTGATGTCTGACTCTGGCATTGCTCGTATTGCCATCACGTGACAGCGTATCCGTCTCGCGTTTACAGTTAGTTGTCACGCCCGCTGTACTGTAGCATTTGCGTGTGAATCTTACCCCGCGACAACATCAAAACAAAACAACAACGCCATCATGCAATGCTTGGAGACGCCCCCAAGAGATTCCGTTCCTTGAGTCCGTCGCAATCGCCACGATGGTTCAGCGAACCTTTACCATAGTGCCGCCTGCAGGGCCGGCTGAGCGAACCCCTGTCAATAATCGCCCCATGACATCTAAACAAGTCCGCAAGGCCTACAAAGAAGCAAATCGTGTCCCGCGCGTATCCAGAGCAGAACAGTTGAGACAGGAGAGAGCCGAGCAGGAGCGCATCCGGAAGGAGTTTGAGAAGGATAAAGCCGCATTGAAAGCGAAGACGCTCAGGGAGAGGAAGCGCGCAAAGGAGCAGGCAGAGAGGGAGGAGAAGAAGAAGAAGGGCCTGCCTTTGGTGAATGTCCGGCCAAGCCAAGACACCATTGCTTGGTTTGTGAGAGGAAGGGGGTCAGGTACCAAGAGAGATTGCAGAGGTCAAAATGCTGCAATAACCCCGGTATTGCCTATAGCGGAGGAACCAGAAGAGGACGAAGGTGACCTTCCCAGCCCGAAGCGACTCTGCAGCCAAGAACAGCCAAAGGAAGAAGGCTGCGAGAAAGCAGACTGTGAGAAAGCAGACTACGAGAAAGAAGACTGGGTGGAAGAAGATTTCGAGGAAGAAGACTTTGAGGAACTAGAGGAGAAGAGGGAAGAAGTTTTACCCGCACTCGAAGAACCCACGACCAAGGTTGATACTACGCCAGAAAAGAATGAGCGCACTGCCGAAGAAAACTTCCTGGAGGATTTCGAAATCATATCGGACGACGAGATGTCCAAGCTGTCCTTTAACCAAGTAGCTACAAAATCTGGTGTTGCCAACGCAGAGAATCACCTCCCGACATGCCCGGAGACTACACCAGAGGAACAGGAAAAGGCCCCTTCACCCCATGACACCACACTCTACAAACCAGAATCTCCCATCACAATCAAGAACCTTAAACCACTAGCTCTTCCAGAGTTTGACTTGATATCTGATGACGAGGACGATTTGGAACAGGAGATGCTGGCTCTGGACGTGGCCCTGATTTCTCAAAAACAGCTTTCGAAACAGCCCGCGCTGGTACTTGTATCTCAAGGATCCCAGAAACGGGCTCGCACTGCAACAGGCTACGAGATGGATCTCGGACTCGCTACCGGTCTCCTCAATAATATTTCTCAGGAGACACTCTCTAAAAGAGACGAGCAAGCGTGTCTTATGCCGCCGCCGCCGATACCCGCACCTCCACAGCGCTCACGCTCCCCTACATCACCCGTCGCTATGAAGCCACAGGCGCCTCCTCTCAGCACCCAGCAGATCCTCTTTAACATGGATGATTTCTTCCCTACATCTTCGCAGCAGGCAGCAGAGTTGGAAGAAGAAGAAACTACATTCATTCCCCAATCCTTGAAATCATGCTCGATACCTCGAGCTAAGGCTCCGAGCCCTGTCGCGGAGAAAGACTTACCACCCCCAGATACAGCATCTTCATCACCCGAACCACCCAAGCCCTTTTTTACTGCGTCTGGATCCAATGAGAGATTGGCTGTGGCCTTACTGCGTAGCCGACGAACAGCAGAGCAAGAGGAAGAACAGAGAAGGCGCGCCCTCCAATTAGAGGCCCTTGAACTCGAAGAAGCCAAGAAGAGAGACTCTGAGCGTCGTGCTCGAGAGAAGAGACTGGCAGACAGCAAACCGAAAACGAATGCTGCCAATTACACTCCCACGAAGACAGAGCCTCGTGAGAGAGGGCAACCCCCTCGACAAACAAGGCCAGCCGCTGCAACAACGCCGCAGTTTTCGATGAGAAAGGGGTTTACAACAAACCCCAACCGCACTCCCGCAAATACATCTGTACAGAGGACTCCTCTCGTCACGACACGAGCCAACTCCACTCTACCAACTACCAAGCCACTACCTACGGCTGAGACGAAGAGACCTTCACCTATTGGCAATATCCCACGAAAGCAGTCGCCCCCTACCACTGCTAAAGTCGCAATTAAACCGCAGCCTCCGAAGGCTCAAAACACAAGACACGAGACACTCAAAGCGATGTCCAAAGAAAACACGACTTCTCCTGGAATCAGCGAGGCTAAGCACCTAATTGCTTCCCAAGAGTCAGAATTCGGTGGAAGTTGGATGGACGAGCTGGCGACGGAGATTTCCCTATAATGTATATATTGACAGACGATACAACTGCAAATACTGTTACGAGAGACGAGAGACGAGACGATATACCCCCTGAATAGACGGCGGATAGCAAGTACATGGACGGATATGGCGGACTGGGTTGATTTACGCAGGGTTTACGGCGAAAGGGACTTGAGGCATACTGATTGATATGGCATTGCATTGCGTGGCGGATTTGTGTTTCCTTCTTTTTTTCTTTCTGTAATTATTGAGATTAGCCTTTTATGTATTTGGTACCATTTAGTCTGTGTTGACGACTGTGAAATACAGGCTGAATGCGATGATGTTTACTCTCTTCAAGCGCAACGTACTTTTCTCCTTCGTTATTATGATGTATCATCCTCAATATCATTTCAGCGAATGCTTGTCTCACCAATACATTACCTTATTTCATGTATCTATCGTCTATCGATTCAGTCCTCCATAGCTCCCACAACACCACAAATCCATCACAACAACCCTCATCCCAGCATCAACCGATGGAACATACAAACATCTCAGGTAATCCTATTCCGTCACACATCTAATCCAACCCAATCCTTCATCCTTCCTTCACACACTCAAATGCACAACCCGCATTAGCCCCAAGCACTCCCCCAGCTAGTCCCCATCCCCCATCCCACGAAACTAGACCCAAATCATCCCTCGACCATATCACGCGCCCATACTTTGTTTTGTCTTGTTTACTTCCCAAAAATCATGCATACACATACATACTCGTACATACGATAAGAAGACGCCCGTTATATATAGCAAAAAGACTCCTTGGCAAGAGTCCATATACAGTTATTACTTATACCTAGAGTTTCCCAATGGGTATCTCCCTCTCTTATGTTCCTTATCCTTATCCTTATATCAAAACACCAACACCGCCTAGTTTAAAGAAGAAACCCAAAAAGAAACACCAAGAAAAGAGAAAGAAAAAAACCGTCTATGCGCATTCATTAAAAAAGAAGAAGAAGAAAGGGGGAAGAAAGAAAATGACTTCCTGCTAAGACCCTCCTTCTCCCCCCCTCACTTTGTTCCTGAGCGTACATTGTGTGTGTTGTGTTGTGTGTGGTTTTGCTCTCTCTACCAAAATCGTGTGTTGTTTAACCCCCTTCAACGCCAACGAAAAAAGAACTGTGCAAAATGCAGAAGAAGAAGACAAAAAGACAGGTTCCCTTCCCTAACCCTTTCCCCCACCCCTTCGCTTATGTACCTGAACCTGGACCTTTATAACGCCGCTTCTCTTTGTTCCCTGTGCTGACAAAAAAAAGTCGAAGAAAGCACATGTGATGCTTCTGTGTGTTGTGTGTGTTCTCGCTCATTGTTGATAGAATCCATTTACTCCGTTTCCCCCTTCCGTGTCGTTGTGATGATCAAAACCGGGTTTCCAGATGGGACATGTGGCCATATGAACAGAATGCCCTACATCTTGCGAGAGAACGCCCTTTGCGTTTTTCTTCTCAAAGGAATATGCCGACCCATTCGGTCTTGAGAGCCACTTTGGTTTCGCACCCATCTACTGCACAGCGAATATCGTTGGGGGTTGTTTTGCCTCCTGGGAAACCAACTCCGTCGGGGGCAGTCTTTGTCGGTTTTCTGTTTTCAAAGCACTCGGCACAATATACCTGTTTGATAGGAGAACACACCCAGTTAGTAAGGTTCATGACACCTCGGGTGTTCAAACGACAACAACTTACGTGACCGCACTTCTTTAGCGCCCAGAAATGGTGCTCTCCAGGTGCCCTCTTCCTCTTCTTTGACGGCGTGGACGGTGTATCGGTAGGGTCATAGGCGAGTTCTTCGTTGCAGGCCGGACATACAACCACCATCTGCTCGGTCTTGTCGTCGGCTCGGGTATCGCGGGTGAATCCCGTCCTGGCGGGCGGCACGGGCTCCATTGGCGGCTTGGGCGTCGGTTCGCGGTTCGGAAACATGGTCTGCAGCTCAGGACCGAGATTGCCGAAGCTGCCACTCAGAAAGCCAGCCAGCGTTCTACCAAAGACTCTAAAATCGGATTCGAGTTGCTGGTGGTTAATTAAGTCGAGCGAAATGAGGCGGTCGCGGCCGTGGTGGCGGAGATGTTCGTGGGTGTGGTGATGATGGTGGTGGTGGTGATGCCGCGGGTGAGCGCGAGTCCGCCAACTCTCGCGGTTTGATCGCTGGTCGTCCTCGGGCGAGTCTGCCGTCAGGTCGATGAAGCTCGGGGTGCCGACAAACGTGCTGTCGCTCCTCGAGAGCTGGGGCGGCGAGATGCGCTGTGAATTCGTCCTCCGCGGATGCCTCCCGGCGCTGTTGTGCGGCACCTGCTGCAGCATTACCTGAGGCCCGGCGGCCTGCGTCCTTCGTCGGTCCACGGGTGAATCTGGCTCCTCGGTGAGGTCGATGACGGCTGATCCTGATCCTGATCCTGTTGTAGCGGCGGGGGTTCTGTGACGGCGAGAGGAGGAGGCCTGATGCGAGGGCCGCAGCCGCAGTTGTGATGAGGCTGACGGCCCGGCAGGCTGAGGCCGGCGAGATTGGCCAGCTGGTTGGTTCTGGTTCTGGAAGCTGAATTCTGGCCGCCGCGGGACGCCTCGCGGGTTCAGCAGGTTGTCAAAGATGCTGCGAGTCTCGGTGACCTCGACCTCGACCAGGTCGTCGTCGCTGGACCCCAGCACGTCGTCGCCGGCTCGCGACATTTTGGGTGCGATGTTTTGGGTGTTGGAGAAGATAGATAGAGGGAGAGAGGCGGAGGCGGCAGAGAGGAAACGCTGCAACGGAAAAATCGGCGACTGGTCGGTTCTTTTTTCCCTCCAGTTGTATTGTAGCGAATTGTATTGCGTGTGCGGAGGGAATTCACCGTTGCGTAAGGGTGGCGTTGTGTTGGCCGGATCAAAAATCCAAAGTCGGACGAGGTGCTGCCAAGGGCAAAGACTCGATATAGCGATGACGGCGCCTGTAGCCCAACAAGCTCAGATAACATAAAACCAACCCCTCCTAGAACAGAGCGTTTTCAGCCTGTGGGGAAAAGCGCAACCTTCTGGGATTTTGTTTTTATTTATGTTTTTGGCAGCTTTTAATTTTTAAATTAGAATCGGTCCGCGGTTCACGTGGCGATATCTCGAGTGGAAAGGGAGCCAATATTGTTTGCTTCTTCGCTTCTTCTAAGCGCCCGGTTTGCTGACAAGCGTCCTTGCTTTTTTTAACCCTTTCTTGTTTGTCGAGGCGAAAACAGAGTTGGTTTATCGTTCTAAAACAGTGCGTGAAAAATCACACGAGCCGGTGCCATGTTCGTTCGGATTACCTTCGGCACCTGACAAATGGAATGCGGGAGGGAGAAAAAAAAAATCGAAGAGAAGAGGCAACTTTCGGCGATATGAGATATGACGCACTGTTCACGCTGGGCTCACTTTGCAGTGACGGCTGGGGCGAATCGCACTTTTATTCACACCCAAGAGCTCCATGACTCGCGCCTTGATTGCTATATGCAATTCTCGTGTCTTTCTGAGGCCAAGCGCAATCTCGAGGGCTAGCTGCCTACCTGGCAACTCTCTAATTTGGGTGTATCAGGTATAAAACAGACATGCCTCCGTGTCTCCGTTAGGCAGGCAGGCAGCTCACAGGATTCGTAAGTAGTAAACAACAAGTCGTCACCTTGTCATTCATTGCACGGAGAGAACAGGTCTGCATGCCTTCTGCCTGATATCGTATTTTGCTCCTCTGCTAGTAGACTGGAGAGAACCCTCTCCTCAATGTACAGCCCTTGTGACACAATCTAAACCACCTCATGCAACAGATTTCCCAAAAGTCCCAGCGCATATTTAGTATTAGGAAGACGCAGAAAGAAAACCCCGTAAAATTCAAAAACATTGGCTTGAATCAGCAGACCCAAATCACTCTGCGCCAGTCGCCTAGTTCTTGACGCCCAGCACGCTCACGACTCCCTCTCCGTTGAGAGAAACCAACTTCTGTCCCAAGTCGCCCCATCTGACCGCAACCGCTGGGACGGAATTCCGCAGAGGCTCGCTCCACTTCTTGCTCGACTTTGTGTACTGCTGCACCGTAATGCCCGTGGCTCCTCCGGTGGCGAGGAACTGGCCAGTGTAGTCCCAGGCCAGTGACTGAACTGAGCCTCCCGTCTCGAGCACCTTGGAAACGGCGGCATCGCCTTCTTTGCGCAGGTCGAAGATAGTCACGCTAGTCTGTCCCTTGGCCGTGGCCGCCAGCATGAATCCATTCTCAGAGAAGACGAGGGCCTGGATCGGGGCGCCCAGCTTGAACACAACGGCCTGCTCGAGCGTCGTAGTCATGTACAGCTTAATGTCGCCAGTGACTGTACCTGCGGCAAACAAATGTCCGTCGGGGTGGAATGCGCATGTTGTCAAGGCTGTCGAGTCTCGTTAGTCAATAGTGTTCACAGGGGCAGCCAATATTGACGAATTCCAAACTTACCAGAATCGGCGTATGCCCGGCTGACTCGCTTCATTGTCTCCAGGTGGTAGAATACAATGCTCTTGTCGGCGCCCACAGAGGCGAGCAGGTCGCCGGAAGGATGAATACTCAAGCCGCTAGCAGCTCCAGCGTGCTCGGAGAATGTGCCAACCTCGTTGCCCGCCTCGTACACCTTGACGTTGCCCTGGCTGGTCGCAAAGAAGACCTTTGACCCAGCCCAGAGGGTATCTGTCACGGGCTCATTGACGGGCACAGTCCTTTCCTTGTTGTCGGCCTCAACAGAGTAGATGGCTGCCTCCCCGTCCAGTCCTGCTGCTACAGCATAGTTGCCCTCCAGATCGAGAGAGGTAGCCTTTGGAACAGAAAGGTCATTTGTTGTCGTAGTTTCGAACGATGATACTTCTTCGCTAGAGACCCATCCCTCGGGGACAGAGCGCTTCTTGCGCCCCTTGGACAAGCTAAATAACAGGTAAGCATATGGCGAGACTGCATGAAGGGAGAAGGGGAAACTGACATCTGATGTGTCTGGTCCACCTGGGCTATCAGATCGTCCGGCAGCGCTTCGACGCTATCCACAACCATGCCCTCGCCGTTGGCAGCACCGTCCGTCACGGTGACCTTGCTCAGCGAGTCTCTGGCCTCATCCCTCTCTCTTGTCAGTCGGGCGATGACGCGAACGGCGGCATCATGCTGGTATAGCGCCGTCGCAAGCTCCTCTCTCGTCCGTGCCAGCTGCTCCCTCAGGTTGTATGTTTCCAGCGCCAGGTTATCCCACTCGTTTTGGAATGTGGCAAGGAGCGCGGGGATCGAAGTCAGAGTAGGGGGGCGAGGGCGTGGGATGCGAGAGGAAGTGATGGGCAGCAAGTCATCGACGGTGATGGCCTCGCCGTTGGGTTCTGAGCCATGTTCGTTGATGTACTGTTCTATCAGCCGCTTCTCGTAGACGATTCCTAGAAACAAACAAATCAGTCAACTCAACTCCATGCCACATGGCTACATGTAGTTCTGCATCTATTACTTACCCGACTTCTTGGACGCGACAGGCTCTTGAGGAGCTTCTCCGGAGACTAGTAGAGCTGCGTTAGTGAGATGCACAGCAGGGTAAGAGACCTAGAATGCCTCCTAGGGCTTCACTTACTTCCGCAAAGCATGGTGACTGATTTTGAATCTCCTCTCGGCTTCCAATGGCAAGTTGCAGAAACCCAAAATCCTCATTCGCCGAAACGAGAAAACGGAAACGAGGCTGCAGCTGCGTTAGGCGCGCGACCAGCATCCCGATCGAGATTTTCCGCTCCAGACGCACAGACCACGCACGTCACGAGCTGATAAGTGCAGTGATAAGCCTGCTCGTCAACTACCAACTCGGTATCGCTGCGTTTGTCGCTCCACTGGAATTGCGGGGAGTTAGGGGATGAGCTCGTCGTCTGACTTGAGCCAGGCGGTTGGTTTCTTGTCCTGTAACCCTTTTCTGAAGGCATCGCGAGTTGTTGATCTTTTCTGCGCTGGATTCTGCCATCTTTTGCGCGTGTCACGACTAGCGTTATTCCGCCTCTCTCTCTCTCTCTTGCAATCGATCGCTTCCTCGAACGCGGCCATCTTCTTTCTCTACCATCTGTCTGTCTATGACTCTATACCCATAATTCATTCCCCTTCATAGCAACCGCGAATCTCCTCTCTTTTCTGGACCCGGAGCTACACACACATATACGCACACCATCATGCCACTGGAGCGTCTCCCTCCCATTGCTCACCTCCACTCGTATTCGGACCTGGCCCAGACCGAGGTGCTCGACCTGCTGTTTGAGCCCAGTCCCGCCATCCACGCCACTCTCCTGCCAGTAATACGGACGGCCGTCTACAGCTCATACCCCGACTTGATAGACGTGTGCCAGATCAGGCTCCTCTCGCTCGCCGCAAAGTCTGCCGAGACAGAGCCGCATCCCGTGCTCCTGTCCGTCCTGGGATCTCACCCGCGCCTGGGAGAAAAGAACATTGAGTCGGCGCAGTCTGTGGCTGAACAGGCGAACCTTCAGGGAGAATCCGAGGAACTCGCCGCGCTGAACAAAGAGTACGAAGAGGCGTTCCCGGGGCTCAGATATGTCGTCTTCGTCAACGGTCGAGGGCGGCCCGAGATTATGCAGGACATGAGGGCGCGGATCGAGCAAAGCAACTATTCCCAAGAGGTCGACGCTGCATTACAGGTACGGACCGGTGCTTCAACTTCAGTCAATCAGTCAAATCTTCACGATGAAGCTAATTCTTGCGGATAAATCAAGGCCATGTGCGACATTGCAAAGAGCAGGGCTTCCAAGCTCCCTGAAGACACTAACCGCAAGCAGTCCAACGGCAACTGATTTCGACGATTTATTACATTCATTTGGTGGGATTCTGATAAAATCAACTTCCTTAGTTTACACAAAACCGGGGGGTTCAAAGACACAAACTCCCCGGGCCGCCATTCGCCCATAGCCTTAACTTTCATCCAACAAAACGCCTCCCCTCCAAGCCCAGCCTTGGCTACAATGCGCCAGCCATGCCAATAAATATACAGTAATTTTCCAGCCCTACAAGTGATTTCCGGACTTTCATATGTTGCTCTGAGTTTTCAGCCGTCTCTCTAAACAATGTGAATAACAAATGAGATGTGAAACAAAAAAAAAAAAATGTCAACCTATCCTCCAAGAAATGCCGTCCAGCTCGTCTATGTACTCTTCATATGTGTGCTCCTCCGAGGGCGACTGGGGGCCAGGCGAAGTCGCCTTGGCCGCAAAGATGGCGTCGAAGTCACAATAGACGTCGGAGTCATCGTCGTCCAGGTCCTCTGGGTGGAGGAAGGCAAAGCTGTCTTCTTCAGCATCGTCGTACATCCAGGCAAGAGGCGGCCTCGGCTCTGGAGATGTCGTCGAGTCGATGCGGGCCGAGGTGCGGTCATTGGTGGCATCGACGTCTGCAGAGGGAAGTGGCAGAGCTATGGGCTTTGATAAACGACAGGCAGCCGGAGCCTTGCCCAGCGTTTCTGCAGACTGAATGCCGGTTTCGTCTCTGAGTTCCCGTGATGCTGGAGTTGCTCCCTTGCTTGGCTCATGGAGACTGGGCCTCGCCTCGGGGGTTGATTTCACTTCTTGTGATTGCCATGGTGCCTTTGTGAATGTATCTGTGCTCGGCCTCACTGTGCTGTCTTCGCTCTCCTTTGTCGAGCCCTGATATCTCACAACACCAAGCCTCTTCCGCATCCGGTTCATGATGGAGTATCTCAGATAGGCCGTAGCCCGCAGATATGCAGCCCGCCTGCTGGAATCGAGCATCACGGCCATCTTTACAAAACGCCGGTCACCAACCTGCCTGCCCTCTCTGTTCAAGATGTGCGTGGCAGGTTGGGAGAATGGCTGCGAGAGCCTGCTAGTAATGAGATGAGTTCGAAGGCGGCGCTTCTTGCGGCCGACATTCGCTGTATTAGGGCCCTCGACGTCGGATCCGAGACGACAGCGTTTAATTCCCCTGCAGACCCATTGTGCATCCAGCGAGAACTCAAACGCCGTCTTGTTGCTGTGGTCCAGTATCGTAAACTGCACGAGGCTCTCCGGAAGAGGATACTCTCGCGGAGCGGCGGCAGGCTTCCGCGTGCCCTTGAGACGATGCCGATGGGGCGCCTCGAGCAGGAAATCTGAGCTCTTACGTTTGGATAGTGATTTGTTCAGTCTTGACCTCGTCAGGGAGTGTAGGCCGGACACGCCAATGGCGCCGGCATCCAGAGGATCATGACATCTTAGCGTTTGCACCGGCTCAAGTACGCTTTGCATGCTTTCAGACTCGGTGATGCCAGCAGGTTATAAGGTTGACACGCCGGTATCGTTATCGACTCCAACTTGTTTAACTGCAGGCTGAACGTGTTCCCTGCAGAGGCGATATGAAGCTCACGGGGGACATGGAGTGAGTGAAGTGGCTCTTTGGCTTTCTGTTCACCCTTTCTCCCCTGCCCTGGTGTCACGAACGAGGCGGCCAGCAATGGCAAGCTATAGATGAAACTCTGTGTGTGAACCAGAAGCAAGCAAGAAGGCGGCTTCTGTCTAGGCGGGAATCTGGTGGAAACGGGTCACAAGGTGAAGTTTGTGTGAAAGGCGAACGAAGATGCTGGGACAAGAGACGAGACGCAACATAAAGCGGGGAGTTGGGACATTCAAGATGGGGCTCGGGACTGGTCGACCGAAGCCTCAAAAACGAGCTAAAATACTCGTCCGTTTTCTCGAAAAAAGAGCCCCCCCTTCACACGACTCTCTTCACACCACACACACACTACACACGCCCCCAGAAATGGGAAAAAGGGCTAGCATCGCATCCAATCCAGCGGTTCCGAAGGCGCGGGTTCGCCCTTCTCCGCCCTCCTACTTTCAGGACCATCGGCGCGTGGAATGATGGGATGGGATGGGGGATCAAATTGAATCCTTGACCAACACATCAAGGGGGTGTGAGTGTGAGTGAGTGTGTGTGGCATCGCAGCGGATTTCCACTTCTGGCCCGTCCATGGTCCGGGGAAGCACGGGCGGCTTGCAGGGGCGCGATCTGCAATAGTTGGGTGTGCGGATTATCCGAATGGGACGAGCAGAGCGAGAGAGAGAGAAGCATCGACATGGTGTGAATGAATGAATCCCTTGCCTTGCCTTGTCCTTGAGTCTCGCCTCTTTTTTGCTCTCTCTCACTCTCTTTCTCACCCTTACATGGCACCTACATTACATGGTCCTACATGGTGCCTATTTTTTCATTTCATTTTCTTGTGTCACACGTAGCGTTGCACTCGATGGGCCGCTTTGAGACAGCACAGCCGGTCAACCCCAGGTTCGGCCACTGCAGGACGACATCATGGCGTACTTCCCGTCCTTGCAGCGAACGGGAGTTATTGGTTCTGGGGGCAGGGATGATGCGAGCAGGGATTTGGTTTTTGCGGTTGAGAGAGCGCAGCGCACGCCCCCCGGTCAGCCCATTGCTTTTTCTAATACCGAGCGTGCATGCAGCTTTTCTTGTGCCTTGTAAGAAAGGCTATTCACGGGAGTAACACGTACGAGCACACTGTAGCAGCACTCTTTCTCTCTTTCTCACTCGTACATGCTTGTGTGTGTGCCTCACGATGAGACATGTGGCCTTTGTACATGCCTTGGCTGCATGTCCTTTCCTGCAAGCCTCAACTGTTAAAAGCGATATATTTAGCCCAGACAAGGCTCCACGACTCGCTCACGGGATCCACGGGGCCATGAGTGAATGGACTGACTGACAGCAAAGATGACGGGCATCTCGCAATGAGAATTTGGGTGCAGGCGGGAAACACGAAGCGGCTAGAAAAGGGTCGGGAAGGGTCCATCCCATCCAGCGCGCGACCAAATACGATCAAGACCCCTGGCCCCCTGGTCTGGTCTGTTGAGCTGAAGACGGGCTGGACTGGATCAATTAGTTCTTGTGCTAGCACGACAATGCTGGTATGATTGCTTGCTCATCGACACCTTAATTCGTCCAAGGGGTTACATCTGCCAACTCAATTCCGTCGTCGCTGGGACGAGACGAGCCATGTAAGTACTGCCTAATTTACACACTTCCCCCAGGTTCCCAGAACACCAGAAGCTCCCCCATCACCACGACTCTCCCCAAATCCTTCCTACTGTACTCCGGACATCGAGCTGTCGTGAAACCATACCTCGTCGAATCGGATCGCTGCCCTAGACCCCGATCCCCGTGATTCGCTACGGGGATGAGAAACCTGGCAATATGCTATGCACTGCACTCAACTCATGCAACTCGCAATTTAACCAGCGCAAACCCGTCTGGTCCAGCCTTGAGACACTCACACTCTCGCTCCCAGCTTTGCCATTGTGATTTGCTGCCGGACGGGGACAAAAGCACAGACAGATTGAGCATCATGCAAATCTGCGTCATCGAACGACCCTTTGGGTGAGCCAGAGATGGTCACGTTGATCAAAGACCCTCCCAATGACCCCCCGGTTAGTCCGTCGTGGTGATTGCCACACCCACTGCATTCGCTGGCCACTACAGCTGAGGTGTGGTAACAAATCACTTTTTCCTTCTTTTTTTTGCTGGCTGAGGCGGTCGAATCGGTCGTTGTCCGCCATTTCTGGGGCACTTCTTCCCCCAACTTCCATTATAGTCTTCTTGTGCATAGTGGCGTGAGTTTGGCATTGTGTCCTTTTTTACTTGCTGCATGCTGCCCTCCCTTTTGTTCCCCCAAACTCTTTTCGATCCCGCTCTGTCTGTGTGTCTCGGATTCTTTTTTAAATCCCCTTATTTTGCCCGTCTTTTGGGATCTCGATTTGCTTGCCAACCACCAACCCCCGACCCCGACATGAATTAACCCACGAACCAAGACGGACAGGCGGGACGGAAGTCGCCGTCCATCAGCAATTTGGTCGTGTCACGGAATGACAAGTAATAGTGCTACGGACTACTTGGAACTAGCACCCGCAGCTCTTTGCATTTGCATTCTCGACTTCTATGCTTTCGACTAATAAGCGTCCTTGCCCGTCTTTCCCAGCACCAGCATCAGCATCACGTCCAATAGTCGTTACCGCCACTCAACTGCTGTGTTACCTGAAACTCCTCTCTCGGCCAACTCAGTACTGCATAAACTCTCACCCCCAGCCAGGCTTTTCCCCCAAAAGCCAAGCGCCTCAAGAAAAAAAAAAGGAAACACTGCGAAGCTATTTGGTTGCCTTTTTTCTCCAACTTTGGCTCATGTGGCCACCCATCTTACAGCCCAACTGCCAGGATCGCGGGGTTGCTTCGCTGCCTGAATCGTGGTCGAATGATGGGACGTTTTTGCTGGTAAAATCAGGCTGATGGAGGGCGACGATTGATCAGCAAAGCAGATCGTAAAAAGAGAACCCCGATTCGAACAAGGCCCCAAAGTTGCCCTTTTTGTTTCCTCCCGCTATACCCGGTCATGGGTGGTTGGCTCATTTGGCCAGCAACCCATTGCTCCCATTCGTTCTTCTTCCCGACCCAAGCCGCCAGCCAATATTTGCGCCGCACGTAACGGTTTCGGGATACCTACTCTGTACTAAAGCGACCTTTGTCCTGCCGTACACCACGAGCGCATATGACGAGTCAGGCTGTCAGACAAGCAAGCAGCTGTGCAGCTGTTTTTGCCCGTAGGCCCTTCTGGCCCTCCCCCCTCTGATGATGACTACAGTACGCCTTAGGCTGGACGCGTCCGCACACCAAAGATGTCATTGCGCCATCCGCCTCTCTCATACTCGTAGATCTTCTGGCTGGCGTCTTGAGCCTCACGCTCCCAAAGCTGGACTAGACTTCCCGGAGCATAGCGGCCACGGAAGATTTCCGGACGGACGCCAATGCGGGCCTCGATGTCGGGATGCGGCTGGGGGACGAGTCGAGCGGCGACGGCTCTGATAAAGGTCCAGAGGTCTTCGGGGCTGGCAATTCGGGTTGCCCGCAGTCGCTCGCGAGCAAAGAGCAGTTCTCGGTTGAGAGTGTGAAGGCCGTCTTCGATTGCAGATGCGATGCTCTTTTCTATTGCTCTCTTCACGATAGGTCGGATTAACGGCTTGAGGAGCCAGGCGAATAGTGAAAACTTGGATTTGCGCAGGGTGTAGTTGAGATGGTGGATGTGGACTCTGGCTCTGCGGAGAGAGACAATCTTTTCAAGGCGATCTCGTCCAATTTCAATATCCAGAGACAGGTCAATGCCACGCTCGTCCAGGTGGATGCTGGCAAGGCCCTCGTCCATGAATCTCAATATGCCTGAATGCAGGTGCACCCAGTATCCCAGCTCCTCAGCTGCTATGGAAAGCCCTGAGATTTTAATCGTGGCCAGAGATGTGACGGTGGACAGGATTTGGAAGCGAGCTTTGCGGATATCGACGTCATTCCGAGTCGATATTTGTAACCTGTAAGGCAGAAACGAAGTGTTGTTAATTGTTCGCCCAGGTTCTAGGACCAGGTTTTCGAGAAGCAAATCTACATCTGGTGTCGAGACCTCGAGGCGTGGGATGGGCAGATACTGAATTCCCTGTATAAGCATCGGGACGAAGACGTTGACGAGGTCCGTGGTCATATCCTTGTTGATGTACTGGTTTTTCGGCGACACAATGTGCGCAATGCGAGTCGAGCTATTGATGAGTTGAAGGACTTCAGCGTCCTCGCTCACCGAGCGCAGAGCCGTGCTAAGGCTGCCGAGCAGATTATCGACTTTTTCTCTGATGGAGGTTTCCGTGGTGAGCTCTTTTGACTCGTTACGAAGCTGCTCGAAGCGTTTTTCCGCATTGTTGAAGAATTCGGGATCCATGAGGATATCCTGCACCAACTTGGAGAGGTGGTCTACCAAGTCCTCGAATGCTGGGTCAGACTGACCGGTTTCTACGACTTCATGAAACGACTTTTCGACTTGGTTCCAGGCATCCTTGTCGCCGAATGATGTGATGAGCTGCCAAAAGTTGTGCAGAGCTTCATCGGCTTCCTGGTTCATACCGACATCTTCTTCTATGATCTCAGCTGTGCGCGCCGCGGCCTGAGAGTAAACCTTGAGATAGCGCCTCAGAAGAAGGGATAAAGTCGACACAGAGTCTGAGTAATTGGGCCGCTTGCGAAGCTTGAGCACAGCTTGCTTGAGGCGATATGTTAAGGCCTCTTGCTCGTCTCCCTGGATGTGTTCTCGCGCGCTGCGGGCTGCCGTGCCTAGGACATCGCCCGCGCCATCTGCCACCACTTCGGCCACTTCGATGACCTCTTGCTGCAAATCCTCTGTCGTAGGCGCTGGCTGCGCATCTCCGTTTGCGTGTTTGAGAGCCTGCTGCTTCTCCTTGGGCGGCTCAATCTTTTTGGCGGTCTCGTGAGCTACGTCTCTTAATGTGAATGCTGTGTCGCGAAAGACTTCGCGGGAGACGGTAGATAGGTCTGTAAGGAAGATGCGAAAGTCCGAGTTTGTGAGTAAAAGTGATCCAACCGTCTTGACGCTGGCGACGGCGGCCATAACATCTGCCTTCATCTTGGTGGCGCCGGTCCTGACGTGGAGATCTGTCGAATCTACTTGGAGACGTGCCTTGGCCAGGTACCAGAGGAAATCTTGCACCTGATCATTGGAGTTTTTGGCTTTTAGTAGGTCGATGAGTTCGCTGAGCCACATGCGCGTAGTTCGGACCAAGGCTCTGCCGGAGGGACTCAAACCAGAAGCCTGGGGATTGAGAACGTCGGCGGCGAGCAAAGTACGCAGATGAGTGATCATTTGTTCATTGGAGGGCATGTAGCCATTTGAAAGCGCCCGCAGCATCTGATATGTGTGAAGCTTCTCATGCAGCCGCGTCTGTCTCTGAGTCGCCTCGTTGTACTGCGGGAGGAGAGGCTGGTGCTCTTCATCTTGACGGCGTGTGGAATGACTTAGCGCCTGCCAGGAAAACATTTTGCCCTTTTTCTTTTAGAAGGGAAATGTAAATTGACGAGGTAAGTAATTTTCCAAGAGACTAGTGATGTTGGGTATATGGTAAGTTTGAGGAGAGGGATGAAACAGCTGTGAGGAGTGGGTGTTGATATAAGTGAGATGATGTCAAAGTCAATGACGCTTACTTGACGTTTGGTGATGAAACACGGGGAAGAGCTTCCGGCGGCGCGTCAACAGGGATTATAAACTTTGTTTTGCTTTTTGTTTTTAAAAGCCAAGTTAGATTGGACTACATTATTTTGAGTGACTGATTGATTGACGAATGTTGTTGATATTAATTGTTTTTAATAGAATAAAAGCTATGGTTTCATTGGAATGACAGGGTAGGCTGTGCATCACTGCAGCAAGACATGATGCACGTCTGGGCCTGCATGTCACTTTACCCTGTATAGAATCAAATGCTACCTTGGCTAATAGAAGATGCTTCTTAATACAATTTTGACATTGTTTTGTATGTCAATTCATCATTACAGCATATTGAACGTCAAATGCAAGCTTTGTTCTAGGGAATATTGTAATAACATTCTCACGAAATTGGTGATCAAATGCTTAGGTAACGGACGAATTATAGCTTTCCCCTCGGCTATCGCCTTCAGTCTAACCATGTGAAACTCGGGAACTGAGATTAGGCTTTAGATTCGCGTTGATTGCCGCTAGGAGAATTGGCCACATTTACTTCTTAAGTGTCAGGTATTTAGCGACTGCAGTGGTTATCCGTAGGGACAGATTGATTGCTGGATGTGGTAGTATAATCCTCTACCTAAGGTATTTTTATTGGATTACTCATCAATAGTTCTTGATGAATTGGACGAATTGTTGCACATGTGTTTGTAATAGGTACAGTGCCCTCCCGGCAGTATTCGCACTTGGACCGGCCGAAGCCACGGCTGACGGAAGACATCGCTTTCGACTTATACGAGAAAAAAAAAAAAGGAAAATAATCCCGAGAAGATAGTATTTAAGCAAAGAAAAGCAGTCAAATCGATATGGCACCCAATAGCCTATCTATATGCAATTGTGTAATGGCGGACATTGCGGCCGGCAATTACGGGGTACAGCTAGTGCCAGTGGGCTGGAGCCGAGGTTCAATAACACGCTGCACGGCTGTATATGAAGATGGCCGGGGGGTCGCACCTATCAATATCATGTTCAGCTGCATCAATTCGCTGGTGCTGGTATTTGATGATGTGAACGGTAGATGAAGCTGGACTACGAACAAAGACTGGGAGTATAGCAAATTCACATTGTCAACAACGCATCGCAGCACCTGTACGTGTACTCGTACTTTCGACTATGGCCTCCAACAAGGATGCACCAGCTGCGATCAAACGCAATGACCTCTACGAGGCCCTGAGGCTCTCGCGACTCCCAGATCAGCAGAACGGCTCACAGGATCCTGTCAAGAGATTCGTCAGCCGTACACCAGCCTGGAGGCCCGGGAATGAGCTGCCATGGGGATCAATCGATCCTGAAGGGTACAAGAAGGGCAACACGGTCGACTTTAATCCAGCTGCGTTTGGAGGCCACGTCTTCGCCCAGGCACCCTTGGCGGCTGCGAGAGCGGTGGAGGAAGAAGAGAATGGCAATGGCAATGACAATGACAAGCTAGGCATTCATGTGAGTCTCAAACCATCTTGACGGGAGCCGTTTGCTGACCTATATACTAGTCCATCCAAGGCGTGTTTACAAAAGCGGGCGCCATTGATCGGCCATTCATCTATGATGTGACAAATGTCCACTCAAGCCGTTCCTTCACCACCAAGTTGGTCCAGGCACGGCAGCCCACAGAGGCTTCAGATGCGCCGAATGGCCCGTTTCCAGAATCTGATGCGAATCGGCCGCTGGGCCCCGTCAGTTTCACCTGTCTCACAACGTTCAAGCGTCCCATTCCCATGCCATCGCCCGCAGAGCTGCAAATCAAAGGATCGGCACAGGAACGCTATGCCGATATCCTTTCGCAAAGAGCGCCAGACCAGTGGGAACCCAGTCCTCAGGTGGACGTCGATGCTGTTACGAGAATGTTCCCCAACGCTGGCCACGGAGGTTTCCCCATGCTGGACATGTACAAGGTGGACATGAAGGCATACAATGCTGATAAAGACGTCCCTGAGAGGCGCGAACTTATCCTCTACCGGTCGTATAAGCCGATTCGCGAAGACGATCCCAATGCGCATATTGTTGCACACGCGTACGAGGCCGACCGCAACGGGCTCATTATGCTCACTAATCATCTTGGCTGGGGTTTCAACCTCGGCTCTGCAGCTAGCTTGTCGTATTCCTTCTACGTGCATGTCAACGCTGATGAGGCAGTCATGAAGGGAGATGGATGGTGGATTCAAGAGGTTTGGTGGCCGAGGGTGAGTGCAGGGAGAGCAATGATGGAGGTTAGGATATGGAGTCCGGAGGGGAAGCACGTGGCGAGCGGTTATCAGGATGGAGTAGCATTGCCGTCGAGTAATTTGACCAAGAAGAAGAAGAAGATGGGAGAGAAGCTATGATGGCTGGTAGACGAAGGGATTCGTGGATGCGATTTGGGTAATGGCAGTACTGTACAGCGTAGGCGTATGGGACACCGGTATAAAGATATAGAGGATGAAAGGCTAGATATACACTAGATAATTAATGCTATCCAATGCAATTTAAAAACCTATAGACCAAATGTGTTTAATAGCTTACTGGAGCTGGAGGCCCTACTATGCACACACCTCCCCCTAACCCCCTTTCTCTGCCAGTTTCAACACTAATTCAGAGCAAACAAACGAAGGTAATCACGAATATACGTCACTGATTCACTGTTCTCTTTAGTCTCAGCCCTATTCGCTAGAGCTTACGCAATCCATCCGGTTTCTACCCACCGCCAGCTGCCACCAGAGACTGCCAGCTGTAAGGCAGGCAACCAAACTTGAAGCCTCGTGCAGGCTCTTGGCAGTCATGTTACTCGCCCATAGAGCACGTGAATGCGCGTTTGTCTATGCTTCTATAAAAGCACGCCTCTTCGTTTTATCTCGCCTCGTCTCTTCCTACACTTTTCATCTACCCCAACAGTCTCACCAGTCAGGGGTTTTATCACAACAGTGTGTCTCTGGCTGATACATCTATCTCGTCCTGATAAATATTCAAAACAGTTTTCACAGGTTTTGGAGTGTGTTCTACACACGCTACTCCATTTTTATCCGCCGAGCATCTGCACTCGAGGAAGCAGTGAGTCGATGATGATTCTGCCGCACAAGATACCAACTAACATTTGCACGCAACACCAGACAAGATAACCTCATTCAAAGGTCAAGATACATGCATCTCGGATTGCCCACCATGAATATCTCGAATGAAGCAGTTGACTCCCTCTTGCCGAGCGACGAAGCCGCATTGAGAGCCGTGCTCAAAACGTCATACGACAGCGTGTACAAGCTTTCGCCTGATGGAAGCACATACCTGGAGCCGTTTCTGCTCAATGGTACGCCAGTAGAACGTATAGAAGAGACCTGCGAGTACTAGGAGAACTCGTGGGATTCTCTCCAAGCATTCCTGGCGAAGCAAGAACCAGAGGCCCTCAAAAAGGACGAAGCGCACAAGCGTGTCCAACTCAACCCCAGCAACGACGCGCTGAAGCATGCCCACAAGCACTATGCGGACAACTCCAGCAAGTTCAAGAAGATTCGAGAGATCTTTGGCGAGGGTAGCAAGTATCATCCCAACCAACTCGTAGCCAAGAGATTCCTTCCTGCACGAGGCTTTTGTCAGAAAGAGCCCATGTACCGCCTCGCGTGCAAGATCTCCGACCTTCAACATCTCTATAACACCGGAGACCTCGTGATGGACCCGTTTGACTTTATCAGATGGCGCATCATCAAGAAGTTGGGCAGCTTGCTAGCCAGCCCATGGGACAGTCCCAAGCGCTTTATTAGGACTGTCGTCTACAAACTCTGTGACGACTCCGAGCATACTGGCACTAGGATCTATCAGGATTCCGTCATGCGCAACGCCGTCCTGCTGTCGGCTGCCAAGAGAAACCATCTTGGCAACTACGGCCACAAAGGAAAGGGCCGCAAGAATATCTTGCAGCAGAAGACCTTGCCCTATACAGCGGCTGCTCCGCGACCGAGAGTGAAGATTTCGAAGGATGATATTGTGGACAGCCGTCCTGAGGCTTCTGCAGCTGTGGCTCGACCGGTTCAGAAACGTGCCCGACTTGCTGCTGGCCCGCCTATCTATGCTGGTGTGAATGCCTATAGGGCTGGACAGAAGCAGCAACAATGCTCTCAACAACGTCCCAAGAGAAACTGAGAGCTTTACAGCGAGTGTAATGAGATATACAGTGGCGGGTGTATGGCAACAAGGGTCATGGGGGCAAAGGGCACATTTTGGAAGTGTTTATGCGCATGCTGGGAGGGAAGGGTAACGAGGCGAAAGTAATCTATGGTTGATTGCCAATTGGCATGCGGGATTTGCTTTTGGTTTGGAGTTTCTTCATTGCGCCAAGATCGGGTCTTTGTTTCCGAGGGCTGCAAGCTGTTCAAGCTCTATGCACAGCTGGTTGGAATGCCCCCCTCATCGGGCGATATGGGATCTGGTGAAGCTGATTTACTTGGAGGATAGCTGCTGTTGCCCTAGTTGATAGTTGCCCTAGTCTTTTAAATTCGACATCGACGTTGTTTACACGTCTTTTATTGTGTTCATTTCATCTACACTTGCTATTATTAGCTATTACTTGTGCAGTTGGGGCGAGAGTTGACGTCGGTCCTGTTCTTCATCACTATATTCGGCATGTGGTATCAGCAGACAACTACTAGATAGGACCATTGAGATGTCTTACATATCGCCGGTAACTCAAGAAATCATTTGAATAGTCACTTCAGCTCTCTTTTTGGTATTCAGCCCCCAATGCACAGCTATGACGCCAATATCTCGGCATCTCAAATACACAAAACACAGCAACTCACAGCCCATAAGCTCAGCTCACACACAAAAGCTTAGTCACGTGCTTGCAAACCACAACCCGCCATTGGCCAATTCCCACCCGAAAGTGGGGGACCCAGTACCCATCCAACATCTGCAAATCAGACCATCCGCAAATCCCTCGAACGAACCGAATCCGAACCTCTCTTTCACTCTCATCACCAACTTTTGCCCCCGGCTTTCGTCGACAATCATGTTCTTGCAACGCTCTGCTATCGCTGCGGCTCGCCGCGCCGCCGTCACTCCGGCCATTGCCCGCGGTTTCGCCACTTCCTTTGCTCGCCGTATGACTTTTACCTTTTTGTGACCCCCCTCCGGCGTGGTGTTGGATGTTGTTGTTGGTTTTTGGAGGACACTGCGGTTGGAGCGGGATATGAGGATTGTTCGTGGAGCTTGAGGCTGACGTGATGGACGACTTGAACAGGTTCTGCTGCTTCTCCTTCAACCCCCAGCGAGCAGGCTGCTGCCCTTGCCGGCTCTGCCCAGAAGAAGGTCGGCACCTACAAGACTCTGTCTGGTATGTTGTTGTTTTTCTCTTCTTATACATGGTGCATATAGCACTGTCTTAGCTTCTACAACTAGCTACCTGTCTTCCTTCATCCTGCAGCATGGGCAATTGCTAACCAGAGAGCTTGATCCCGCGCAATAGAGGTCAAGGTCGAGGAGGACCTCGTCGGACCCGGTGGCCAGCCCGGCACTGTCCCCACCGATCTCGAACAGGCCACCGGTCTCGAGCGTCTCGAAATCCTCGGAAAGATGGAGGGCGTCGACGTCTTCGACATGCGCCCCCTCGACGCCAGCCGCAAGGGAACCTTGGAGAACCCCATCCTGGTCCGCTCCGCCGGCGAGGAGCAGCTCGCTGGCTGCACCGGCTCTCCCGCCGACTCCCACGTCGTCATCTGGCTCGGTGTAAGTGAAAGCCTCGGTTGAATATAACACACACATAAAAATACGCACTAGGCTGACGAGATGGGAAAAATTGCAGCTGTCCAAGGAGCGCCCCATTGAGCGATGCCCCGAGTGCGGCAGCGTCTACAAGATGGAGTACGTCGGTGCCGAGGATCACCACGGCCACCACCACCACGCCCAGGAGATCGAGGAGCCCAAGACTTTCGCCGACTTCGTCAAGCCCGAGTACCGCTACCGATAAATACACAACTTCGATCATGGAAGGATAAAATTCGGTGGCAAGGGTTGAGGCGATGTACTATCAAGGCGCAAGAGTGGGGTGGAAGAAGCGAAATGCCCATGCCTGCGGGCAGTGGGAGGCAGCTGTGTATTCTGTAGATACTCATGACTTGTTGCAATGTGAATCACAAAACATTGACAAGATTTGGGGGGCCTGTGTGTGTTTTTGAATTATCTAATGCTGATGTCGGCTGGTTGCTTGTATCGCTTGTTATGCTAAATGCGCGTCCATCTTGTCTCTAGGGTCGTTGTTACGCGACTTTAGGGAGACACAGTCATTGGAATTGCACAATATAGGTGGAATCCCTTGACGTTGGGATTGTGCTGGCTGAATCATTAGTGTCGAATCCGTAGCTTCTAAATGTCGAGCTTGTAGAACGGAGGTCTTGCTATGTCGACGGATTGGTGATTCGAAAGCGTATTGCGAGGTAAATTGACCCCGGCATTTTGATTGCTGTTGTATAAAGCTTGATTCGCACATAAGTCACCATTCGTTCAGATGCTGATGCTGTATCGAACCGCTCTAATTCAACCCTCGTCCTCGTCAGATCCTGGTGCTGCACCGAATCGCTCTAATTCAGCCCTCCTCCTCGTCAAAGCTCAGTTTGATCTTCTTTGCCTTCTTCTTGGTCTTGCGGTTGGAAGCCTGCTCGGCATCATCTGTGCCTTTCTTTGTGGCCTCACTCTTCTTCTCTGTAGAAGGCCTGACATCATCGTCATGGGCATCGTCTCCAATCACTTTGCCGACTTTGCGTTTCCTTCCTCCTATCGAAGCTTTGGCTGGTTCCGATTCGCCTTTATTCGTCTTGTTCTGCTCTGCGTCTAAAGCTCCGTCCTTGGCGTCTTTCTCGGCTTCCTCATTTGGTGTTTCCTCTACAGTGCCGTCCTTGTTGACCTTGAAATCCCCAATCGTGTTTCCATCTTCATCGACAATCAACGGATTATCTTCTGCTTCTTCGCTGCTGGATCGCTTCTTCCCACCGCGGCGCTGTGCTGAGAGAATCGGGTCCGGCCCTGAAGCGCCGGATGCTTGGGCCCGGAGAGCTGCAAGGAAAGGTGGGAGAGAGGAATTGTACGACAAATTCTTGGAGTTGATTTTTTGTGACATGGTGAGGCCTGGTTTGTGACGAGAGCAAGTTGAAGTTGTCGCCTTGGAAGATTGCTTCGAGGTCTCTTTGGTTTGCTGTGGATGTTTCTGTTCCAGCTTCTTAGAGCTATTTCCGGACGTCTCAAATCAACCAATCAGGTAACAAGACGGTTCCGTGGTCTAGTTGGTCATGACATTTCGTTAACAACATACGTTGACGCCACCGAAAAGGTCCCCGGTTCGAGCCCGGGCGGAATCATTGCTTTTTGCTTTTTGAAGATCAAACAGTGGAGAGGAGTTAACGTGAGTTGGTAGATCGGAGACTCGGACTATCTGCCGCGAAGAAAAGGGGGGAAAATTGATGTTCCGCTAGTCTCTTTTTGTTGGCACGGCCCCTTGCTCCTGCTCGGAAAATTCATGATTCAAGTGGCCACTGATTGGCCATAGCGCAATTGGCATCCAGCAAGTCGCTCGTTTCAGATGGTGGTATGCGATACAAGCTTTCTGCTGCGGCAGTGCTTGGCGGGCCAGGTACTCCGCAACAGTAGCACGTGCAATTGACCTGTCGGCTGGCCCTGAAAATCTGAGCCTTTCGCCCAGGCCAAAAACCACTGGCACCACGCTAAATCAGACAAATTCCCCAATCAACAGCGGTCTGGGCTTGCTCCAGAGGCGAGGTCTAGCAAAAGTCTCCCTCTCTCTTTTTGCCTGCTGAGGGAAATTAAAAGTCAAATCACGACTTCCAGGATCCCATTGGCCTCGACGACGGAACTGACAGCGACGCTTCTCGCTGCGAGGCGCCTTATCTTTTGGCGCGAGACTGAGATTGGAGTCCGATTCTGGCCGGTGCCCCGCGAGAGGCGCATCCAATTTCCAGCCGGGGGAGCGCGTTGACAATTGCTCGATCCTTATCTTCTTTTTGCTGCTTGAGAGGCAGTCAATCACATCGACAAGGCACGAATATTCCCTGCTGGCCGTTGTGTTTGGCTCGGTCTTTTGTTCGATTGGCATGATTCTGGACGGCGTATCGACAATCTAAACCAATTCGATTTCCCCCTCCGACACCCAAAAAAGCACCCCTGATTACGAAGTCCCTGCTATCACAGATCTGGCCTCTATACTGCCACTGCCACATCTCCACACCACATTCGATACGAAGCCTTTGTCGTCGTCAGCCACGGCCTGACCTGATCCCACTTTGCCCGACCGGTTCACACGTCGATATTTGGCTTGCTGTTGCTGTTCCTGCCGCATAGGCAGGCTGGTTGCTCGTCGCCATGGACTTGTTCAGGCGATCAAAATCGGGTGCGGGACGCCATTCAGAACTTCCGACGTCGGATGAAAAGCGTTCAAGAAACAAGGGGCTGTCGTCCAGCTTGGCCTTCTTCCAGAGGCCACTGCGTCTGCGCGGCAACTCTGCCGTCTCCATCCCATTGGGCGTCGTTCTCGTCTTCCCGGTGCTGGTGGTTGTGCTCATCCTGGTCCTGTTCGTCAGGCATCCCAGCTCTCCAGGCAGGATATTGATGCCCGCTGGCTCGCCGCCCGCTATTCGGTATGGTCAAGCGCCGTCTTCCCTCGGAGTTCTAGATCACTGATTGTGTTTTTGTGTACAGAAAAATCAGCGAAAAGCATGACAAGGTCTTCGTTACCGGCTGTCTCGAGCCCGATACATCGACACCCCGAGCCAACGCTGCATTCGTTGTCTTGGCCCGCAACAAGGAGATTGATGGAGTCATTCAGTCCATCAAGTCTGTTGAGCGACACTTTAACCGATGGTACCACTACCCCTACGTGTTCCTCAACGACGCAGACTTCGACGAAAACTTCAAGGCGACTGTGAGAAACTATACTTCAGCAAACGTCGAGTTTGGCAAGGTTGAGCCGGGCACATGGGGCTTCCCTGACTGGATCGATGAAAAGGTCGCAAAGGAGGGTATTGCTAAGCAGGGTGATGCTGCCGTCATGTATGGTGGCATGGAGAGTTACCACTTCATGTGCCGCTTCTACTCTGGGTGAGTCTTCTCCCCCATCAAGTCAATGCTTTCGTGACTGACCATGTGCGATTCAGCTTCTTCTACAACCACCCTCTGCTGCTAAAGTACGAATGGTACTGGCGCGTCGAGCCCGAAATCACTTACTTCTGCGACATTACTTAGTATGTTACCCATGGATCTGTGTGCCCCGTAATAACATCACTAATATGGATGCCAGCGACCCATTCCTCAAAATGATCGAGAATAACAAGACTTATGGCTTCACGATTGCGGTCAAGGAGCTTCGCGAAACCGTCCCCAACATCTTCCGTTACGCCTCAGCCTATAAGCGAACGAATAACCTGACGTCACAGGGTCTTTGGGAGATGTTTGTGGAACCTCAGGAACACAAGGAGGAGCACGAGGACCCCAATCCGCCATTGCCCGACGAAGTTTTGCAGGGAAAGCCAGCCAGCCTACCACCGATTGATCCCGAGGCTATGGAAGGAGAAAAGTACAACATGTGCCACTTTTGGTCCAACTTTGAAATCGCAAAGCTCAGCTGGTTCCGCAGCAAGGAGTACAACGATTTCTTCCAGATGATGGACCGGAGTGGTGGATTCTGGATGGAACGGGTAAGTTGCAACCATGGAACCGATCTTGCAGGATGAGAATTTAGCATGTCAACTAACTCGGTTATTAGTGGGGAGATGCTCCCATCCACTCTCTAGCTGCCGGTGCCCTCTTAGCCCCTCGAGATATTCACTACTTCAGAGACTTTGGATACCGACACACGACGATCCAGCACTGCCCCGCCAATGCCCCTGCTCGACAGCTTCCCCGCCCCCCCTGGCTCGAGACGACGACCCAGGATGAGCGGAAACGAAAAGAAGAAGACGAGTACTGGGAAAGCTGGGACGAACCCAAGGAGAACGGAGTCGGATGCCGCTGCCGATGTGATACCGACATTGTTGATGTTGAGGGCAAGGACGGTTCTTGTCTGGCCGAGTGGGTTGATGTCGCAGGTGGCTGGGCATCACCATAAACGAACAAAAGGAGCTTGGGGGGCCTTTTTCTTCTTCTTCTTTTGGAAATTTGAATAAAGACCGGCCTGGTTCTTCTGCTTATGGAGCCGGCCATTAATGAAGTGCACGAACTTAATACAGACCAAGGAAAAAGACACCAATAAGCACAAGGTGTTGAAACACGGCTACAACGTCTCATCTATACAAATGAGGGAGGCGATGGCGACAGGCTCGTGTTGTATCTTGTTTTGGGGTATTTGGAGGAAGGGTGCGACGGCGGAAAACGGTTCTTACTCGTGTGAGGCATGGGGCTATTTTACTGGTCCCTCATGCCTCTCTTATTATTATTTTCAGACAATGCTTGCCACTGCATCTAGGATACAAGAGGGATGAGCACAAGCGACGATGATAAGGGTCCTTTTTTTTTTATACATACATATATATTAAAGTGAAGCAAAGGGTTAGGCGATGGGAATTCAATGTGTGGTTTTTTTATCGGAGAAGCATGTTGTGGTACTTGGGATGAGGCGGGAGTGAGGGTAGGCGGCATTGTTAGATGTATTACTTTTTACTTATTTTGTGGTAGGCATGAGGTAATGGTTTGGGCATAGTTGTATTAGAGGTGTGGAAGATGAGCTTTTTATAAGTTTATTTGAGCTACTCGTTCAAGTCTAATGTGATTTGTATGTCATGTTGGGTCTTATGATAAATGAGTTGCTAGTAGAAGCAATTATATGAGAGTGTTCAGGAGAAGATAGCCTTGAGTTCGACTAACTCCTGAGCTTATCAAACCAAACATGTGCTGTTCAAAATAAAACCTCCATGTTTCTGTTCAACGCCTGATGTCCTTGTCATCCATTATCGAGCCTCATACGTCGCTTGCAGAGGCGCTACAACTGTACTGTAAAATTCATGCTGGAACTTATCTAGATCAAAGTCCATCTGCTCTTGATCAGCAAGAAAGACGCTGTATACACATCGCTGAGCGGCGTTAAAGTAGTATATCCCAGCTTCCAACTCTACCCGATCAAGGTAGTGCTTTAGCGGGCGGTAATCGTGCTGAAGTATAGCAGAGAGCGACTCTTGACTGAAAGATCGGTTGACAGCGAGTTCGATGAGTAGAATGCCGAGCTCGAAGATGAGGTTCTTTGGAGTTGTTTGGCCGAGCGAGGTGGATGATGATGCTGGTGATGGGAATGATGTCTTGGAGATGATGCATGAGAGGTAGACCTTTTCGGAAAGGCTTATGTAGCCGTTTGCTTGTTTTCGTTGGAGGAATAGTTTGACTTTACGTCTGTCTAGGCCGTGGGAGAGCCAGGGGCTGCCGGAGAGGTATAGTACCGCCCAGGCGAGGGAGGCGGCGATGCCGTATCTTCGTTTTGCGGAGAGGGGTTGAATGGCGGGAGCCACGCGCTGAGATTCGGTGGCGATGATTTTCTCGAGGGAGATGTCTCGTAGGATTCTGTCGTGGTTGCGGGATACGTGGCTTAGGGAGAAGATTGTTTGTTCGTGGGATGAGGTTGGGGTTGGGTCTTTGAGGGAGCCGAAGACGTCTTCGTGGGGGGATGAGTCGAAGTCTTTGCAGAGATTTGTGATTGGGGGAGGGGTGGGGGCGATGATTTCCGAGATGTTTGGGATGATTGATGTGTCTTCTACGCTGGCTATTTCGGAAATGGCGAATTAGATGGGTGATCTTTGTGAGGGATTTGGAGAATACGGACCTCTTGGGGTGGGGAGCTGTTTGAATGAATCTCGCGATTTGCTCCATATGCTATGTGCCATCTCGCGTAATGAAGATGACCGTCTTGACCGAAGAGTCGACGGCCTAGACCGTAAGGAATGTGGCGACATTGGTGGTGAATCCAACCCTGTGGTCCTTTTGGTTGCTTCCCCAGCGGCGTAGAAAACCCTCCATAGAGCAGTCCGAGCCTCATCCAACTCATGCAAAATACCAATCCGAAACGTCAAAAGAGGAATACCTCCCGCGTGAAGACTGTTCAACTCAATACACACCTGATGGCTCTTCGCGCCATCACTATCCAATCCTGCCTGGAGTGCTCGATGGAGAGATCGAAGGGTGTTTCGAACTGATTCGCAGTTGCTTCTGTTATATAGCCGCCTTACTCTCCTCATGGCGTAGCTTTCGTCATGTGGGAGAGTTGCTGCGCTTTCTATGAGATGCCGGAGGTCGTCGTTCCAGTTGCGCAGATCGTGGATGATCTTATCGCATTTCTTTGCGCGGAAACTCCGTTTGACGCGGCGCCATTCCCATGATGCCCTTTCGGAAGATTCGTGTGTCCATAAAGGCTGGAATTTCGAGGTGAGCAACGGCTGGAGAAAAGAAGGAACTCTACGGAAAAAAAACGTCTTACTCTTCGGCCCATGTCTACTTGCAGATTCTCCATCAATTTCATCATCATATCGTCCATCTGCCGAATAATAAAAAGAATCTCACGGTGGTTCTGCGGAAACTTCTGGCGTAGGCACTCATGCAGCTCGCGCGGCGTCGGGTGTCGCAAGCCGATGCTCTGAAAGGTCGCCTCAAGATGCATCCGCTGGATCTGCAGGTTGGCCTGAAGCGTGCTGATCGCATTGTGATAGCCGGTATATGCTTCCAAAGGCTCCGAGTACTTCTCCAGCGCCCAGATAACAATGGGGAGGACGCTGAGGGCTAGGCCAACTGCTTCTGCCATTGTTGAGATTTGGCGTAATCTTTGGCTGTTGTGTGGGGTTTCAAGCTGTGCGAGGGAGACATCTAGGCGTTATGGACAAGTTGATGATGGGCTGTGAAATGCAGAGTTGAGGCTTTGCCTCGGAGAATATCCCGTCTAGTCATGCGCAGTTCGCAGGGCCCCATCTCATGCAAGACAATGTCTTGCCACGCGCCTTGCGGAGACGGAGTGCATTGGGGGCGGATGAATCTCTGGACGGGACTGCGGAGAGAGGGATGGCGGGAAGCCATGGCGATTCGACGAGGTGGTATTGAAAGGAATCGCTTCCCTGCTAGACAGGGGTAGCTGAAGTGCCAAACCAATGCGGGCGCTGACTCGAGAGCTCGGTCGAGAACGGCGATGAATGCTGTGTTTCGGCGTGAATAGCGAGACTGGGATGATGACGAATGCTGGGAGAAGACATATTGCGAAGATGGCCATTGCTTTATTGCATTGATATTTAGGTAGGTGTTTCAAATATTGCTCGGGAGGGCCGTGTGAGGCAACTGAGAGCCTCGGATGTCTGAAACATGTCGTTTTGGGTCATCTTCTCGCATTGTCATGTTTTCCCTATGCTATGTGATGATATTCAGGGTCCTCGAAATCGTAAACGATATAAATTGTATTTTCTTTATTGGTAAGCCATAAATGTTAACTATTATTCAACTTGGAATATATGTATGTTTCTAGCGCAGTTTCGATAGCAACCTTGTGACACTGTCGATACAATCCCTGACCCGCGGAGATGATTCCGACACGCTAGGAAATTCAAGAGAGAGCACGGTAATTATGTCGGCAGCAAACATCAAATTCTATAGAATATATAAAATATTCTTCCATGGTGTTGCAGAAACTGTCAAGCTTATAGATTTGCGACCCGAATCGCCACCACCCGATCCGAATCTTGCCCAATCGAGTAGCCACTTCGGGAGACCCGACCCGGATCGGGAATCCACCATCACCCGAGATGACGAAATCACTAGTCAGCTGTCAATGGCCTTTGTATGAGCTCTACAGAGTAAGATAAATTTTAATATAAATATATAATATGAAAGAACTCTGAAGTTCAACTAGTACACCCATACAAGACACTGAATCACTTCAATTGACAAGCGCCATCATGATGAAAGCCGTCGAAGTCCTGGGCACCAAAGCCAATCCTGAAGTCACGCTCAACCCCGCCGTCCCAAAGCCATCACCAAAAAATGGTGAGATTCTCATCAAGGTTCACGCTGCGGGGCTGACTGGAGATGAAATCACCTGGTGGGAATTATGGGAGCATCCAATTCGCATTCCGGGCCACGACATCTCTGGAGAAATTGCTGAGCTGGGGCCGAATTACAAAGGAGACTTGAAAGTTGGGGACGAAGTTTACTCCATGATCCATGGGTGGAGGGGATTGGGACAAGCAGAGTATGCCATTGTGGAGAGTGACGAAGTAGCAAGGAAACCAAAGACTTTGAGCCATGCTCAGGCATCTGCGCTACCAATTCCTTTGCTAACTGCTTGGGAATCTATTTTCGAGCGCGCCAATTTGCAAAAGGGGCAGAAGGTCCTTGTTACTGGAGCTTCTGGTGCTGTAGGCGTCATCGTTGTGCAGATGGCCTCTCGACTAGCTGATGCTGAAGTTGTTGCCCTCTCGAGCGCCCAACACCACGATTCATTAAGAGCACTTGGCGCGAGCCAGCTCGTTGACTACAACATTCCCAATTGGGAAGATACCATTACGGATGTTGATGTCGTTATCGACACCGTTGGGAACCCCGTCTTGGCCAAAACATGGAAGACAGTAAAAAGCCACGGTCACATCATCACAGTTGGACAGCCGCCAGCGGCATGGGAGTACGGAAAAGGTCGACCTGAAGAGCTGGATGATTTCCCCAGTGTGAAGTGGCTCTTCTTCGTTGTCACACCAAAGGCTGAAACGCTGGACAAAGTGGCGCGATTGCTCGATGAAGGTACTATCAAACCTATTGCGATTGAAGTTTTCCCTCTTGATAAAGTGGTTCAGGCACATAAGCATGCCTCGATACGGAATAGGAAAGGAAAAGTTGTTATTGAGTTTGTACCGGAAAATAATTGAGCACTGGATATGTATAAAATGGGATGCGATGGAATTTAAAAATGAGTACTTGGACATCTGTTCAATCAATTTCTTTAAACAATATACTCTAACTCCTTAACAGTCTATTACTCTGAAACCAGCTTGTCCGTATTTAGGGTTTAATGGCTGGAAGAGCGCCCTCAATGTCCCTTGAAAATCCGCGGGAAGGAATAATTCTCAATTTCGTGCGTGTTTGTCCCATAGTGATGTCAATTACCACTTGCGGTCTATGTGATCGAATGCAGCAAACTTTCCCCCCTCAGTCCTTTTCATCTCATCGATCTGTCACTTGTTAGTATAATCCGCAAAGTCATTACGGTGAGACTATTCGCTTACCTCTTGAAAGACACCGTCGACCGAGACATCCAATGGCACGGGGGCCGTCTCTCCAAAATTCAGCTTCTGTGCTCCAGTGTTTCCCATATCAGTCTGAGTCCAGCCGGGACAGATGACCATAGATGTAAGCCACTTCTCCTCAAAGTGAACTCTGCGCATGAGATAGTTGATTGCAGCCTTACTGGCCCCGTATGCTCCTAGTTGAGCGGGATATCCTTCTATTTCAGCAATGCTACCTATCGAACTCGAGATGACGACAAATCTAGGGTTGGCTGCATTTTGAAGAAGCGACTTGGCGGCTTGAAGAAGCGCAATGGGACCTAGGGTGTTGACAGCAACGTGGGCAGAAACGTCATCCAGAGACATCTCCATGACGGGGCCATATGCGTCAAGAATTCCAGCATTGGCAATGACGAGATCGAGATGGTCGATCCTATCGGAGATGCTTGCGAGGCCAGAGGTAGCGCTGGACGTGTCTAGACTGTCGATCTTGGTGATGATGAGCGAGCTTTCGGTTCCATGAGGGAGCTCTAACAAAGCCTTGGTAGACGAAGCGTTGTCGGGATTCCGCACGGCGGCGATAAGAATTGTGTTATCTCTGGAGAGAAACTTTCTGGCAAGTTGAAATCCAATGCCTGTCAAACGTTAGAATGAAGTATTAAGATGGCGGACCTTGCTGCCAGGCCTACCTCGATTGGCACCGGTGATGAGAACAACAGTCTTCTTTGAGGCAGTCATGTTAATGAGTTGCGCGAAATAATTTTAAGCACGGTATAACTCTTCAAAGTTGTAGATGGATGTTTGTTGATGATTGATTGATTGACTGGTTGAATTGAATTGCTATTGCTGCCCTTCATCTTCCATTGCGGCACCTCAACTATTTATTTATCTTTCGAGCTCACAACGTCGACTATCTCCGTCTTTTCGGCCATTATTGCCGTTTCTCCTTGTTCCCACGATTCCTGACAAACCATTATGTTGAAAAATATTGAATGATGAATAGTACCTTATACTTTGAATACGCTGCCATCAGCGATAATAAGTGACCGAGAGCGACCGACGCCGTGCTAAAGAGACTGAGCGGCACCGTCCGCTCCCATGCCGCTCCAGGGATAGCGGCCATTTGTCAGCTTCGCAGTGAGTTGTGCACCGAGAGGCGCCGAGAGATCGGCGGGTCTATTTCTTCTTCAACGTTAACTCCGAAGTGTGTCAAGTTGTTGCCTCCGTAACTATTCTATCGGTCGTCCTCGGTCGCTATCATACTTATCATCAAACCGAGCAGTACTTTGGCCTACGGCATTACGAAAATAGGCTTATTGTTAAACTGCGGAATGAATTTTGTGGACGAATTGACAGGGTTACCGCTCGACGCTCCAGTCGAGTTTCCCTCAAGTAACCCCCCGTCGACAGCATCCACTCATAATCCAAAGCTGAAGAGCCGAGTATGCACCCCATTGTTTGCCAAGTTTACGCAGAATCATATTTACAAGAAATATCCAGGCTTGTGATACTTGTCATAAAAGGAAAGTCAAATGTGACAACGCTAAGCCGTCTTGCTCTGAGTGTGTCAAGTTTCACGCGCAGTGTACATACATAGGCGCAGCAACACCAAAGAAAATTACGCGCCGAAGGTGAGCTTACATTTTTCGTTTTTTTTTCTTGAAACTACTCTTTCAATAATTTCTCTTTGGCAAATGTGCATCGAAATTCACCTCCTGTGTTGTCTCTTCTCCATCCTAATAAATAGCTCCAGGCCGAAGAGGACCGAAACTCTTGAAAAGAGAGTCAATGAGCTTGAGAGCCTTCTACGCCAGGCTATTAACAGCCTTGAAGCCACAGCCTTCAACCAGAATCATACAAGTGAGAGCACTTCATTACAAGAGCTTCCTGCACTTGACAGTCCGAAAAATTCCTCGCCACCCCCAAACTCTACGTCAACCACTACCACAAGCGAACCCAATGCTCGATATGTCGAAACTCCGTTATTCAATAGAGAACTTGCGACCTGGATTTCTGGATGTTTTAAGACTGTGTCTGTATCAAGGCCGCCTCACGGCCGTACCGGACATACCAGATTGAGAAGACGGTCAGAGTTCATGGCACTTATTCGATCCTATTTCAACAGCTACAATCGAATCGTCCCGCTCTTCGATGAAGATGACTTCATGAATAAATTTGCCGAACTAGATATGGACCAGATCCGGGCGGATGCGGCATTCTGGACTGCGACAAACGTCATGTGTGCCATTGCTCTCCGCCAACAAAATACGTCATATTTTGCCGACTCCCCCAACAACCCGGACCGCGAAGCGTGGGAATACTTGGACACTGCATTGGATAAAGCTGTTGAACTCACAATCCAGGGTAGCAATGACCTCCTCGCCATCCAGGCGCTGGTGGGAATGGCTATTTTCCTACAAACCGCGCCAGGCGCCCATGCGGCATCGACACTCCTTGCTGCTGCGAACCGTTTGGTCCTTCAAAATGGTCTTCATCTTCAGAAAGATGAACAATTTTCCGGGCAATCTGGATCTGAAAATTTCCGTCTCATGGTTCAGCGAAATCGTGTCTTCTGGATAGCTTTTAATCTGGACCATGATCTTGCCTCCCGGCTTGAAAGGCCACCACTAATACACGAAGATGATATCGGCGCTGATCTCCCTCTATTGCATCCAGAGGATGGACTAGGCTGTATATCATCTATTGATAATTCTGCAGAGGTCAACTTCCTGCGGGCACGATCTCACCTCGCTCTTATCGAGAATCGTATTCACCGACGACTTATGTCTGCAAGAGGGAAACGTCAAACAGCCCTTGAACGAGAGGCAGCAATCAGTGAATTAGAAGCGGAACTTGACAATTGGAAAGCCTCATATCCAGATTTAAGCGCTACTCTCGACTATCTTGCTACAAACCGAGCCCTGTGGGCGAACTTTGAAGGGGTAGCGTTTCGGACGTTACGGGCCCTTTCTCTTGCATGCCTTGGTTGCCATACCAATTTGCATGGTTTATCTTACCGGTCTCTACGAGTGCAAGAATGGAGTCGTCCCCGGTTATTGAATACCGCTGATCCAACAGAGATCGACCTCTTGCCATCAATCTCAGACGTATATGGAGATGCTGGACCTCCCAATTGTTGTGTTTCGGTAGCGAGAGCATCTTTGATTCTACTTCATCTTAGCCAAAACACTGATCATGCTTGTACATGGTGAGTTACATTGACCTGAAGAAAGCATTACCCGTGGGCTTAACTCAGTTAACAAATATCTTCCGCGTGTACAGGTATTCACTGCACCATCTTGTTACAGCGTTGATTGTCCTCGTTTCTAATGCTGCAAGAAATCCCCTGACTGAGGAATCGATGGCAGATATACAGCTGGTGCTTCCAGTTGTGGAGATGCTCCGTCGATTTGAAGAGGTCTCGATGGACAGTGGAGTAGAAAATTCGAAGAAAGTAGCTGCTCAACTAGTGCATGAGTACGCACGCAGGGCGCTGTTTGACCAAGCAGGGTTCGTGGGCATGCAATCCGAACCTTACAAAATACCTAACAATGTTGCACAATGAGAAGGCATGATTGATTTAAGGCTATCTGTATAGAATAAATATACTCGTATTACGAGCTCAAGTAAAAGGATAGTTCAGTCTAGAGGCTTATGGCTTTATTCAATGCGTCTTGAGCAGGCGAAAAAATGCCCAGGTTTTCAACCTGACTCTATCGGCCCTTCTCCTCACCCTACGCTATAGAAATCCATATCTTCAAATCCTTGTCCTAGCGGTCCCCGCAAGGAGTGAAATAGACTATTGAACATTGTGAACAGAGAGTTGAGAAAGGATCTCATGTTACTAACGTTTGTTTACTCAGTTCATGTAGTTATCCGACGGGTTCTTGATTGCCTGTTGTATCACCAACAGCGCAATACGTTCCAAAATTCTCTTGACAATCCTCTAAATGCATCAAGTGAACACGTCATTAATCTCAGTACAACAAGTTGCCGACATTGCTATTGTAAATCCTTCAACTGCCGGCATGCCATGACATTCAACAGCTCGGCCTATCTACCATTTCTGGAATTATATGCGAAAAGTACTCTCCACAATGCCCTTGCCAAGCTGTATCACACGCTTTTCGAGTCATTCCTTGCATTAGATGCTGCGATCTAGGCGAATTCCGAGTCTATTCCTCGTCGGCTCTTGCGACATCTTCAAAGTGAACCCATGTCAACTCTAGGAACTCGGTTACAGCCAACATCAACTTTGTGATCTTAGGCTATAGACGATCACCAAAAGCGTACACCCAAAATGCAGCACGTGGACCAACGCCACTGGATAAGCATACAAATGAATCGCAAAACAGGACATCTGCCGGAGCTCTAGCTTTAGCATCACCTTGCTCGGACACCCTCGGGCTTTGCGGTGGAGCCACGGCATGCGAATATAATGCGACTCCACCATCGTCTCTTCCGTAGATCGAAGATGAGGTTCTCTCCCTCGCCTGTCTCACAACAGATTGTCAGTGGGTCAAGCCGCGTTGGCTTCGTTGGCGTTGGTGATCGTGCCGTCTTGCCGGTATCGTCGGGCTGTTAAGGCTGTGACGCCACGTACTTGGGCCGGTTCTTCAAGGAGGGGCTCAGATCAGTAGGGATACACTTGGTCTTGGAACTAGTGGGGTATGCTCTCAGCTGTAAAGGAGTGGTGTATCAAACGAGGGGCAAGTTCGCCATTTCTTTCTGGACGCAGGGTAACATGGGTTGCAGAGCTATTGCCCCTACCCAGCCCTTGAGGATTTTAGCGGAAGTGGGCACGGAGTATCATAGTTATGGAGCTTAGGTTCTCAATTCTATGTAACATTTGGAACTAACTGGATGAAGATAACTGCTGCCGTAGCCAATGATATTGTTAGAGCATACGTGAAGCTGATGTGGTTTCATCTTTCATTCCAGCAGTAAGAAGAGGAAACACATGGAAACGGTAATGTGAACGTAGTTTTTGGCCGGGTTTCCAGTAATTCTTTTCCCTTTTCACTGAAAAATATGACAGAAGTAGAACAGACTCCCTGGGTAGTCTGATGCTACCTTGAGAGCTATCTTCTGGTTTGTGCTCCAAGGCGACTATTCTACTATCCTCTAGCATGGCCAGGTAGAGAGAGGAGTCGGCACCGCCGAGGCCATTACTATAGCTGCATGTGCTAGCGAAGCAGCAGATATGGTGTGGGTCAAGATGCCAATGTTTCTCTACGCCCAGGGAAGCTATCAGAAGTAGCCTTGTGTGTACTCAGAACGTCGCATGGTCTTTCATATGAGTGGTATTATTGGTGACGTCGACCTAGTTTTAGATTTTACGAATAGGAACTCTCCACGTACGATGCCAATATGACTGGGTGCAACATAAGCTGCAAGAATCACCAATATCAGCAATGACGCTCATCGTTTCACATGGTATTCTTTCTGCTCAAACCCTCTCATACCCCTCAATTCGCTCTCGGCTAATGTGAACAAGGATTTTGGTGGTTTGCATGCTTTGACGCAAGCACTAGCCCGCCACATCTTCCGATTCGAAGCTGGACCGGGAAGTGGGATTCGGACGAACTAGGTGGTACTGATCGAGAGAGGCTGGCAGATCTGGTACAAGTGATAGAGAGAGAGCTGGATCCTCGCCTGTGTAGTGGGACACGGAGACTTTTCTTGACCATACTCAATGTAGGTGCTTTACGACACAGAGTGGCGTTTCAGCTTTTATCAGATCTTGGGAGTCATCGAGGTTTACTTCGAAGTGGCCTTCTGTATAGAAGAGCTGAAGGCAGAAGCAAAGCTTCTTTTATAAACATCTCGCTTTTCATCACCATTCATCGGCGTGAATTCATTCTACATTTAACAATACAACAATGTAGATGGTGTGGCCGGCTTGTAAGATTATAGCACACATCGTGATTTCATTTCAGCTTGCCCATGTCTGACTTAGTCCGGCAATCCCGCTTCTTCGCCTCAAGCTTGCTAGACATGAGGCGATCAGGCCGGAGGCTTGGGTTGCATATGAAAACTCATGAATTGGAGTTTATTTGTCTCATTGAGTCGGGTATCCGGCTGATGAGCTATGATCAGTCATTCCACCCTACTGCAACGGTACTGCGTAATGATATGCTCATTCACAAGGTACCTCTGGGCTGCAATGCTCGCGTAGCTGCATTGAGGTGTAAAAGCATCCATTCTTCTGTATCCATTGGAGGAGAAAGTACTCAATTGAAATATTTTCAGGCTAAAATTCTCCAATTGGTACAAATGATTGATTTCGTCAATGGCTTGAAGCTTGTGCAGATGCAGCTGAGGTCTTGGGAGCTTCTTATATTGCGCACATCCCGGTATCGTGTAACATCGTCAAAGACAGCCTTGGCATGAGGCGTAAATACTTTCATCCATTGGTCGAATGATATATATTTTGTGGCGGTTTCAATCGACGAAAAGGGAATGCGTGAGCGAGGTGTTCAGCTCGGCCGCGATCCATCGAGCGATTGCAATGTTGGCGGTCCTACCAGCGAAAATCCCAACTGGTTTTTGAGCTGAACTATGACGAAAATAGACTGGAAATGAGAAGTTGACGGCGGGTTGACGTATGTCTGCCAGAGCTTGGAGACAGGCGATTGGACCTTGACGTGAATTAAGTTCGGCAGCGTACGGTGAAGTTATCAATCAGCTAAGCTGTTTCTGACGCCGCGTCGGTCCATTCCTGTAAGAGTGTAGACGCAGCCACAGCCAATAGGATCAAAGCTAGCACACGTTCATGGTGTTGACTACGGCAACTTCATGCTTGTCTGGACTCAACCTTTCCTTGCGGAACAATGAAAGTTGCTTCCTATTCGTTCAATTGAGACAGATCAATGAGCTAATATGTAAGAAAAATGCAAGCAAAGGTCCCGACTCGCGTTCTGAAGCCACGAGATGCATCCATGTTCAAGGCAGCAAGCAAAATGATTCGATATCTTTCAACAAAAACTCAAAGTTCCACTTGACGAGATCGACAACCGGCAAATTGTGTGAGATCGATACGAAATGAAGCAGTAATAACCCCTCTTTGAGGCGGGGTTCAGCTGTTGCAGGATTTCTCGATATTGCCCTCTTCGGGATCGAAGCGTGATAGCCATGTATGACATGGCTTGTTATTGCCGTTCTGAGTTATCCGAGGCCCCGAAGAGGTTGCCTCTGGCGGGATGACCGTTCCGACGGGATTTAGATGATATGAAGGGAGATTTGGAGAAATCAAAGTATAAAGTAGGCTGAGGGACGCCCGTAAAGAAGCTTTGTTCACCAGATCTTACTACTGAGAATCTCTTGGTAGTTTCTCTACTTGACTCATATTATCTTATCTATCTTTATGTCTTCTAAAAACACTGTCCCCATTCAATCCAACAAAATGGGCGTCAACGTGAAAGATGGAGATCGCTTCGACTTTATTGTTGTTGGTGGCGGTACTGCCGGCAACACAGTTGCCGGCCGCCTGGCTGAAAATTCCAAGGTTCGCATCTTGGTGATTGAAGCCGGTGTTGGTAATCCGGAAGAACTTCCTGAGATTACTACGCCATCCAATGCCATGAACCTACGTGGGAGTGCTCACGATTGGGCTTATAAAACAACCATGGTCAGGCGTGATGATTATGAACGTATCGAAAAGCCAAACTCGAGAGGCAAAATGCTTGGTGGAAGTTCGTCCTTAAACTATTTTACTTGGGTCCCTGGATGCAAGCCGACCTTTGATCGATGGGAGGAATGGGGCGGCAAAGAATGGACTTGGGATCCCCTCGTTCCTTATCTACGCAAGAGTGCCACTTATCACGATGATCCCAAGCTATATCACCCTGAGCTTAAGAAGATTGGCGGAGGAGGGCCAATTCATATCTCCCATGCCGAACTTATTGAGGAGATGAAGCCATTCCGCGAGAATCTTGAGAAAGCTTGGAAATCGCGCGGAGAACCCATGACGAGTAACATCTATGACGGCGAAATGAACGGCCTCTATCACTGTGTCGATACCATTTATAAAGGAGTCCGCTCTGGAAGTTATCTCTTCCTCAAGGGTAAAAAGAACATTACGGTTTTGGCCGAAACTCACGCCAAGAAGCTGCTGATCAACTATGCCGACCGAATCTGCCGCGGCGTGCGAGTTACGACTCCTGATGGTAAAGACATTAACGTTTACGCAGACCGTGAGGTCATTCTCTCGGAGGGTGTGTTCGAAAGCCCCAAGCTCTTGATGCTGAGTGGTGTCGGCCCTGCGCGTGAACTGAAAAAGTTCGATATCGATGTCATTGTTGATTCGCGTCATGTCGGCCAGAATCTCATGGATCACCCGGCCGTTCCATTTGTGTTGCGCGTCAAGGATGGCATTGGTATGGATACCGCTGTCCTTCGAAAGAGTAAAGAAAGCGAAAAGCTGCAGGCTGCTTATAAGAAAGATCATTCTGGACCAGTCGGCTCCGGTTTCCTGGAGATGGTGGCCTTCCCTCGCATTGATAAATATCTACAGAATGATGAGCAGTATAAGAAGGCTAAGGAGGCTAATGGGGGCCTTGATCCCTTCTCGCCTGAGGGACAGCCTCATTTCGAACTCGACTTCGTTTGCCTTTGGGGCAGCGCATTCCAATGGCACTTCCCGCACCCACCAGAGGGAGAACACACCACCGTTGTTGTGGATCTTGTCCGTCCGGTCTCTGGCCCTGGCGAGGTTACTTTGAGGAGTGCCGACCCATTCGAGCAGCCCAACATCAATCTCAATTTCTTCGAAAGTGATCTCGACATCATCGCTATGCGTGAGGGTATCCGCTTCAGCTACGATGTGCTGACCAAGGGTGACGGCTTCAAAGATTGCGTTGTATCTGAGACTCCTTGGAAGATGCCTCTTCACTCTGATGAAGAGATGAAGCGCGCCGTCTTGGATCGCTGTCAAACAGCTTTCCATCCCGTCGGAACTGCCCGATTGAGCAAGAATATCGACCAGGGCGTGGTTGATCCGGCACTCAAAGTTCATGGCGTTACTAACCTCCGTGTTATTGATGCTTCCGTCATTCCGCTGATTCCTGATTGTCGTATTCAGAACTCTGTCTATGCTGTGGCCGAAAAGGGAGCAGATATGATCAAGGCTGATCACAAGGACGTCTACTAAGTGACTGAAACGAGTTAGTGTGAGGGATCATGTGGCAAGAAACACGAGAGAAGCCAAGAAACACACAAAAAAAAGTGAAAAGCACCACACAAACAGGAGAGAATGGCTGTGATGGTAGTAGCCACTATTGATAACATTGAATGCAGAACTTAAGCTTAGGGTAGCTCACTAAGTACCAATTCACTCTCTCATTCTTTGACCTTTATGTTTGCGTAACAAGAAAATTCTCATGATGGCCTGATGTATCATAAAGCGAAAAGAAAAAACCGCATCTCAAGATGTAGTAGCATGGTATCTTCTGATGTTTGAGAAGATCTGTTGCTTACTAGGCACCTATTTGTTTAGTGTATTAGCAAAGGGCAGATAATACATGTAGATTGACCCCTGACCTGTACAACGGCTTTCGCATGGGCTCACATAATAGCTGTCTGGTGTTTCTGTCCCTGTAGATGATGGATATGCTTCGTACGTTCGTCCCTGCCCCCGGTTATAATCGTCAAATATAGCAAATTTCAATATTTAACCTTTGCATATCACACCAATGCCCGTTTGTGAATCGACAGGCATTTCTCATCCTACGAGCTTGTATGCTAGCTGCGCTATCAGTGGATGGTAAACAGCCGCAGTCTTGATACCTTCAATATTCTTTGCACCCAGTGCATCAGTCCCTTGAAAGACATCTGAGGAAACTGGCATGTTTTCCCATTCTGCGACACGCCAATGGTTCATGGGGCGATGCTAATGATGTTAATCGTCATAAGCAAATTTGTATGATGCTTGTCAAAATAGCTGTGGAGTCGACTACCTACTTATACATACCTACGTCGGTATTTATGTAGAGTTTCACCCAAGCAAACTGACAGTGACACGTTGCAGAGAGCCAGGTGCTTATTTTTCTAGGGAATTTTTTTCTTCTTCATCTTTCAGTTATATGCATCTGTCACAGCCACACACGGGTATAGCACTTCCCGCTCTACGGAAGGCAGTCCAGAGCATTGCTCCTGATTACGAAGCCATGCGACTGGGCAAGGGCAGAGTAACGAGAACATTTTAAGATGGTTCAAGCATACATGCTATCTCGGCACTCAAGCGACCAAGGTTTTTTATTTGGACTACGCCCAGCTCCTGCCAGCTGATTGATGTCCTCGAGTCGCGACCATTGCCGTGCCAACTCCCAATTAAATATTGTTCTGACATCTCTCAGCTAGCTGTATGTCACATACCCAACCTTTTCGCGCCGCATGCTATTCCGAAACGACGATCTTTATATTTCTACGTGTATTAGTTGGCTACGTCTTTGCTACGTTTCATTACCTCCACCTGTTTCGCACATCATGACTCGGCTACCACGTCTGGAATCCCTTCAGGACGAGTTATTGACGCAAATATGCCGGGAAATAATCGGCCATCTAGACGACCACGTCGGTGATCTGGATCAAATCAAGGCAGAGATACAATATGATACTCCGTCTTTGGCTTCTCTCTGCCGCACATCAAAACGGCTCAGGGACATTGCGACGCCTGTGCTTTATTCTCGCTTCACGACACTCAGAGGGGCTGAGACAGCTATACCTTTCCTGGTGACCATTTCCCAACGACAACACCTGGGCCGATATGTAAGAAAACTTGATCTCTGTCAGGGGACCTCTATGGATAAAATTATCGACCAAAGAATATTCCAAACCACTCGGGTGGACGGAAAAATGACTGAGGCGCAGAGACAAATACTCAACGAGGCGGCAACTCGCTTGGACATTGATGAAGCTTCCATTCATCTAGAACAGTTCGCCACTATTGTGCAATTGATCCTTGCTTACACGCCCTTGGTGAAAAGCGTCCACGTTGCCACATTACTGGCGGGTAATACTGTGCATGACAGATGGGGTTACACAATACTCAAACAGTTAGCTACTCAGGTTCCAAGAAGGGTGTCGTTGGACTATCTCAGAAACCTCCATTTGGAACATGTAAATGACGTGAACCTTGGAAGCAGTTACAGTCTTCAATACTTTGCGGGGATATTTAAGCTCGCCCCGTCCATAGATACTCTTCATATGGATCCCTGTTCAGGAATTGATCTGCCTCGACAGATTACGACGAGACCTCAAGTCTCTTTGGCAAACATGACAACTCTGTCTCTTACTCAAGGAAACACCCCGAGCAATGCAGTGAAGTGGATGGTTCGCGATTGTGCGCAATTAAAACATTTCCAATACTACAGTTCAGGGTACCCGGTCGTGAACCGCGTGACCCCCAAAGAAATTATCCAGGTCTTACGGCTTCATAAAGACAGTCTCCTCAGCCTTTCTCTCTTGTTGAAAGCAAAAACAACGAGGGAATTTAATATGGGCATACGCATGCCCCCTTGTGCGGACGGTGAGCAGATTGTATCCCTCAAAGCTTTTACAAAGCTTGAAATACTTGAGTTAAATGCGCCTTCGATTCGATTTCCAAAAGCGAATACACCCGGGTATCACAAGCATGTCCTCAACGAATTGTTACCTCAGTCGATCAAACACTTCCGTTTTACTACTCCACAGAAGGAATGTATAGCCAATCTCCAGACCGTGGCTTATTACCGAGCCAATTCTTTTCCTCATCTTCGAGGTGTCTATTTGACGAACAGTTCTAGAGTTTTTCCGGAACAAGAGACGGCTTTCGACACAAACGAGATTGAAGCCGTAAGAAAGAGGCTGTTGAGCGTTAGAGTGCGCTTCGAGCACGTGGAACTAGCCAGTTCCTAAGAATGACGAGGAAGCAGATTTGTGTGCGCAGCGATCATTCAGGGTTGGCGGTCACCAGCGTGATTTGGTTATTTCAGCGTTGGACAAACAATGTTTTATTCATTAGCTACAGAAGGCAAAAGAACGATATATGAACCCTCTTCCCTTGTTGTAAATCTTGACTCTGCACATGTGATGCTCGTTTCAAAATGCGATGTCCACTATCCTAGCTCTCGGCTACGAGTGTCTAAGCTAGGAGTAGGAGAACTGTTGAGTATAGCCGTCTGATGTAGCGCAGAAGATATCCATGCACCCATCCTTGCGAGATGTGGAAGTAATGGAGCTACCGGGCACGCAGCGAATACCGCTACCAGCCAAGGAACTGCTAGTCCACTTTCCTGTGCTCTCATACCAGTATGCGTGGTTAACAGAACCATCTGGAGCGGTCCAGAACACCTCCATGTGCTGGCTGTTCATGGAGGCGGCCGTCAACGAGCCCGGAGCAGCAGTGAGGTCTGACAGCTTCTCGAATGTCCAAATAGTGGGCTGTTCACTTTTCCAGTAGCCCTGGTACACCTGGTTGTCATTTCCGATATAGAAGATATTCTTGCGGACGTTGCTTCGCGCGAGAACGGCCATGCCAGAGCTGGTATGTGCTGTACCAGCTGCTCGCAAATTGCCGTACTCCCAGCTGTTGAGAGGGTCCCAGGGGGCATAGTTGATGGCACCATCCGTGGTGATCCACCAAACCTCCGCACTCTGGTCGTTTCTGGTAAGAGCTCCGAAACCCTTGTTCGTGGGCTTCCCATGGGCGCCATCTACAATGTCCTGATCAATCACCCACTTGCTACCGGAATTGGTAGTGTAGGAGTGCATGAGGTTGCCATTGGTTCCAACGTAGAAGATCTCCATGTGCGATGATTCACGAGAGATTCCCTCAATATGAGTGCCCGGGGCAGCTTGGATGGCTTTGTCTACACCAGAGTTGCCCCAGCCACCACCTGATGTCCAGAAACGGCTGTGGATAACGTTGTCGCCCTCAGAGTAATAAAACACCTCCATGTTTGAGGAAGTGCGGGCAATGGCAGTTAAGCCGTTATAGGCATGGAGGCCTGTCAAGTCCGCAAATCTGACAAGAGACTCCGCAACGGGTTTCGAGAGTCCCTCGTTTTGGTACCTGTGCCATGGCTGCTGATTCGCCGAGAAGAACAGCTCCCAGTTTGTTGGAAGGTAATGAAGAACGTGGAGATCCGCGCCCGGGGTCCTGGATAACGGCTTGCAGTCAGTAATTGCTTCCCCCATTGCTCCACTCCCACGCGTCTCATATTGCAACGTTCGTTATATGAGATCAATATGGCTGCCAAGGATTTTGATTGGAACAGATACGCACAGCTTTACAGTCTGGCCGGTTGGGCCGGTTCAAGTCATAAAATTCCAAGAGGAACGTGCGTGAAGCTCGTCACAGCGGGGTTCTATCTCCGGAAGAGCCAGACCGTTTGCAGCAAGGGGGAAATATCCTCCAAGGAGGAGTGAGGCCGAAAGATGGACCATTTATTTGCCGCATTGCAATTGCTTAATGATGTGAATAGATTCCCGCAAGGACATGCGCGCTGCTGATTATATACATTGTCTTAACGTTAACGAAAGAACGCTCTCGCACGATTCATGAGTTTCTTTCATTGCGAAGAGAGGGGGTTCCTAGCAATGCCTCCCGAGATAGCCTGCGATCCTCGAATTTGGTAAATGGACCAATATCGAATCTCGAATCAGCCTTGTGGATATATTTGTCGTCGACTGTTATCTATTAACTGTTAAAAATATACCACAGCTGAATTATACGAGCGCAAATAGAGACTAGGGATAGTCTAGAGTGTCACAGAAACCTCATAACAAGCGAAGAATTCGGAGACTAATATAAGGGGTGCAAGGTTGATAGCTTACTTGCATCTACCTAGGACTAATATACTAGATTCATGTCCAAGTCCTCTCGTGGGGCTTAACGACAGATCCGGCGTGACTCTTGTTCGTATAAACAGCCCGTAGGGCTGAGTAAGCGCGCCGAGCTTCTATTTTGAAGTTGGAGTTGGCAAGTTTTCCCAGCGAAGACTCGTACCGTCTAGTAGATTCCACGGATGATTCCCCAAGTTCATACGGAATCTTCCTTGTTTGAAGCCTCCAACAGATTAGGAAGTGCGGCAAGACTTTCTTTGTTTACTTGTTCACAAATCCGGCGATCCCAGCTAATCCGCCACCCTCAGCTCGTCCCAACTAGGCAATCCTGATCACCGCCGCAGACATCTCGGCATTAGTAGTGGGACTAATAGACAGTTGTGGACCGTTAGTGGATCAGCCGCTCGCACACAAGTCGGCGTGAATTGTGGATTTTGACTCTAAACAACGGCGCTGATAGGCTGTCCCGACAACTCAAATCTACGATGCTAGTCCTGTTTGCCTCTTTCCCGGGGCGGTCTCGCCATCAACTCGGGGATGCTCGTGGGGCTGCTCTGTTATTACCGGGGGCTTGAAAATCGACCGCCGGCTCTCGCACTCCTTCGGCATTATCCGCGGAGTGGATAAGGCTCTTTGGGGTCTGAAACAATGAAGAAGAATTCAACGGAGAGAGGTTGCTGGAACGTTGTAGCTAAGACCATGTTATCATTTCCCCAGATACGCGCGGCTATATTTGGGGATAGAAGTGGATGGGAGCTGTTCGTATTCTGCTAAAAGTGTTAGTTGCAAGGTTGCCCGCTCGCTTATGCGTCAAAAGTTCGACCGGTGTTGAGAGCGAATGCGAATGCGGTAAACCACACGCGCTTATACCTTGACCTTGACGATACCAACACATCCGCTAATGGAAATATTCCGAGCGGCGGGAGTTGCAGTTTTCAAGATTTTCGATCCTTCCCGCTCCCTATCGCCGCGAAAGACGCCGCCACTCGGCGATTACTGTCCAGCATCTCCTGCTCTTATCGCACCGATTGCTCCATGTCTCCTTCGCTTTCGGAAGGCATTCAACGTCGCGGGCCCTTTAGAAACGGCGGTTGCCATAAGCTGAATGGAAAGTAACTCGCTAAGATCGCTTGTTTAGGCAACTTCTCCTACGATTTCAGCCTCACCGGAGATGAGCCAAGGATTTCTCTTCTGCATACATCGGCAAATGACATCCGTTCAGCCAAATCAAGAATTAATTTGTATGATGATAACTGATCAATGTTACAAGTTGCTATTTTCTTCTTTCTTTTCGTATTCAGCGGCCGTCGCGCTCGTAAAACTGTAACATTTTCTGACACGGAAAATTTAATGGTTGACCGTAACTCAGTCTTCCAACTATAGCAAGAACAACTCTTCTGTCAAGTTAGTTGCAACTAGATACAAGCAAGTTTAGAACAATACAATACACATGACCAGGGTCCGTTCGTATAACTCTATCAGCTGTCCGGATGTCGTTCGATCGTCAAGGCACACACATAATCTTCCGCTTACGCCTACACGAATGCTGGGGGCCGGGCCACCAACCGCCTTATCTGGGATGTGCAACAGATCTGTTCCACGTTGCCACCCCCTGATGGTCAGACTAGGCGTTTAAGCTTTGCAGTTCCCAATCATGTTAAGCATCGGCTGTCGTCTATTCAGTGGGCATCAAGCGCGCCTGATAGGATCATGAGCCATGCGGCGCTCCGCAAAGAGGCTGGGAGGTTGCAAGTTTGCCCGCTTGCTAGGATAAAACGGAAATAGAATTGATGACTAGTCAACGGGTGCTTGAGTCAAAACTCAGCCAAGACGTTGAGAGAGGCAACTGTATAGTGTCCTAGATGTCGATACTTCAAACTGGGATTGCTTCTTAACGTCGGCGATGGCAAAAAGCGGAAGTTTCCGTTGACAACTCCGTCCAGCAAAAAAAAAAAAAAAAAAAAAAAAAAGACAGAAAGTAGAAGACTTCAGTAGACATAAATACAGTTGCAGCTCTGTCTTCAAAAACATGCAACAGGGCAGCTTCAATTACAACATAATTACAAAGCGTCTTCGGTGAATCCGCTCATCGAGATCGCCTCAATCTTATTGATCAGTTAACGTTTTTTTCGGTCTATTCACGTGACCCAACTGCCTACACTATCTCTCTTTACGAGAAGGATGAGGCTCGGTATTACGCCTCCAATTCGGAATCCCTAGCTGTCTAATTCCCACCAGTGGAAATGTGGCTGCCGCGACCCTGTTAGCTGTCATCGATCCGGTTAAAATTAGTGGAGTCTCGGCATCATTGCGACTTAGCGACAAAAGCCCCGTATTGCGAAGCTGGTGCGCCTTGTAGGTCAGCTTTCGGGGGAGCCTAGCTTTGTTGATTGGCGATACCTTCGCTTGGGGTATATCAAGACAGCATGGACTTATAAACAGCCCAATTTAATACGGGGGCTGACACTTTTAAACGAACTGGCTAAAAGATGTAATGTGACTCAGGCATCAAAACAAAAAGAAGGGGAAATATAAAGAAGGTAAATAAATCACCAGTTTCTCGCGAAGAAAAAAAAGTGGAATTTCAAAAGAGTAATAACAACTCGGCGTCTCCTAAACAATCTCTCTACTCCAATTCCTAATTCATGCATTACAGGCGAAACAGGTTGCCGCGCTTCTATTCCGTCACAATGCCTGGAGGCGATTCAGCAGCAACAGAAAATATACCGGCTGGGGACTTTGACCTGCTGCTCTTCCGCCGGCGGCGCTTCCGTACAGCAAAAGCTTGTTATCCATGCCGTCGACGAAAGGTCAAGTGTGACCTAAACCAGCCATGCGGGACGTGCATCAGTCGGGGGCATCCCGATTTGTGTGACTACACGACCAATACCTTTGCTGGAGCGGAGTCTTCTACCTCCGAACAGAGCCCGAGTGTTCGAGAGCAGCCTGAAGATGCTCATGGGAACCCTCCAGCTGCAGAAATAGCTCAGGGGTTGTTTGTCGACTTGGCATTGCCATTTAGCACCAAGGTGCATCTCGGTTCAGAGTCCCTCCCTGGCATCTTCTCGATGTCTGGGAGAACAGGAAAACAGCCATCAACGACTCCATTAAAGCTTTCGACGGATCCAAGGTTGATCTTTGAGCTTCTGTGTCTTCAGGACTCTAGCACCACGTTTCCTTTTACCAACTTGTGGATGCCCGGTGATGGCATAGAAAAAGTGTACAGTGCACTGCCCGAAGACGATGTAATTTTGAAGTAAGTACTCCATATTCTGCTTCTCTCCGTTTCCCCTTTATTGCAAGAAATTCAAGCTAACAGCTACGAGCCATTTTCGATTATATCAAGAATCTCTCTTCCATCTCGAGCCTTCGATCGTAAACCTAAGACATTTCGAAACTGCACTCCTAGAATTTCTGCGTAAGCGAAGGGCTGTCACGCCAAATTCGTACCTGGAGCCTCTGTCAGAAAGCACGAGCTCGTGGTTCGGCCTCTTATTTGGCATATTGTCATGCGGTGCCCAACTTGCTGTAGTCGAGGGGGTCGAGGGGGAGCTGGATACCACGAAAGCGTGGGTTTTTGGTAAGTGGCGGACCAAATATCGATTACGTGGAAGTATTTGATTCTTATACCAGGATACAGCATGCTGCTCTTTCCAGTGCTTACGATTTTGCAACTTTACTTCATACCCTAATATCGAGGTTGTCCAAGCCCTAATAATGCTGGTCAATTATTTGAGAAACCAGGGAGATGCAGGGGCTTCGTGGTCGATGTTGGGTGAGTAATCCCATGTACACTCCTTTTTTGATAGGGATTTGCGAGTCATTTTCTTACATTCAACTCCGCAATAGGCTTAGCCATACGTCTTGCCCAAACTCTTGGGCTTCACTGCACGCCAGATCCCAACTCCATCAGCAATCCGAGGAAAAGGGAAGAGGCTATTATAAGATCATCCATATGGTAAGTCTATGTGCAACCTGGCTTTTGTTGAATCATCTCTAATTTGCGGCAAAATCATAGGCGATCCTTAATTTGGCAGGATACTCTCGCCTCCCTCTCCTACGATCGGCCGTCTGGAATCGTTGTTTTAGAATCTATTCCATCGAACACTGCCTCACCTCGATTCTATTCATTTTTCGATAGTTGCCATCATCTATTTGTGACGGCAAACAAGATTGGCCATGCCCTAAACCAAGCAAAATTCGCAGGAGAACGACTATCCCACGAGACGGTACTCGATTTCAGAAAGCTTGTTAACATCATCGAGACCCGATCGGTGCCCCATTTACAAGACCCATCCAAGTGTCAGTCCAAGAATGACTACATTCAGCATTACATATTCAGACTCTTCACCGACTCGGTCATGGTGTGCCTGTATAGGCCAGCCATGACAGGTGACGAATCTCAAGATGACGACATCACGGATTATTACCTGAATCGATGCCGTTCGACGCTACAAACATACATGGAACTTATGAATCTGAACGCTCCGTTCCAGAGGCTCTGGTTCTTTGTTCACATCACATTCAGCAGCGCCCTAATCTTGGGCCAAGCTGCTTACGCGCGCAATGTTCATTCCGATAAGACATTTTTGAAGCGTTTTTTTAACAGCCTCTCGCAAAATCGAGCTTTTGTCAGCGTTCCGGTGTACGAAAATGCCTGGAGATTGCTACACGAGTTCTTGATGTCAAACGATAACAATATGGAGGACTAGAAAGCGAAAGGCAATATACGAAAGATATGACGGTGCTTTAGCATGGCGCGGCCGGCCGCGCTTTTATACCCTTTGTAAGTAACGAATGATGTTATGTTTTGTTCAGATCTATTTATATAAGAATAAAAATCTTGAAATTCAATGTTGCACATACATTTCGTGTTGTAGAGCTGCTGTAAGATTTCACGTAGCGATAGATGCCACCACGTCTATCAGGAATCCCATATCAAACAAGAAGAGCGTGTCCTTTCCTGATCTTGGCCAATCTTCTGGCTAAAAAACAAGCATAAGGAGTTTATTATTACCACCATGAATGGCAACTGTCCTCCCATGTACCATGAAACAAAATTCGGCTGCAGTATCAAGTCGGATGTCATCAGGCAAACAAAGAATCTTATGACCATTGCGAGTCACCCAGCGTCTTGTAGTGTCTAAGCCATAGAGGCACAATTCTGATACCACAGGACTTCCAGTCTCCGAGAATGCTGATGTTAAGAATGAATTTTGGTCGCATTGTAATGTTCGACAGGTTGCTTCTGAACCTGGTAAGTTATCAAAGCTCCATACGTTAGTCGTATTATCGGTACTTGAGCCAGAGATCAATTGTCTGCCATCCGGTGAGAATGTCACCTTGGTGGCATATCTATCATGTTGTTCTAGTGTTTGTACACACTCGTATTTGCCTTCAATCTCGCTCCAAATTTTGAGACAGTGAGCTGAATTCGATGCTATTGTTTTCCCATCCGGTGTAATAGCAGCACTTAAAGATTGATACCCGAAATCAGGCATAGGGTGCTGCCAAGTTTGTATGCATTTTCCTGAGATAGTTTCCCAGACCTTAACAGTGCCGAAGTCAGAACCCGAGACGAGAATTTTACCATCTTTAGAGAAGTCGATAGATTTTGGTGTTACATAGCCGCAGTCGATTAAAGTAAGGTAAGACGACGTGGCGAGATCCCAAATCCTGATTGTATGATCGTTCGCTACTTGTGAGAGCTTTACGTATGAGGCTGACGCTAAACGTTGGGAGTCCGGCGAGAACTTTACTGATGTGATCTCGCCGGTATGGCCTTCCAATGTCTGTATGCAAGCATTTTCTGCTATACTCCAGATTTTCACATTATTGTCTGATGATGCGGAAGCAAGGAGCTTGCCATCTGATGAAATGGCTATGCAGTCAATCGCTCCCTGGTGACCGATCAAGGTCTGGGCACGACCGCTCGTAGCTGTGTCCAAGATTGTGATGGAATTTTCACGGGAAGCTGCTGCGAATTTACTTCCATCTGTTGAAAAAGCCATCGGCGAGTAATGCTCCTCATGCCCCTCCCACATATTGGAATCATCCGCTTCTGGATCTATGTCCCATATTCGGATAGTCATATCCAATTTTGATGAGGAGATCAGTTGACTCCCGTCGGGCGAGACCTCAACTGAGGCAATATCGTAAATATGACCTCTTAAAGTCCTTAAAACTTTGTTTGCATCAATATCCCAGATGTTTATGCAATTACAGCGTCTTCCATCATTCGCAGTAGCCACTGCCAGTTGCCTATTTGGAAGAAAGGTCATGCGAGGTTCTCCATCCATGGGCCTGTCCCATTTTATAACCTTGATGTATTGAAAGGAGCTTAAGTCCAGGATTTTGATATTGTTGTTTAGATCGAGGAACGTTAGTAGAGATAAATCCGGTGAGAACCGCAAGTTTAAGCGGGGATTGGGAATCGAAATCCATGCTTCATCTAGAATTTTTTCCCGTATGCATTTACCCGTGTCATCCCATATTTTAATTGATCCCCCAATTGAACATGAGACCAACAATTTGCCGTTGGGGGAAAACGATACTAAGGCGACTCTTTCGGTATTCTCGAGAGTTCGCATACGCTTACCCGAAGCTATGTCCCAGATAATGATGGTGTCTTCGTCTGATCCAGAGGCGAGGTGCTTCCCATCTGGTGAAAAAGATAGATTACAGCCCAAGTGCATATAACCTTCCAGCCTTTGTATGGGTTCACCGGATGCGATATTCCAGATAATAATCCCAGCCCACTTTTCGTCAACCGCGGCCAGATGCTGTCCATTTGGTGAGAAAAGTAGAAATTGACTGTGGTGGAGACTAGCTGAACGCTCTTCATCAGGGTTCTTGAGAGTCTTTAAGCGAGACCCAGTGGCTACATCCCAGATTCTAATATCCCTAGGCGTCATTGATGCCAACAGCTTGCCATCTGGCGTTATAGCTAAACGTCCCGGTATTGAGCCTGTATCTATGGTTTGGACACACGAATCCCACCCAATCTGCATGCCATGCCTTATTTCAAAGAATGTTGCCGGGTCTTCTAAGGATTGGTGTCGTATCCGGCTTGCGATTGGACATATAAGAAGGGCCGATGGATGAATTTGAAGGGGGAAGCTTTCAATAGTCTGTTTGGCAGCCAATATGAATCGATAGGCATCTCGAATGAGGCCAGTTGAATCATACCTCATTTTCTTTTTCTGTGATTTCCATAAATTAGCTATTAAGTTCTTGACACTCCGCAAATAAAAGAAAGACCAGAGAATCTCCAGTTTCGGCAACACTGACACAGAATTCATGCAATTTTCTCATTGCCATTATACCCTCCGGTATTCTTCTGAGTAAGCTAAGAGCCTCAAGCCAGAATAGATACTTCCGCTCAATAAACACTTCGGTATCATCAACCAGTGTTTGCGAGATATCTTCTGTTGCTGTTGGGTTTTCCTTGCTCGTAATTGATTCCACAAAATGATCAATCCAATAAACACAAGAGTACCCAATGGCGGTCAGAGGATTCGGATCAAGGGCTTGGGCATCATCAATATGTATTCCTAGATCGCTCAGATTATACATATCCCGCCTTAAAAGCTCAGACATTAGATCTATAGATCGTGATACAATATAATTGTTGGCCTTCGCAATCTCTAAGAAAAGCGTTTGCTCCGTGTTCGTGCCGACTAAGAAGTCTTTTGCTGACTGGTGCACAAAATAGACGACTTCATCTCGAATGGTGAGAAATGAACCACATTGCGCTATGAGGTCACAGACGGCTGGTATCTTTTCGTCTAACTCTCCTGGGGTTTCAGCAAGTGCTATCAACTCTTGAAGTGTAAGAGGTTGGCGAGCAACAGTGACAACAGCAAGTATGCGTTTGCAGATCTCAGCTTCATTAGACTTGGCTAAACCATTGACCATCTGCTGATAAAACGAATCGAGCCCTGGAGGGTACGCCTTCAATTTACTCAGGGCATTCCATGCCGAGACCCTCTGCAAATTTTGACAGACCAGAGCTACCCAGAGAAATGTGCCGTCAGCGTTCTCCTGGAGATATTTTCGAACTGCTTCTTCTCTGTCCTTCTTATATCCTTTGCTTTCGCTTAATTGTGAGACCTTTTGCTTGATGTATATCTGGACGGCACTGGCTACAGAGTTAGCGTTCAGCTCCAGACTGAGCTGCGCTTGCGGCCCTAAACTCTCAAGTTTATCTATGATTTGCGGCCAATTGCGACTCGAGACGACCCATTTCACATAGGGAAATTCATTAGACATCTTAACAATGAAATCGAGAAGTCGTGACATGTCTTCGTTCACGCACTCATCAAGTGCATCGACAAGAAGACAAGTCGGCTTCTGGTTATTGTTTAACTCTGATAGAAGTGATCGTAGGATATCAGACAAAGCATACCACGCACTCGGCGGCTCGAAAAGAGATTTTCCTTGACGGGCATAGTGCTCCCGTAAATGCTTTAAAAGGTGCCGCTGTTGATCGACTAGCGAGAAGATCAATCCCCGTAATACTGAAATTGAGTTATTGATTCGTTCATCTGTGGCCTGGCAGAAGAAAAATGAGACGAGACTAGAGGGCGCCAATTTTTGCAGGTTGTCAACGATGCCACATAGGAGCATCGTTTTGCCTTTTCCTGGATCTCCACGGATCCAGAGGAGTGGACGATTGGGATCTTCAAACCACCGACAAAAATGGCCGTTCTCAAGTATCCAGTTAAAAGAGTCTTGTAAGAAACCCCCCTTTGTATCCTCAATGCGTTTCTTTTCAGTATAAGGATCGTGCGACCACAATTCTCTCAAACAAGTTTGATCCTCTGCGGAGATTTGACGACGGAGTTGCTCCTCTAGAGCCTTTGCAATGCTTCTGATCTCCGATTCTTGGGTTTTGGCATGGTTCGCAATGAGTTCGAGGCGTGATCGGGACTGTTGGCTGCCGTATACCTCAGCATCCTGGCGTAAGCTGTCTTCGGCTTTCTGTATATTTTGGACACTGACTGCCCAGTTATCAAGCTTTATTAGATCCCGCAAGAAACCGTAACCACGGTTTCTGTGGTACGAGCAAACACTCTTCATTTGATACAGAAGTAGAGCTTTGTAGAGCTCGACCAGCCGTTTCTCAAGCTCACTCTTCATTCCGGACAAGGCCGCGCCGTCAAGAGTGCTTTCATCAATTAGCACATTGGAAACATTTCCATACCATCTGATGCGAGTAATGACGTATTCGATCCCATCGCGATTTGAGGCGGTCTCTTTGACTGCGCTTTCGAGCACCTAAGTATCTGTCAGAAAACTCAAGATATAATTCGAACTCAAGACCACTTACTCCTAAGGCAATGCATACACCAGACCAGGCAATTGAAGCTTGTGGAACGGCTGATATGGCCGTACTAACCATGTCCTTTAAGGAAAGGACAATTCCCATTGCTGTCCCAAGGCCATCTTTCACTTTGGCCTCTCGCGCCGTTTTATCAAGGCCCGTGCGGATAAGCTCGTTCATTTGCTGCCGTCGCGCATCTGGACTCTCTGCAATAATGGCGTTTGGAGGCGACGTATCTGAATCTATAGTGGAGCCGTGACCCTGTAGATATTGAGACAGAATTCTCTCATACCCCTCGACAAGTTTGGCGTCTTCATGCTTAATGGCATCATAAGCTTCATCCCAAAGTCGCTCTGCTGCATCAGAGGGAAGAGTTTCCAAATTGGGCTCCTTTGCCTGAGGAAGCTTGGGGGCATTGTCGATGTCGACTGGATCAGTTTGCTGTAAAGCAGTGGGATGTACTGCTGTGTGAGAGGGAGACGCGTCTCTACTCTGGACTGTAGGCGTAGAGGCTGCAGAAAGCTTGGAACCATTCGTGGGATCCTTCTCGGCCTTGAACTTTCTGCGCAAGCGCCGAAATACGCTTGGGGGGTTTTCCGACATGGTAATTCACGAGATGACCGACCTTGAGCCGACGAAACAGGAATGCAACAAACGGGATTGTGGTTGTTGTTGCTCTGGTGCCAACCGCGAGCCGCATCGATGCATGATTTGCACCGAGTCAGGGAAACTGACCCCGCGCAACGCGGATTGGAGGCTCAAGTTGGGTCTTCATTTCATGCAGGGGATTAGATGCTACACTGCAGCTGAAGAGCGACAACCCCGCTACGGTACGCGATACTCTTGCTACTTTGAAGAATGAATTGACTTAGTTCTGTCAAGTTGGAGGACATTCTCATGTACAGCGACGAAAAGAATCTCCGATATCTGCCTTTGAGTTAAAAACTAATCTGTTTTTCAAAATCATTCGCTCAACAGATAGAGAAATATTATATTTTGAGTTGTAGAATAACTGCAACTGTAACTAGAGCATGATGGTTAGTTCCCTGTCAAGGCCTTTTGCTTGTAGTCCTCTGCCAGACGATTGAGAACTTCAACAGCTTCTTGTTCCCTTCCCAGTGGTATAAACAGATGATCATGATAAAATCCGCTAACTGGATTTACCCCCATATTGTTTTCCGCCAATTTCGTTGCGATTACCGCCATAAAGCCGACAGCCTCCAAACTTGATGTTACGTTGAGCGTAATCATCTTGCAGGGAAAGAAAAAGTCAATCTTGTGCGCTGTCGCATATTCCCTGCTGACTATGACTGTGATTCCCTCTTTTTCTTTGAACAACAATTGTGTTTCTTCCAAGGGCGGGAGATCCGATGCGTTGGCAAGTGTTGCAAAGACGAAAATAGGCTCGTGCAGGGTTGTGGTGAGAGTTGCCAAGAGTTTGGCAAGTGACTTCTCACCCGGATCGCTTGCGAGTACAGACATGGTGATAAGAGTCGATTGGTGGTTTAATTAGAAATGAACTTGTAAGGCGTATTTTCGTGATATGTCACTGTGACCTCTTCGTATTTGTTGTACATATGTAAATAGACAACGCCCGAACATGGATTTGAAAGAGTGAAGCCATTCAGTTTTATACGAAAATGAGCTAAGCGCTAGTCTCGTTCACAGGGCGCGCCTGCGTGTACATACGAGGTAGACTATCACCAGATTTGGCTAGAGGATGTACCGAAATATACGTGATGAGTTTGGCTATCCTTCTCAAGAGCCAAGCACAACAGAGGATGATGCCTTGCACTGAATCGCATTTCGAACCGGTTTCTTGAATGATGGAAAGGGATGGAATACAGGAGTTGTGAATGATACACATACTGTATTTGTTTACAGGCTTTACAGATGATATAGAGCACATGCGTCTGCTGTCACTGGGATATTGGCAAAACAAGGATGAAGCGTGTGCGATGAGATGCAGCAGGAGGTATTCAGATCTTTGAACGCTGGAAAATACTGCACGTAAACTAAGAAGTTGGTATTTAAAGATTTGAGTTGTCCGCGCTCTTGAAAACACCATGCCGTCCAGCCCCAGCGCTAAACTGAGCGGCTCCCTTGACACTCTCCTTCGTGATTACTGGAGCCCCATTGACAAACTCATTTCGCAGTGCATCCTCGAAGGACGTCGCGTTGTAAGCCGAATAGTAGCAGTTTGATCGATCCACATTCATACAGAGCTGAGGGAATCCTAGCAGCTGCTTCGCAATCTTTATAGCCTCTTCAAGAGATTGGCCCTTGGGGACAACCCGGTTTGCAAGGCCCATCTGAAGAGCTTCCTGCGCTCCAACAGGTCTACCGGTGAGAATCAGATCCAGAGCTCGTCCGAGACCAACAATGGCCTGAAGCCGGACCGTTCCGCCATCGACGAGTGGCACGCCGAAGCGCCGACAAAAGATGCCAAAGACGGCATCCTCTTCAACAACGCGGATATCGCCAATGAGAGAAAGCTCCATGCCTCCAGCAACGGCGTACCCCGCAACAGCACAGATGACGGGCTTCTTGATCTGGAGCCTTGAGGGGCCGATAGGGCCGATCTGTCGGCCGCCCGTCACGGTGTGGGAGGCATCGACAATCGGGCCAAGATACTCGTTGTCTCCGGGGCCGTTCCACTTTGCTACTTCGTGTAGATCGAAGCCCGCGCAAAAGTAGCCATGGTCGCCGTGAAACACGCAGACCTTCTGGCTGGCGTCGTCTTCGAAGGCTAGAAAGGCTTCGTGCAGCTTTCGCGCAGTAGGGCCGTCAACAGCATTTCTGCGGTGACGTCTGTTAATGGCGATGATAGTGATGCCGTCGTCAGACTTGGTGACTTTCACAGACGAACTCTCGGCTTCAGTGGATGCCATCTTTATGGTATTGAGATTATATGAGAGTCTTCGGTGAGGCTAACCGGTGGTACATGCAAAGTACATGCACTTGATGAAAATGAATGAAGATTACTTTATCTGCAATTGATGCGATGTATATAAAGCAATGTCCCCTCCGCTCACCCGGCACAAAGGCGTAATTTACACCTCATCTGTGAGGAGTCCGGAGTCGGTGCGGAGAAAGATCACCGGCACATGGGAATAAGCTTCACTACTACAATGCCGTGAACAGCCGGCACTGTGCTTATATCAATCGCATTCTTATTCGTGTAATGGCGACAGAGCTTCTTAAATGGTGAATACTTTTCTTTAGTCATTCTCATTTGAGATACAATTCGCTTCAATACCTCGGCAAAGTTGAGCATCTATGCGAGAATTGGGCTAACTTGGACACAACTACACGTGCCTTGCCGAAAGAGTGTACAAAACCCGATCTTGGAGGGGATAATCCATGAAAAGACGCTTCCGGAATATAAGCGTACCAAGCAAAGAAGCACTAAAGGACGACGCCGTTAAATTAGATGCGAGACAAGCTTGACAGGTTAAAGTAATTGGTATTTAATAGCTTAAATCTTATTGCCTATATATGGTATCGAGCCATAGACTAAGATCTTGCCCAAGAAAACAGGATGGTCACTGACTATCGAATAATTTGCCAACCAACTTAAATAATTTATCGCTTAAACTAGAATCTACCCAATACAATTGCAGTTAAGTCGCCGACTACCTAACCATAAAGACTCTGACAGAGAGGATTTGAAGGCTTAGGTATATTTGCTTTATTTATAGCATACCAGAACAATGGGCCATCACAAATTACCTGGAATGAGGGCACTACTCCGTATGAGATCAGTAATCTGCAGTCCGAAATGCAATCTCACCAATCAGCACCTTTGCGGGGTTAAGGCGCAGCGAGATGATAACGTAGAGTAATCGAATGGCATTTGCAAAAGCTCATTGGTCATTTATTCGGCGATTTATAGATACAACTCATCAGATGCGCATCGCGAAGTAATCTCCAATATCATAACCATCCATAGAAGAGCGATACGACTTTTTGCGTATCGGACGACAGTTACCTTCATCTAAACAAGCAACACCAATGTCTACATTTCATCTCTTCCCTCTGTTGCCAGCAGAAATCCGGTCGGCGATATACAATCTGGCCACACCGCCTAGGGTCGTTTTTGTCCATCAACAAGTCGAAAGCTTTGAAGACTTCAAAGCGAGGTTACCGCACATCACAATCGCTGAGCGTAATCTGCGCCCGGATGTCGATTATGCTTCATTCTATGATCTCCTTCGCCAGGCATCGGCCACTCTTATTCATCAAAGGCGTAAACTGTTCAAGCAGACCAAGCTCGAGGCATATGGATTCACCAGCAACAAGAAGGCGGGCTTCTCTTGGGAGTTCGAGTCCATGATGCCGCTTGATACTCTCATGAATTACCCCACATTGGCTTTCCCTATGTATCGAAAGGTTGCCATCTCCTGCCAAGCTGCTATTCCACCGCTTCTCCATACTTGCTCCGAGTCGCGTTCCTTGCTCATCAGCTACGGATACCAGCTTGCGTTTCCTTCTACTGCCCAAGATCCACGGGTGTGGTTTAATTTTGGCCAAGATATACTGCTATTGGATGACGACTTTGACTGCAGTGATGACGATCTGTATGGACCGAGGGAGTCGGAAATTGAAAGAATCCCACATACTTTTCACCATTTTAGGCCTCGAGATGTCGATCGACTCCAACGATTAGCATTGACCAATCATACCCACTTCAGTCGTATGTTTCTTGGCCACAAGCTCTGCCCAAAGCTAAAAGAACTTATACTTGTTGAGTGGGATGGTGACGAATCCGAACAAGCTCTACGCCAGTCAGTTGTTGATCCAACCCTGCTTCGCCCTGTTCCAAACATCCAACAAGCTTATCATAAAGGAGAGCAACTGTGCATACTACCGGTCGAAGAAGTTGATGCATTATGGACCACACTGGAGTTGGGTGTATTTGGAGTCGTGGAGGATTGGCATCCTGCTATTAGAGAAAATGCATGGGATCTCAAACAGCATAAGCGTGATAATGGATTCCATATCCCGTTTATTAAAGAAAAATTACGTCAAATGAAAGAAGAATATGTGCAGCGGAGACAAAGCATCGAATATTATAACAAGGAATTCTACAAGCCTTACCAGAAGTTCCCGGCTAAAGAGGAGGAGTATCCGCCATGGAGTATACATCAGTTGAGTTTTGCGCATATTTGCACACCCCACACTGCGAAGAGGATAATGGCAACCCGCTTGACTTTCATGGAGCAGTTTACTAAGCTCAGGGCGGAGGCACTGCATGCAAATGATGAGTTTGAGCTCCCATGGATCAAGCAGCATCGGTTACCGCCTCCTTTTGTCCTGCAGAAATGTAGTAATTGGCCCGCTGTCAATGAATCACTACACAGTACAGAGCTGGAATGGTGGATAAAGAACGGACTACCCATATTTGACAATTCTTTGCCAGTCTAGGCAAAGATTCACTCAGATTTCCTCCTGAAGGCGCATATTCACTATTAAATATGCATAATTATAGTTCTAGCCTATTTCCCATCATCCATAAACGAGCAATGCAAGTATACAAGTACCGCATTATGCCATGACCAAATTTCCTTGGATCATCTGAGCCTGACCTTCGCCCTCCACCGTGAGCGCCATCCACAAAAGCATAGATAAATCGTCCACTCTCTCAACCCATTCAGACAGCTCTTTTGCAAGCTCATCTTTTCCAGTCCCTTTTATGTCGTCGCCACGCGATAAAGACCGTCTAAGTAAAAATAGGTTGCCCATAGTTAAACTTCCTCTTCCCTTCTCAATCTTGGAGCTTATCTCTTCATTATATCGCTTTTTCCATTCTCTATCCGATATAGGCTGCCATAGCTCTCGTGTGCAAGGCAAGGGAAAGTTGATAAACTCTGGGCATTTCCCTTTCGAAGGGCTTTCGGCATTGTTGTGAAGTAATAGGTCGACCAGGTATAACAGCAATCCGGTTCTAAGAACATTAGCAACAATTCTTCATCTAAAGCCATATACAATTAAAGAACATACCTTCTCATGCTTTCTGCAAAAACCCAGCCACTCCGTGAGGATTGTATGTATTCTATGTCTATAGCCCACGAAGACATGCTGAATAATCTTCGGGCCATTGCCTATGCGATCCAAGTTAGTGACGATGACGACCATTGAGAATGTCACATCGGGTACAGTAGCATACCTCCACACTCAAGACCAACCATCCAGAATCTTCACTCCCGACCGACTCGGTGCACTGTGATCGCAGCAAGCCGTAGATGATAGCTGTTTGTATAGCATGTAGTAAGCTCTGTTTGTCATAACTTCTAAACTATAACGACATAAGCAAGCTGGCCGTGCTAGCTTTTTAATGAGAGCTGGGTTAAACAGAGAACTTACTTCGGCATGCATCTGGCGGAGATGAGAGTATATCTGGTCCCATATGAAGCCATTGGTTTTCGGAGTGCGCGAATAAAACATTTGCGTCAAGGTTCTGCATATCGCCAGAGTTTTAGGCAGGCAGGCATGAGGTGTATCTGGGGGGCATTCGTTGTCTTGACTCAGAAAACAAGGCGGATGTATAAAGGGCGGTAAAGTTTTGCCCTCGGCCATTCGGTGCGTGTAGTCGATCATCTGGCTTAATAACATTTTCCCTGTCAAATAACCCTGCTGAAAGGATCTCTCCCGTGTTGAAAGGTAGGGTTTGCGTAAAACATTGGTCGCTTCAGTCAGCAGCTCTAGGCTACTAAAGTCTATGGAAGCTAGTACAGGGGAAGATGCAGTGCCAAGCCCAGTCACAAAAGGATAGGGAAAGTTGAAAGGATTATAAGTTGACAGAGGATCCACATAATAAGGATACATGGATCCATTGTCAGAAGATCCTAGACTCTTAGACTCGGGAGTTACTGCATGTGATAAACTCGAACTGCTGGATAGGTCAAATAGTGACGGTGTGTCGCTTTGGCAGATGGTTAGATCCGGTGTTTCGGCGTCCGAACCAACCAACTTGGCAATATCGGCAAACGTATTGTCCTCTGATACAGTAGTAGAGCTAGGAAAAGAAATCTCCGCCGCTGTCGATAAGGTGGCTGGTAGAATAGCATCAGAAGCCTTGATCATAGAGGTCAAGTACTCCATGCGTGGGTCACCATCGCCGGTAATGCTTTCAGCTGTTCCCAAATCAGTCGTAACTGGCAATATCGGTCTAAACTCCCTTTTCCACCGTTGAGGATTAGAAGTCCGACTCCGAGAAGACGAATAGTGACATTCAAGGCCTCGCTTGGCGCATCGTGAACACGGAGTCGCTAAAGAACAGCGTGTCTTGGCCACGCGGCAGTGGTCGCAGGATTTCGCTCGACTGATGGGCATTCCGGAGTTTCGGTGTATCTGGCAAATCAGGTAACTGAGAAAGAAGCAAAATAAGAAAGGAGGATGGCTGAGTTATCACCATTTTCAGCGACTACTAGACATCCCTAAAACATCTCCGGAGTTGTGAGCCAATGACGTGTCGCCTCCGGAGATTGCAGCCAATCATGTCTGGCGTTTGGAGCCATATATGAAGCTGACTGCTCCGGAGCAACGAGGCGGGGCCGGCACTAGCATTCGGCACGTTAAGATACTACGGAGTGGAATTGCGTGTTAATGAGAGTGAAAGTCCGTAGTTGATAGTATCATATGTCCGTAGAGTCTCGAAATAATTGTATATAAAGGCCTGTATCTGTTGATATTCGAAGTTGGAATGCACCTCCAACTGTGGTTCGTTAGCTTTCTTCTCGGGTTCTTAAGACACATCTTCTACCATCATTACACAATGGCTATTACAAGAAAAACCTGTCTCGTGACAGGCTGCTCCGCCGGTGGAGTTGGCCCGGCTTTCGCAGAGGCCTTCCGAAACAAAGGCTACCACGTCTTTGTCACAGCTCGCACACCCTCCAAAATACCAGAAAGATTACGCGAAGCAGCTAATGTCACTGTGATTGCACTCGATGTCACATCCCTGGAATCCATAGCATCAGCTGCAGAGGAAGTTCGTAAGCACACGGACAGACTCGATGTTCTGATCAACAACGCTGGTTTTGGCTTAAACATGCCGGGTCTAGACACTTCAATTGAGGAAGCCAAGAAGTTGTTCGATCTCAATTTTTTTGGCGTTCTTGCCATGATGCAAACTTTTAGCCCAATGTTGGTTGCAGCCCGGGGTTGTGTAGTCAACAATTCCTCTGTGGGGAGTGTTTTCCCTTTTGCTTTCTCAAGTAGGTACCAACAATATTTCCATCTCACCACAGCTAGTCAGGCTAATTTATACAACTAGGCATCTACAACGCTACCAAGGCAGCTCTCAATCAAGCAGGCGAGACTTGGCGCCTTGAAATGGCCCCTCTTGGAGTTCGCGTCATCACACTCGTCACGGGTGGCATTGCAACAAAGTTCTTTGTCAACCTACAAACGCTGACTTTTCCGGAAAACTCTTATTACAATTGTGTCAAGGACGTTATTGAAGACCACACAGAGGAGAATCCTTATGGTGTGAAGCCAGAGGTATTTGCCCAGGACGTTTTAAATCGAGTTGAAAAGGGGGCCACTGGCAAGCAATGGGTTGGAGGCGGTGCCAGTATTGGCAGATTTGCTTTATGGCTGCTACCTCAAGGTGTTATCGTGAGTTGCTCATTACAATATCGACTGCTGAGCCTCGTTCTGGACTAACAAGAGCGATTCGGCAGGACATGCTCATTCTGAGTCAAAAACAATGGTCGAAGAAGCTGGCACAAGAGCATCTCAAGACCGACTAAATATAATGGCTGCGATCTACTTTCATTTGACCTGTAATAATACGCGATTCTTTATCTCTTTTTGCAATTAGCTTTTATTTTTGTATAACTCACCCCAGACATCATTCACATCATAGAGTCCATGTGTACCAAGTCATGCAACTAAGAAAGCCGAAACCCTCAGAAGACTGAGCTCATAATATACTAGCATTTTTTAGCCTAATATGATCTACACGAATATTGGTGATGCATTAAATTCTAGTAATATGTCGGACTGTTTATTTTCCCAAGTCGTCCGTCTGGCCTTCAGCCTGTTTGGTGAGGACTCCATTCCCTTGTCGTACGTTGCAAGTAGGGCAACCCGATGAAAGCAGCATTCAAGATTGGAACGCTACATGAGTGCATTAATAATAATGATATAAAAGTCTTTTGAGGTCATAACTTATTCTCGCTTTGTAAAGACGAGAGGGCATTCATCCTAGAGATACAGTTAGCTCAGACATCTACCAAAAGGCCTCTATAGTCAGATAGAGATACTGCAAACATTCAACATACCATGGGAAACAAGGTGGCAAACACTCGAATCTCTTCCGATCGAGGTGTCGCGTGGTGCACCCAATCAAGCTCCAAAGAAGCCTTGCCAATCATGGCAGCCATAGTTAGTGGCACATATCGTCGCGCAAGACAGTCGTGCGCACCAGCACCGAAAACCAGCCAATTCTTGGTCTTAGTCTCGGCATCGCCTGTGATCCACCGCTCGGGGTCGAAAATGTCGGGATTCGGGTAAGCTACCGGGTCGTGGAGAGCCGGGTAACAAGAAGGAATAATCATGGCATTCTTCGGCACGGTATAGTCGGGAGTAACCGGGAACGCCTTCGTAGCAAGATAAGGCACAAAGATGACCGGTGGACGGTAACGAAGAAGCTCCTTGATCACAGCATTGGTGTAAGTCAGCGACTCAAACATCTCAAGCTCGAATGGCTTGTTCTTATCGCCACCTCGGGCTGCCAGATTCTCAGCTCGCAGGCGGTCCAAAACATCGGGTCTCTGAGCCAGAACCTGGAAAAGCCATGTGGTGGCACTGCTAGATGCGTCTTGGGAGGCAAAGAGGAACGTGAAGAGGGTCTGAGCAATCTCTTCATCTGTGAACTCGCGGATAAGATTGGTAGGCTTCTCGATTCCCTCTTTGCCCGCAGCAATGTCTTCGTTGTATTTCTTCGACTCGTACATGTGCTGAACCCATTGGTCAACGATACACGTGGCTTGAGCCCCAGAAGCCATGTTGGCCTTGCATGCAGCAGCACATCTTGTGAACTCGGCCAGTACGGCATCTGCCGTGCGCTTCCCCCGCCAACACTTGGTGCCTGGGATATGGATGGAGAGTGGGATGTTGACAAGCTCGAGTGCATCGGTGACGAGGTAGAAATCGTCTGCGATTCTCTTGACTGCCTCCTGGGAGATGTAGTCTCCAAAGAAAGTACGGCACGACAACGCGCAGTTGATCTCCCTGAACCAGCCCATGAACTTCGTAGGCTTTCCTCCGTTGGCTTTGCTGTGTTCGACAAATCTGTCGAAGTAATCTGAATAGACCTTCTCTTGGACAGGCAGATAGGTACTGAGAGCTCTGTTCGTGAACAACCCAGTCAAGCCTCTGCGAAACTCGGCATGTGCCTTTCCATTGAGGAACACCCATGCGGTTGGACGCATAATGTTGATCGCCATAGGGACGAGGCATGGTCTAACGAATGTAGGGGACTTGAAGACTTTGTGTGCCAGATCGCGGTCCGAGGCTAAGACAACAAATCTATGAAGAGATTAGCTCATATCTTAAACATCACACAAGGGCGAGACCTAGAGGTATGGAGGAAACTTACTTGTGAAACACAGATACGCAGCTGAGGGGACCACTGGCCCATTGAGCAAGATATGCTTCAAACTTGGGGTGGATGGCTTGCAGAAACGGTCCCATGATCGGGATCTTGAAGGTAGGTCCAGCTATGGATCCCTTTTGCCAAAGGTACAACACTGTACTTGTATCAGCAAGCCATAACTACGTCAAAGATCTGACGCAACATACACTGGTCATAGAGGACTAGAGAGAGAAAGGCTGTGATGGCAATCTGCCAACCTGAGTAACTTGACAGAAAGCCGCCAGCCAGTTTTGAGGCGCCATGTTGAGTCACATTGGCTGTAGTCTCAACAGAGAGCGGCAGACTGCCTTCGACGATGGTAGCCATGGTGTCGTTAGAGCTTTTCAACCACAGGTTATGTTGCTAAAGAGTCACGAAAGCGTCTGAACAGCAAACAGCTTTCGGGCGACGGGTGTTCTTTAACTGTTTGCTAGTGGCCGACATCTTCGTCTTCACGTAATCATTGTGGGTGAATTAACCAATGGCAGTGAGTTTCAGGCCAGAGAAAGTGGCCAGATGTTGACCGCAATCTGAGCAAACGGCACGATCCGTATCCGCGAAATGTGTCGATTGCTCTTCGTACTCGTATTATCACCACATCTCGACATTTCTCAGCGAGTGGTAGCCGTTTGTGTACTAAACCCCGACACAAGATGATGATGAGTGAGACACAAGACACACAACTGTGGGATAGCCAATAATGAAGCTAATTGCTCCGGAATTACCGCCGTGAATTAGACATTCGGAGTCTAGTCCTAATTAGTTCTAGACTCCGAATTCATGGGATGTCCCTGTGGAGTCGAGCATGACAAGATTTTGGCATGATCCTTGTTGTGTCTCGAGCTTCGATTGGGTGTCATGATGAGAATCGAAAGAGCCCATGGTTTGATTGGATGACTTCCGTGAAACCCGCAAAATTGCTAACCTCCTTTTGCAGCCGTCTTAAACGCTTCCTCCCACTCCTGGCGGAAAAGTTCCTCTTGTGGCACCCTTACCCAGAGGATGCTCTGCAGATGCGTAAGGACATCCTCCCATGTGTTCAAGCCGAGAGCTGCTGCAGCCACGCTCGCTTGATCCGTAAACCATTCGTGGTTCCTGGTGCCAACGGTGGCCACCATGCCAACGGAAATAGCCCAGATCCCTAGTGGACCGCTGATATGGTCATTTCTCAGCAGGGCCGCCAGATGGCCTTTGAGCTGAAGAATGATGGCATTGGCTAAGCCAACGTGGGAATAATATGTGGTGCCATGTAAGATTAGCATATAAAGTGCGGTCGCGTATCGGAGACACTCAGAGGCGGCCGATTGCACTGGGTCTGCATTTGCATCCAGGAATGGAGGCACCAGCAGCAATTTGTGCATAACAAAACAGGTTAGATCATGCAGCTGCGTATTGGTCAAACTTGAATGCCATGAATGATGAAAGATGTTCCTGAGCCGAGACAAGATGTCGCTCATAGCTGGTGTGACATTTAGTTTATACAGATTCGCGTCTTGTATCTCCGCGTCTGTCGAAACCAGCTGCCACTGCGGTATTGCGCTGATTCCATCTCCATGGCCAGAGTCGTCTTTAATCGGGAATTGAGGCGCTTCCATGACAAGCATAGATACCCTACAGAAAGTTATTCAGCTGTCATTCCCGCCATTCTTGCGTGCAACACTCACCATGAGACCATTCTCGCCGTGAGCGGGCTTCTCTGTTTTAGCTCATCGATTCCACCCCTGATGCCAACCATTCTTTTGACTCCATCAATGTGCATTCTGCTGGCTTCGATATTGCCCTTTCCATGCTATCGATATTCTGCGTCAGCGAGGAAAGCTATCACGTCAGAAAGAAGGAGATATAGTACCTCAATAGCAGCCAACGTTACCACAGAGTCTAGCGTCTCGTCTTGAAATGCTAATGATGAATCTTCGATTCTTCTTCTCACGAAAGCAATCGAGTCGACCATGAGGAGGTCTGAAATCGGGAACCCCTTCTGCGCCTGCAGCTCCTCGTAAAGAGATGCGGTCTGTAATGACACATGAAATAGTGCTTGGTCAGCAAGTGCAAGAGGCCACCAAGAAACAATGAATGGATTAGAGCCCATATTGAGGTCTAGCGGATAGTATTGAAACGCAATGCTGGACAGAACTGTCAGGGTTCATAGGTCAGTCAGCATTAGCTTTGATACAGGAAGAGGAAGAGCTACATACATCGGTGGATCAGGCGTTGAACATGTAGTCTAGGAAGCCTTGTCGGCGGATATGAATCAAATGGATCGAAAGAGGCGGTTGCTGGGTTTCTTATCCAAGCCGGATTTTCCGAAAATCGAGATATTGTCTCCCCATCTTGGGGCAATACAGAAATCACCTCCCCAACAATGTCACCAGCCGGTGGACTGTAGCTAGTCACCTCTGTAGACGATCCATATGCATCCAAGGATGAGTTTAGCGGTTTATTTGCATATACGCATTTGGAGTTTCTCTTGATACACCGAGAGCACTGGGGGATTCTGAGATCACAGCCGAGCTTCGCCTTTGCGCACGCGTTGCAGGACCTCCGAAGGGTTGTGCGCATTTTTCAGTAGCAAGTTTATCGAAATTCAACATTAGAATATTCTCAGCTGGTGAAAAGAACGAGTGTGTGTGTAAAGTGCAGCCGCTGAGTTGTGATGGTATAAAGTGAATAAGTTGGTATGTGACTGTAAATTAAGGCGCACGGCTCGAGCATTTGTAGAATGGATGACTAATGCCAGCCGGGTTTCGGCCGGGCTTTGGTGACATATTCAAATAAAACTTGACAGTTTAAAGCATTTAATGCTATAAGCATAAATTGCCGACAAAGTAGCGTCACAATCTGGTTCCTTTGTATTTCTACAAGTATATACTATGGAAGTAATTTTGAATATTTTTTTCCTTGTTCAATTGTACTACCGTGTCCATTTGAAGCGTTCAAAGCGCTGATATATGTCTGACTAGCTGACGGGTAATCAACCGCCGGGTAATCGGATTTAACAATTGAAACACCACTCAGTGTGGAGATGAGGCATGCTCAAGACTTATGTGATATTCATTCTGAGAGAAGATGAGACCCAAAAATTGATACCTAAACCTAACCAGATAAAACGAGCGCATACATCATATAAAACACCCCTCAGATAGACCATAGGCTCTGAGACTTCCGCTTAGCTCCATAGCTCCGTTTCCCTTTCATCTTCCATAAACTCCTATCCCAGACAAACCCTTGCTCGACGAGCCAGACATCATAAATTCATTTCAAAACAACCGCTAATAAACAAACAATAGGTTAAGATTATGTCAAATCAGTTGCCTCCTTTCATTTCAAAGATTGGGACCAAGATTTCCCCAAGAGAATCTCTCTGCTCAGTCAACGGCGTGGCTTTGAATATTTTCTCCTCCGATCCCTCCGTTGCCTCGACTGACATTGGCCGCTGGCCGCAAAAGACCCATTTCAAACTTGGTAAGACCGTGGCATATTGCTCTGCTTCCTTGAGCATGCGGTAAAGATGAGCACGCTCCCAGACCATGTCGTTAGGAGCAAAATTACCGACATCCACATGGACGTTGATTTCGTAGTCTTCTCTTTCAAAACCGTAGTCGTCAACATCATCGTCATCAACCGAATCAGCTGCGCGGGCACCATGTCTCTGTCTAAGTCTCAAACGACCTTGATTGGCTGGACCAAAATGCGGGAGTGATAAAGCGTCATCGAACTCTGCCTGTGTCACCCACCGGTCGTCGTAGTAGCTTTCGATATCCCGAAATGGTATCTCATCCGGAATCATATATGTATCTCTTGAGAAGGCAAGCTTTTGGAGATTATCCAAGCCTTGGAGTCGCATACGCAAGTCATCATGGTCGGGGAGCCAATACTGACGCCAGCCAGCAGCCTCACCAATAGCCTCACCAGCGCTGAGGCAAAGCTGCTCTAATGACTTGATACGAGTAATAACGGCTAGTGATTCTGCGGCGATGTGGGTATAGACTTGCTGGGTGTCTGAAGATGTGATATTTGCTGGATATCGCCATGATATTGAAAGGGAAGTAAGGTTTGACCATTGTTCATTGGCCAAGGCTGGAAGAATGTGCTGGTCCAGAAGATAGGGTGTGCTGTTCTGGACAGAGAGTTTGCTGACATGAGAATGCCGCAAGACAAAATCCGCGATCGGCTTTGCGAATTCCATATCCATAGAGAGAGACGGTACAACCAGCGTTTCAAGGTCTTGAAACGTTGGGCAATCGGACATGTATTGTTTAGAGGTGTTTAGACCATTCAGAGGGAGTGACAGGTGTCTCAGCGGTGCAGACAAGAACGACGACCAAGCTGCCAGGTCGGGATAGCTCGTGCCAGAGGCAAGGTCGAGATAGCGAAGACGGGGAAACGTCATTGTCTCATGACCTCTGAATTTTTCAGCCTTTTTACCGGAGGATTGAATTGTGAGACTCTCCAGTGATTCACAGTTATGCTGAAGGAAGCGTGATATGAGTGACGATAGTTTCTTAGATTTCTTTGGCTTGCCTTCCGCATGCATGGCCTCTTTGCACGAGCTGATGCCCAGAGAAAGTGATTGCAACTTTGCGGCGTGTGAGACCAACGGAGATTCTAGAGAAAATGGTACTCCGATGTAGGCTCCGGAAAACTCGAGATTCTGCAAGGGCAGACTTGCCAATGTCCTCATGGCCTCGATGTCGAGGCACATCTCATCATTCCACAAGAGGCTATCAAGATGGGGCATTGCCTCAGTCAGCACCTTGAGGATAGGTTGGCGGTACTTGATGAGGTACTTATATGCTGCATTGTTGCGCAGCTCATCCATTTGTTGCTGTGACAGAATACAGTTAGGATCTCCCGAGCTGGCCGCCCAGAGATCTTTGTGCGCAGCAGCAACGTGTCGCGGCTCAGGTTGAACTTTGACTTGACGAATACAAGAGCCAATAAATAGAGGAGCTGGAGTGCCGCTGGCAGTATCTGCTCTAATATGTGCTTCATCCACAAGCCGCTGTAAAAGCCTTCTTGATCGCGGTCCGTAATCAAAGCAAACCTCGACAAATTGATAAGAACGAGCTAGCTGTCTACAATCGCTGTTTACTAAAGCGAGAGCAGATAGCGCAGCTTTGTCGTTGGCAATCAAGGCCATGATCTCTGTCAGGATTTCTGGAGGCAGCGCCAGAAATTGACTTCGCGATGTAATCGGGCGGCCTTCCATGGCCTGTGAGAGTAAGAGGGGTAGCTTCGTAGCTTCTTTTACGTCATTTTCCTTTTTCCGGGTTGACCACTGACCGGTCATGAGTTTTGAAATGTCGTGCTGCATGATGAAAATAGACGCGTCTCAGAGACGGCACAGTTGCTCTCTGGCTCTGGCTTTGGGTCCTGATCTTTGGTGTTGGTGGTTTTTCTTTTGGAAAATTTTATTTATGGGTAGCGGGATCTCGCCCCAGAGATCGTGAGATGCGGAGAAAGTAGTGAAATGAGGAGTAATGGTAACATTGACTCGGAATACCACTCCTCTTATGTCCGGGGGGCATGCTGCATACCAACTCAGCGGTCAGCCTGTCTGAACGAGCTGGGGGCCGTTCACCGGATGAATAGCCGAATTGATTGGCTCTCAACTCGGCTGCAAATTGAGTGCATGCTAGGTATGCAAGGGAGAATCAGGTGTCCAGGCGTTCAGGCGTCAAAGGTATGACGAATGTCGCATCTCTCTCAGTGACAAATAAATGTCATTCACGCTGGCAACTCCCTGCGCATGGTTCCGTTCCACAATCGCCTGCTTAAACTTGTATCGACGCTGAGGGTACAGAGCAGCGAGTCGTATATCTACGGTTAAAATTGTCTACTAGCCTGAGCAAGGATGAAGAGACTAAATCCGAGAATTGAAGATTGGTAAATGATATCATGGAGATGATGTAGCATCGACCTAAGCACCTTTTTTTAGCATGATCCTACGATCCCAACATCTGATCCATGTCAACCCCGCAGATGCCCAGCGAAATCTGTCAGCATCAGCCCTTTCTTGTTTTGACTTGGTATTATCGCCGATTCGGCGATAAATAGATGGTCTGAGGGGTATTCACAGGAATACAAGAGGAAGAGGAAGTTCGGCCATTTCATGCGGGGTGCGTAATAGAAGGAGTGGTTGAAGCAGCTTCTTGACAGTACGGACCGCAGGACGAGATTAATGAATACTTGATTCTGTTCAAGAGCAAACTAAGCATAATGAAGACATGTCTTCACTTCAATGAACATCAGCAATAAAGCAGATTATTGCAACCACGTGTAATAGCCACAGCTATCTAATAGATAAATATCCCCACGGGATAGATTATATTCGAAAATAACACGATAGTGTTCAAAGTGTTGGTGTAAAAAAAAACGTGTTTTTGAATAGAATGGTGTCTACAGCTAGATCTCATCAGTTCTATTTATTTAAAAAGGGTTCAGTCTCGCTGCCTGTGAAACTCCGCACCAGTGTAGCACGATACGGCCAGCAGTGTTATCTATTCCCCAAAAAAAAAGGCGACATCGCTCTTTCTGTAGCGTGCAGATTAAGAACCAGATTGAAGTAGTGTATTCTCAGATAGGTTAGACGTAAATACCAACTAACACGGCGAGCATCTTTTTGATCGGACCATACTCGCAAGTCCCATGTCGTTATCAAGATGAGCCGTGTCCTCGAATAGTAACATAGAAACATCTCGATACACCCCCAATGAAGATGTGCGCCACAAACTATATCCTCCACGTACAGTCAAGTATTCTGGCTATCCATTCGCAAGATATACTAGCCACTAAATTGTTAGTTGTGCCATTTGATAACACAAAGGGAGATATTATCGAACCTATGGTGTTAACCAGTTGCAAAGACCTAGACATGCTGCTTGGCCACCCGGAGTTCCAATCAGTGGAATGGTACTATAACAAAGAGGCGTGAACCATGACAAGGGCGTTGCAGCAAAAACGGGAGTACTTGCGCCACAAAATTTTGCCAATGCACAAGGACCGGCCAGGCAGGCAGCCTTGCATGCAGCAAAGGAAATCAACAACGCATGCGCGCCAGGCAAAGTGAGTGGCAACAGGTAATAGTATAGCTGTAAAGGCCGCATGTCGATAGGTAGACTGTGGGGATATCGTTCTGATCGGAACACAGCGGTATGATTGTCGGGCTTTGTTCAGTTATCAAAGTAGAGGTGTCTCCTAGACCGTGCTAGGGATCAGCTCGGGGAAAGCAGTGATGAAGCTCATACGGATGTTAGCTGCATCATGTTTTTTGTACCAATATGAAATAAGTCAAGGATGTGCTCACCGACCTGAAGAGAGTGATAAAGCGTTCAATGGTAATTACTCGACTACCAAGTGTATGAAGCTGAGGTTTGTTCACTACAATGAAAAAAAAACAAGGAAGAGATAGCAGTCATATATTCAGCATGTTAAAACGAGAATGGCCGAGAACTTTGATAAAAATCGCATTTGCCGACATATCTTGTCCGTCCGATGATGTGTCCTCTCGACAAACCTAAGCATACCCCGACCTCCGGCACACCAACTCCACCACACCCAACTTCCGGCACACCCAACCTCCGGCATACCCAACCTCCGGCATACCCAACCTCCGGCATACCCAACCTCCGGCATACCCCGCCTGCACGCTCGGCATGCATGTACCCAACCTACGGCACACCCAACCTACGGCACACCCAACCTACGGCACACCCAACCTCCGGCACACTTAATCTCCAGCACGGGTGCCCAACCTTCGGTACGCCCAACCTCCAGTACACCTATCAGAGGCTGTGAACCTGAATAGGTGAAATGAAGCGTCCACATTCAAGATGGACTTTGTAGCTTCAGCATAACGATATAAAGAGAGAGGATATCCCTTTTGGCGAAACAAATCCAGAGATAAATTCAGTCTTCAATATTACCTAGCTGCAGAGTGTGGCTAGAATACCTTGCTGTTCAATTGTCGTTTTGACTCCATCACTCTTCTTGTTGCGTTTCAGATTCCTGACAACAGCCAATCTCCGACAGCTTATACAAGGAGAAGAAATCCTTTCAGCTCTGATAGGCAAGAAAAAGAATTTCAACTAAGTTGGAATTCCCAAACAAAGTAAGCTTATATGGTCGTGTATTCAATTATATATATGTATAACCAGTGGCACCCAGAACAACAAACGCAGTTCCTTATACTTCTTCTCGAGGCCCACCAAGAACCAAAATGCAAGCCCCAGCAACATTCTCAATGTCTCCAAGCATCAGATACATGGAACTCGATATCCAAAATGCCATAAATGCTGTCAAAAATGGCATATCGGTGAAGAAAGCTGCCCTTCTGTCTGGTGTTCCTCGCCAAACACTCCAGGATCGACTGCACGGTAAAGCAACTTCAATGAAAATTGCAAAAGAAAGGTTCCAACGCTTCTCTCCAAGCTGGGAAGAATGCATATCTTGTTGGGTCTTTTTCAAGACAGCGGAGGGCCAGCCTCCAACGAATCAACAAATTAAAGAATTCGCCCAAGGCCTCCTCCGTGAGGAAGACGAAAAACCTCTTGGCAGGAATTGGATGACAGGCTTTCTGCATCGTAATCGCGGAATTCAGATTATACGCTGGCTATCAGTGCCGATTACTCTTGAATTACCGCATGATAGCCAGGTTTCATACCACTGGCACAAAGCGTTGTATTCCCAACGTATCATCTTCGATTTGGCCAAGCGTGAGACTCAGCAGCTTTCTACTTCCGAATTTGACTTTCGGGGAGCCACACAGACCTATCAGACTCTTAAATGCTCCATAATGCATTTCAATGATAAAGATTTCGCCAATGGCGGTCTAATTCTTATGAAAGCATTTAAAATTCTTGAGGTTGAGTTGTCTGAAGGCAACTTCAATGTCATTCAAGATATCTGTTTGAACCTCCTTGGGACCCTTGTCCGTTACAATTATCCTGACGTCGGTACTATAATGCTCCAGCATTGCAGTAAATTATTCAGGATAAAGGACGAACAACACCCATATTGCTCTTTCTTCGAATGTTTGACCAAAGTTTTTGGTAACAACAAAGCTCAATTAGAGTACTACCTTCCGCTACTTACTAGGCTCTACGCTGAAGAGCTCGAGTATTTACGAGGCCGCACCGACCGAAGTTCCATACAAGCAAAACGCCGAGATCGCCAAATTGTACGGGATTCCAAGAAGGTAGCTACAACCGAGGACACTGACGAAATGATCATTTCTTCTGAAAGCCTTCTGAAGTTGGTTATCTCACAGCTCGGGCCTCTTGACGACAAAACTCTACGGATTGAAAATGAGACTCTAAGAATGCAAAGCTATGTCGGCAAATACGAACCGAACTATATCAGCAGGGTTGAGCAATCAATCAGTAAGATTGAAGAATGTTATGCGTCTGAACAGGTGCCCTTTAAGGATTGGAGCAAGTCACACCAATCTGCGTTCCTACGCTTCCTAGAACGGAAGTTCGACTATTATAAACACTCCAACGACCATAATGCAGCAATAAAAACGGCAGGATGTATTTTGGAAAACGAAGGTTACCAGACCGAGCGCTGGATTGTGTTTTCCCTCCAGTTCGAATCGTGGCTCCGAGACATAGGAGACACGGAGCCGTATTCGTACATGTATTATCGACTGGAGCGGCTCAAGTCGAATTATTATCAGAAGCTAGCAGAACTATCTACCGAGGGTCAAGATCTACAGCCACGAACGATTTCTGAGCTACGTAGGCTCAACTTATACTAACCATCCTACAATTGTATGTTCCCGTACAGCCTTTGCTCAATACACGCTGTTACTAACTGCTTGGTGGTCGTGGACTGCGATTATGACTAGCATTCTGGATCGCTGCATCTCTAAAAGGATTCTCAAGGTGGCACGCTCATTGCAAAAGGGTTCTGAGGCTATGACCTTAAGTCTTGAAGTCTCTGGTGAGGCGGGTTTCAAATAGCATTCGCTGGTGCGACACCTAGCGGTCCTGCCATGATTGTGACTCGTACAAGGGCCGCTGACCTTGGTGGCGGCAGCATCAATTCTACTTGTTTGAACTTGCTATTGTAGCCTATATCTACATGTATGTACTATAGGTAGATTTGCAGTGTATATTTAAAACACGGTCTCGGTGGTTAAAGAGCTGCATCTCGAAATATCGTTAGCGAGAGATGAGCTCTCAACTAGGTTCGAGAGAATTTCTGAATCTGCATTAAGCGAATTGGACTTTTCAATCTGGAGCGCATTATTTACTAGGTAAATATTTCTATAGACCAGGTGATATTCCCGTATCGAGAGCCTAAAAGAGTATGTACTTATACCTTACGAGAATGTTGTTTCCAGTTAGATTGCATCAGTTCCGGTTGTCTAACAAGGGTTCCGTCTCGCCACCAGTGAAACTCTACCCACGATGCAGTACGGCAACAGCCAGCAGCGCTGCTTGTACCAAAGCCAACGCGGTATGATCTACGGCGACGAATCCAACAAGTTGATACCAAGTCATTCCGTAACCAACAGAAGGGAACACAAAGCGCCATGCCCATGCCCATGCTAGCACCGCAAACACAACCGCTTGCATGGCTAAACTAATGAGACTGAGCGACGAAGAGGCCGTTCCTGGAGGGTACTGCAGGATCTGGGTCCGCTGGGAGAAGAAGGACACTAATATTAGGATAGTGACGATGGGATTGATCAACATTGTGTGAATGCCATGGAACAACGCCAGAGCCCACTTGTGGGAAGAAGCATCTTGCGAGGGCCACGCGCCGTCCACGACAACCGGTACGAGCGATATGAGGAGAAATGTCAAGTATATTGACAGCACAGTAGGCGCGGTAGAGTTGCGGACGCCGGGAGCCCTGTCACGGCTTTCTGATGGAAGCAGCAGCACGGCAGCAAATCTAGATCCCATAAAAAGAGAAAGCAATAAAGGTCAGTAGACAAAATCGTGAATGGTAGCGCACATAGACTCGGAGAGGTCAAGAGACCTGTACATATAAGCGCACACAAAAGAACGACGATGGAGAGGAGATAACTTACACGATTAGCCACAAAACCCAAACCAAGCATCTGTGCCAGGTTCAGATAATCTCCCAGCTGTGGTGGGTTGTGTGTAAAGAAGTCAGGGCCAGGAGGCGTTTGGACGCTGTTGATCATATAGTAGAATGCAAGCGCGAATAGTTCCGTCGCGCCGGTGAGCTGGAAGAGCATATAGTAGGGCGAGATGCCGCAAGCATTTCGCCGCAGCCAGAACTCACGCAGCTGCGGGAGGAATGAGATTAGGCTGAGGACCAAGAGAATACTACATGTAGATCATACGAAGAGGCCAATGCCAGTTCCATCACTAAAAAGCTGGGGGGGCTGTTGCAGGCATTCTGATCCAGTTGGGCAACGAGGCTGCCATTGTTGCGATTGGCCTATAGGGCGATGAAGTTTGGTTCCGAAAAGCAATAGTCTCCCGGAAGGGTGCCGTGTCTCTTTTACAGCGGCGGCCGAAGCCGCGCCGTGGCCCGAGAGAGCGGCGTGTGAGCCGAGGGACGGCTTCCTGCTGGCTATTGAACGTTGAGGAGCGGCAGTGGAGAGCCCAGCAACTATGGCAGCAGGAGAACGGAGCAAATCGCCTGGAGGCGATCGCCAAACGGAACGAGTGTAAGTTTTTCTCTGTTCTAAAAGCCTCTCCCTTTTTCTTTTCTCTCTCTTTTCAGAGTTTTGATGTTGACTAGAAGCCCCGTGATTGGCCTTCTGCTAGTCCATCGACGCCTCTCCTCAATGCCACGCTCGACTGCCCATGGACAATACCCCATGGACACTCCTTTGACGTCACTCTCAAGGTCTCATACGAGGGACGAGTCTCCGATACGCATGAACTGGAACTCACAGAGCGCTGCATCATTTTCTATACATATGATTTCCAATTCCCCAGCGGTCTCCGCGAGGGCTTCCGTCTCTGGTGTCAACGACGGTCCGAGACATCGATCAGCTCGCATGATGACGGCAAATGGGTTGAATGCAGCATTCCAGACGACGATACTTTCCTGATCGCCGACGACCCTCCCGTCGACGTGCGGGTAGGCGATGATGTCGACAACTTTGTCACTCTCCGCGTGGGTGAGACGTGGACCTTGACGAAGAGCTTTGACTGGGGCTCGCTCCCCGACGACACTGTGCCCGGCGATGTCTTTTCCCTTATGTTCCAGGACACCATCGTGGATTGGTGGGATTGGGGGAGCCAAGGGCAGGAGTATCGAGACACAGTCGTCAAATTGCCGTGCTGGATCGTCGGACCTGTTGTCGACCCGGCTGATAATGGAGGTCGGCCGCGACTGTTGGTGCCGGGATCGGCGAGAAGAGTCGAGTTTACAGTAGTCGTATCAAATTGAATGCCCTAGAAGTTTATAAGTAACTCGACAGAGCTTGGTTTGAACGTTAACTTTGAGAGACTCACATCTGTACAAAATGAACCTAGACAACAGAAAGGTTAGACATAATTATGAACGCTTCCCATAAGGTGTAATTCTAAGCCCAGAGCCTTGCCTTTACATGACTCATGTAAGACACGAGATTGTGACAGAGTCATCGTTGTTCCAGCTCAGTTGCGTCCGTACTTGCTTATACCAGTAAGGAATCGCTTCAGGATAGTAACATGCCTTATACAAAGCTGGTTTCCTGACGCAGAGCACTTGCTTCTTTCGTTTATTGACTAAGTATGTTAACTATCTCAACCCAAGTCTTAATTCGAATACCTATTGTGATGAATTGTAGTTAAGTGACATCACAATAGCAGAGCCATGGCTTCATAACAGAATAAGACACGGTAAAGTAAGACACGGAACCTCGCGAGACACGGAACCTCGCAAAACACGGGAAAAGTTACACGGAAAATCTACACACGGAGGAGTCCGACACCGCAGAATTACACCGTAGAATTCACTCGTGACCATCCGACGTCACTTATACAGTTCAAAGTTAGACATGCACTTCTTCAGACTGCAAACGAAGGATGCTCCTTACATGTAGCTCAGGTATTTAAAGGAGCAACTGCTACGGCCGAGGAGAAGAAATATGGGAGCGCCAACTCAAGCAAAATAATTCCCCATCTGTTTTATATACATCAACCAACTTGCCAAACAATGAAGTTTGCCATTAGCGCGACCATCCTGGCTCTGGCCAACATCGTCTCAGCCCAATGGGCCTGCGATCCCGGCTTTCAATGCGGCTCAACCATTATTCATCGTGGTAAGTGAGCCTTTCCCTATATACCTTTGTCGCTGGTACTAAATCCTGTTCCCATACAGATGACAGTGCTTTTTGGGTCCAGAACCTCAAGAACGCAGAGGCCGCCGTCGGGAGAGCCGGTCAGGATCCCTTGTGGGACCTCTTCCGTTGCAACAACGATCGAACCGTTTCTTTTGTGCAGCACTGTCCAGGTCGGTGTGCTTATACTGGCAGCGCTGGACAGGATAGATGTGAAGGGTACGTGCATCATTATCCAAGTATATTGTATTGTCACTAAACGATTCAGGATTTAAACCAACTACATGTACGGAATGTATTGAATTCGTCGGGGGTGCCCGCTCGCCTAGGAAATAGTGTCGTTGCTTCAACAGCAGATCACTTGATGATTACAGAGTCCTAGCAGACTTGTAATTGCTACTTAACATAGCTCAATTTGATACAGTTCATAAGTTGAATTCTGAAACTAAACCATAACCAATGGTCAATGAAAATTATCTGTAATTGAAGTTTAAGGATAAAATGAATGATCAATTTCAGATGCGCTTATGCAAATTTGCTCCTACAATTCTACTGGCCAGTTGACAACCCCGCCAGTACCCAGCCACTCACTTGGCGGCAGCATCAGCAAGCGGTCGTGAGTCTTTAGATTTCATCCTGGATACGTCAAATGAAGTCGCGTTCTTTGACTCTGAAACTTGAGTTTACGCAATGTTCTTGAAACATCTTTCGTCCAAAGTAAAGGAAAAGCTCCCTCGCCATCACAGCAGATCTCGCAGCCCGTCCTTAAGAGAGGGTCCTGAGCCAAGTCTTCAGAATGTTCAAAAAACGACATCCACCCCGAGCGACATATCGTCGGCCACGGACTCTCCTCAAAAGGCCTCTGATGCTACAAATATCTCACAAAGCCGTCAATCTCTGCCCATCTTAGAAATCACCAAACCAGCAAGCCCACAAGGGCTAGAAGCTCAAGACCCCACTGCAAATTCTACTCTGGGTCCAGCACCAGATACTCGTAGCGAGAAAGAGAAGTCGGAACAATTAGTCCCTGAGATGATATGGGATCGTGCATACGATGCATTGAAGATCGATGATGCTGCACTGGTACAAGCATATGAGAGGATTTTAACGAGCAAGCTTCAAAACACAGAAGTCAAGGCCGACGTGAATGTCATCAACCAGCATGACAAGGAGGAGAGAAGAAGTCAAATGCATCAGCTAGTCAAGGACGGCTTGGACAAGATTTCGAAGGAAGCAAATGTCAAGTCACTCGTCGGTTCAGTTTTACAAACGGTCAATCTCGCCCAGAATATCGTCACCGAAGTAGTCAAGGATGTGCCACAAGCTGCAATTCCATGGGCCGCAGTCTGCCTTTCACTTGAGGTAAAACAGCAATACTCTGTCAATCAGTAACATCTACTGACGCAACGTCTTTACAGCTGTTGGCAAACCCCATATCGGAGACTGAAGCCAACTGCAAAGGAATTAGCCATGTGGTAGAGCAAATGAACTGGTACTGCGAGCTAGCTGGGCTTCTTTTCAGCGAAAATCCCGGTGGTGCCACAGCCGGAATCCAACAGGAGCTGCAGACAAAACTCATCGATTTGTACAAGAAGCTACTTTCGTTCGAACTCAAGAGTATATGCTCTTACTACCGTCATCGAGCACTTATCTTTTTGGGCGATCTCATCAAGCTTGATGATTGGGAGGGAAGTCTCAAGGCTGTTCAAAACGCCGAGGCCTTCTTCAATAAGCATGTCCGCGTGTTCCAAAGCGCCGACCTAGGCCAAGACGTGAAGCAACTCGTTGCTCATGCAAAAAATGAACAGGAATACCGAAAGACGGATGACGACAAAAAATGCCTGAGAGATTTGTACATCACAGATCCACGAATGGACAAGAGCAGAATTGAATCAACCAAAGGCGGCTTGATTCAAGACTCATACCGTTGGATCCTTAACAATTCAGAGTTCAAAACTTGGCTCCATGACGACGACAAGCGGTTGCTTTGGGTAAAAGGTGACCCGGGCAAGGGGAAAACAATGCTTTTATGCGGTATAATCGATGAAATCAAACAGAGCGCAACACACACAAATGCTATTTCATTCTTTTTCTGTCAGGCCACCATCCCGACAATCAACAACCATCTGGCCGTTTTACGTGGCCTCATATGGTTACTTGTTGAACAACAGCCATTTCTCATTTCTCATATCAGAGAAAAGTACGATCCTATCGGCAACGAACTATTTGAAGGACCCAACGCGTGGTACAGTTTGGCAAACATTTTCCGCAGCATTCTACAAGATGAGAGGTTGACCACGGCGTATGTGATCATTGATGGCCTCGATGAATGTACTACCGGTCTGGATGAGCTACTTGCACTTATTAAAGAAGCCTTGCCTTCCAGAAATGTCAAGTGGATCCTCTCCAGTCGGAACTGGGCAAACATTCGGGAAAGCCTTGAAGATGCCGGTGCTGAAGGTGTGAATCTCAGTCTTGAGATGAACGCCACCGTTGTGGCAGCTGCTGTGAATACATACATTTCTTATAAAGCATCCAAGATACCACTCTTAAAACAAGATGCCGAGTTAACAGAGGAGGTATGCAACTTGGTACGAGAAAAGGCCAATGGAACTTTCCTTTGGGTGGCAATCGTTTTCCAAGAACTGCAGCATCTGAATATCCATTACGATGACCGCGAATCTGTGTTGGAGCGGTTGAACGGACTACCAAAGGATCTCACTGAGCTCTATGATAGAATGTTGCATCAAATCGGACGTCTAGAAAAGAGAGAGTCTGAGTTATGCGAGTCTATCCTCGGGATCACCGTACTGGCTTATCAGCCCTTGCGTCTTCAAGAGCTGGCGACTCTAGCAAGCTTCAAAGGGAATCTCACTCGACCATCCACGCTTCAAAGCCTTATACATAACTGCGGGTCTTTCTTGACAGTCAAGGATGAAATTGTCTACTTTATACATCAATCGTCTAAAGAGTACTTGACCAGCAACAGCGCAGCTCAATCCACCCTATTCCCAAATGGCATCAAGGAGATTCATCACAAAATGGCTATGCATTCAATCAATGCTATGGAACAGAAACTATGCCGAAATATCTACAAATTGAACGATCATGCAATTATTCTTGCTGATATTAAGACGCCTGAGCCCGATCCATTGATCTCTCTGAGATATCCTTGTTCCCACTGGCTTCAACACATCTGCGACTCAATATCCAACTCGGAAAATACACAGAATCAACTTATGTTAAACGATTCCAAGATATTAACATTTCTGAAGAAACACATCCTTCATTGGCTCGAAGTCATGAGCTTGATGCGAAATCCGCCAGGCGGCATTCCATACATCAGCCGTTTTGGAGGCTTGCTTGAGAGATACTCTTCCAACAGCGAACTTTCACAACTGGTTTACGACATTCGTCGGTTTACACAGCACAACTCATGGATCATCTATAATGCTCCGCTTCAAATATACCTCTCTGGGATTCTATTTAGCCCTAAGCTTAGTATCGTGAGAACTCTTTTTGAAGAAGAGCTACTATCTTGGATTACAACTAAGCCGCTCGTTGGACGTCATTGGAGCCTTCTTCTACAAACACTCGAGGTCAAGTCCTTGCTAATCCCAGCGGCAATCTCAAGCGACAATAAGATCGCAGTGTACGATTATGATACTTTTGAGGTAAAGGTCTGGGATATTGCCTCAGGAACGCAAATTCAGACACTCAAATGTAAAGGAATAATCAGCCAGCTCATCTTTTCTTGCGATTCTAATCGCATTTTGGCAGCACAGAACGGCCCTATTCTTTCATGGGACGTAGATTCCGGTGCTTTACATCGTCAAGCATGGTCTCCTGGTTACCATGCATCTCTCTCTAGGGACGGCATGTTTTTGGCTTCACATACATCTGATAGTACTATTCAGATTCAAAATTCGGCTACAGGAGCACAGGTATCTCTTGTGAACGACAAATATGATTACCAGGGGGAAAAGAACAAACAATTGGTGAAACTATCGAATAACGCCAAGTTTCTGGCATTTGGCTGGGATGAGATAACCATATGGGACGTGGCTGCACACAAGGAGCATATGCGTCTCAACACATTAGGAGGAGGTCACAGGCAAGTCTGTTTTTCAACTGACTCCGAACTCATGGCATGGGAGTCGGGCGCTGTTCAAATATGGGATTTGGCTACGGAAAGGGAAATTCAGATCCTTCACATCCTTCACAGAGAAGGCCATTATACCAGCGAGTCTCTCTCATCACTCGAGTTCTCAACCGACTCTAAGCTCGTGGCTGGAGGGTGCTGGGGTAACATTTGGATTTGGAACGTGAAAACCGGCACCATGCAGACACATCTAGACACTAGAGGGCAGCAACCGTACGGCCTCGCCTGGTCTCCAAACTCCAAAATTCTGGCATCAACAAACTTTGAAAATATCACAATATGGGACATGGCCACTTCTGCAGAGACGGAGGATGTTCAAAGCACTAATGATGCAAATGATGACTACTTGAACCTCTCAAAGACCACATTCTCACATAATCCCAATATCGTGGCTACAATTTCACAAACAGGCCATATCAAAGTTTGGGATATATCTACCGATAGAGATGTATCGGAATTCATGAAAAAGGATCTTGTTAACAAAGCAAACTTTCCGCCAGACCCCAATCCTTCAGATGCAGACAACGGAGAGCAAAATGTCGAATCAGGGGACATACCTTCGGGGCTGCAAGGGGCTGGATTTTGGGATTTTTCGGGGTATAAGCCATGCAAGCAAATCGCATTTTCGAATAATGGCGGATATTTCGCTGCAATTACGGACGACATTACGATATGGAAGACGTCAACAGGGGAAGTGATCTTCCAGTCTACAGTCTTTAACCGGGGTATCGCTGATATGGCATTCTCCAATAATGCACAGTACTTCAGCCTTTTATTAACAGACCGGAAACTGGTAGTGTGGGATATCACCACCGGTGATAACGTCATGTATGTCAAGGATCATATATGCGAAAACGATGATGGCGAAGAATGGTGCAAATGCGACATCTCTGAACGCCCTTACCCAGGCGGTGATTCATCAGTCATCGCCATATCCAACAATGGCAGGCAAGCGCTTGTTAGGAGTCCTTTCGGGGGTGAGATCTGGATATCCACCATGGGAGAGAAAAGGACTAGACTCATTCTCGGAAGCATCACGGCTTCAACTTTTGGATCTAGGGAATCGTATATTGGAACGGCGCGTGGTTTCCTCAACATTAAGGGCCTTCTGACTGGAGATGAGACACCGGACAGTTACAAAACCATAACCGAAGACCAACTTCGTTTTGAAGGATATGGTTTGAGCGCCGATAGGAGCTGGATTACCTGGAATGAGAAGAAAATTTTATGGCTACCAGTCACTTATCGTCCACTTTCTTTGGCGCACGATTTCATCAACATGTCCCCTCTTGGCATCTCCATTTCTGCCGGTGCGAGTACCGATATGGATATCAGATTTTCCGGGCCACCTCCAGTATAGCCTTTTTATAAGGGAGAGATTTTACTACATTGGTGGTAACCGTTGAGAGGAAGACATGGCGGCAATGGCTTACCGAATATTCTCTTGAGATTGGTCGAGAGAAAGAGTAACTCCGGTACAAAAGATGGATTGGCACTTAGCTATGAATGAGGCAAATATATGTAGAAAACTACGAAAGTGAATTCAAGTTATGCTATAACGAGGCTATCACTTCTAGGTGTCGTAATGACTGGTGGTGGGATTTGATTCGATAGCTTTGGCCGTCGAATCTCTCCTATAACATGCAGAGGGTAAAGTTAATTCCCGATTCCGTAATTGACGTCTGTCATCGCTTCCTTGCGTTTCCTACGTGGCTCTAACCTGCTATTGGAGGATCCTCTTCAATCAAGGCGGGATGGTACAGCGTGCTGTAGACGGCGAATGCGGGACTGGTGGAGTCGGCAGCCGTATTTCACAGTCGCCAACTCATCGTCGCCGTCATCAGAAGGTCCCGGGCGTTTACAGGGGGTTTCGTTGGCGACCATACGAGTACGTGTAGAAGTTCTCGGCGAATTCCGGTTCGTCTCCATCGTCGTATGGAATTCCACATGTTGAGTCCCGGTCATTGATATTATCCCAGGCGTTTTTTCTCAAGCTGTCGCAAGAACTCTTCTAATTCGTCTTTGGCTTCTTCCCGCTGCAGACTCGGGACCCGGCGGCAAATTGCCAGACGAAACGGTAAAATTGCTTGGGCTCTATGTCCCAGTCGTATCTGGGTCTCGAGAGATGTATTCGCTTCTCTTTCACATGTCCTACTATTAATGAAGCATTACTGCTAATGTATCTGTCGATACTGTCGGTGAGAGGAGAGCCGCCTTTTGGGAAATAAAGACCTAAGTGGGCTGATACAGCTTGACCATTTTCCTCGGCAAAGCCGTTCATTTTCACTATTTCTTCCCTTGGTCGTGGATCTTAATAGAGGTGAAATCGAAAGGATCATTGCCTTAGACTAAGGTACTCAATAGAGTGTTGCAGTGATGGCTAAAGTGAGCCGACAGCACACACCGTCGCTGCCCGACCGAATGCATGCTCCACTACTTTATACGTGGTGTAAGCCTGCACGGCAGAGATCTTGGTTTTATTCACATATCACTTTCCAAGCTTATTACAACCCATTCCTATATGCAATGTATCGTAGAAAAACGCCGGGTTGAGTTTATACAAAATGGATAATTGTACTTTATACTCCGTGGGGTAGATTGGTTATATATACCTGAACGCGTCCAGATACCTTGTCGATGCGATCTTATCCTTGAATCTACATTGTATATGGTGCGTCCCGCGTCGGTGATTTTCATGCTATTCGCAGCACTGAATCCCAATTATGACATCAACATCGAACCCGCTGGTACGAGATTTGAACTATTTTGTCCTCTCCGCAGCGAATCCGGCCGCCATCCATCTTCTATCGGAAATCCAGTCCAAATCATCACCACCGACCCTCCATAGCGGTGAGGAGACAATTGGCTACCGCATATCCATCCCTTCTCACAACTCGCGTCAGGACGAAGTTTGCTACAAGTGGAGGGTTGGCGCTGGTCCCTCGCCAGCCATCGCCAAGATGGGGGATATTTTTGTCCCGGAAATTCTTCTCTGCCCGCAGGATACATCACAGACGCCAAGCTCCAAGACAGTACGTGCATACATCAAGCACATTCACGCCGTTCTTTTCCTCCATCCACAGTCAGGAGCTCTGGTACTCAGATCACGGTCAAATAAACCCATCATCTATGAGCAAGGGGACATACACGACCAGGATGTAGAAATATGTGGGGGGCCAGACAGCAAGGTCAAGTCTTGCGTTCTGCGGCGAAGGAAAAACTACCTTCAATTCGGCCCATATCGCTTCCTTCTCGAGTTCACCGTCAGCCATCAAGATCGAGGCAGATTCAGCAAAACCATAGACCGGTCTCTCCACCACCGCCATCATAAGCTCTTCAGCTTCATTCCTAGCACAGATATCGAAACTCTCTGGAATATATGGCTTCATCGTAAAGTTCCGAATTCATCCTCACTACAGACCGGGGTTCACATCTATACCGGGCAGCCGGTGGCAGTAAAGACACTGCACAATAAAATCCGAGGGCGAAGATACATGATTGATCAGATTAAGCTCGCTTCTCGCTACAGAGACAAAGCAGATAACGGTATACTTGGCATACTCGACGTTTGGTGTGAGCACTGGACATCTCCTCCATGCTTGTTGAAGCCGAGTAGCGCAGTCATCCAATGTCGAACCACCTATTTCTCTATGCCTCTGGCTGAGCAGAACTTTCTACATAAGCGCTGGAGAAAGCTAGACACTAACACACATCTCAAGTATTTATACCAAACTTTATGTGGATTGGCTGAACTCCATGGCCAGGGAATTGTTCACGGAAATATTCAGCCTGGAACATTGCTAATATATGAGCAACGAGCCTATATATCTCTATGCATGCAGCGACCAGACGCATACGACCCAAGCATCTGCGCTGCACCAGAGGTCTGGCTAGACAAGTACCGAGAACTGGATGAGACAAAATTGGACATCTGGGCACTTGCTATATCATGGCTCTTTACATGTTTAAGACCACCGGCAGACCTCATGATAACACGGCATTCCTATAAACATCTCCAAACGACTTTAAAGTCTCGAAGGGACAAGGGCCGTGTTCCAGAACCGCTATTTGAGCTACTGCAAGAAATGCTGGCTTGGGATCCCTGCAATCGTCCAAGTGCAATAGAGGCTCTTAACCACAAGGCATGGCTGCCTGTTTTACCACGAATAGCTCGAAAAGCAAAAGGGTCAAGAACTCGAAGGTTGATACAGGCATTGGAACAAAGAGAGCAGAGAGCCAAGGAGCTCTAATGTAATTATGTGGTTGCTTTCAATTTTCGTCCTGGAAATATAGGAGTCAATGGTTTAAAATATTACTGTACATAGAATGCATACATTTATTTGCAGCAGGACATGCATTCATAGACTCTTTAGAAGTACCCCACGCCAGAAGTGCTACCACTCGTGATGGGACTTGCAGATGCAGCCGTACAACTACTACTTGTTAGCGCATCAGAGAATCTTAATCGGGAATAACCTACATGTGTTTTCACTCTGATTGCTTGTCAATATCGCTCCCAATATGATCATTTGGCAGAGTCGATGTGAAAGCCAGAGAACCTCATGGTCCTACCCGGTAGATATCCAACTCGAAACAAACTGAACCCAAAATGTCGAATGTCTTCCATTTTACGTCTTCAATTGAAGCATCTGGTATTTGTTTGCTAACCTTGGAAGAGGTTTCGAGTGTAATTTCATCGTCTCTATCACCCGCTGTCTTTCGTACAGAAGAAATCAGAGAACGGCACCTAGCTAGGTTTAAATACCTGGATATATTATAGCATCTTCATCTATAACTTCAACATGACACTTCATGTGAAGAGACTGAGTGAATCACAGTACAATTTGTACTATTACATAACTCGCTGGATGCTCTTCTTATTTTCTCTCTCTTCATTTTATCCTTTAATAATAAAACATCAAGCCCTCTGCCTGGTACTTCTTTCAATCAGTTTATGAGGCACGAGTCTGGTTGATCCAAGAGTGGGTACGTACCACCACGCTAGCTCCGATTTAGGCCTCAGGCAACACCATCGAATTGTGCCAGTCCAAAAACTTCAAGGTCCGTCAAGTCTACCCGCATTGCGATAAATCGGCCAATTATCCCACGATGCCCCCCCGGATACCATTTCCCAGCGCTTCGCTGTGCTGCAGAGCGGCTCTCAGCACTCCCGCGACCTCATTGACCGCCTGTCTCGCCCGCCTCACCCTCCAACAAACCCGCAATGCCTCGATCCTAGGCAGCTTGGCCAACAATCCTGGCGCTGTTCACAAGAAGAAGAGAGTCGGTCGCGGTCCCTCCTCAGGCCACGGAAAGACTTCCGGAAGGGGTCACAAGGGTCAGGGACAGCATGGCAAGGTGAAGCCCTGGTTCCAGGGTGGTCAGACACCATTGATTGTGAAGCACGGCAGAAAGGGCTTTGACAACTTGTGAGTCTCTGGACGATGGCGGGGCACATATTTTCTGCACCCCCGCCATATGTCGAGATGAAAAGCAATGCTAACTGCCACCAGCCGAGCCCCTGAGATCTCCGAAGTGAACCTGGACCAGATCCAGAACTGGATCGACCAAGGCCGACTCGACCCCACGAAGCAGATCACGCCAAAGGAGCTGATCGAAAGCAAGCTGATTGGCAGCGTCAAGGATGGCGTAAAGATTCTATCTCGCGGCGGCGAGAACCTCAAGCAGCCAATCAACGTCATGGTTTCAAGGGTCTCCTCAGGAGCAATCGCCGCCATCGAGGCTGCCGGAGGCACGGTCCTTACCAGATACTACACAAAGCTGGCTATTCAGCGACTCCTGACGGGCGAGTCGGTAAACACAGACAAGCCTCTACCCGTCGGCCTGGAACATGTGGAAGGGATCCTAGCAGAGGCGAGAAAGGGCCCTTTCCGATACAGATTGCCCGACCCTACGAGCCGTGCCGATATCGAGTACTACCGAGACCCGGCGCATAGAGGATACCTGAGCCACCAGATTGCTCCAGGCCAGTCGCCCAGTTTGTACTTCAAGGTACCTGGTGTGCAGAAGGTGAAGAGCGTGGTGAAGACGGACAAGAAGAAGGCAGAGGAGACATTGTGGTAAGGGAGGGAGTGGTGTGATGTGAAAGATGATGATTGTTGGTCCCGTTGTGTATAGATGGGAATGGCGTGTATAAAAATAAAAAAGGTTGGCAGAGGATGATGGGAGTATGATATGAAATGTACAATATATGATGATTCAAAAGTAGTATATTCGTGCGGTGTGCTATAAAGTGTTTAGAGTTTCTAAATTGCTATACATGCCACGATACAGGCTATGAACAGAATCTCCAATGTCTCAATTAGCAGTACATGATGCATCCTTTTTTGTTCCCAGATAATCTTCAAGAGGTGGCCTATCGCAGTCGCTTATCTGCTCCACCAAATCCCCGGCAAAGCACTGACAATATCGGTGTCATCGACTCCATGTAGGTACGTAGGTAATCAGGGAGCTTCTGACATGTGCCAGCCAAGCTCAAGCCTCACCGTCTCACCTGGCGTGCAGTAACAGTAATTGCTTCTTCTCTCCTTCTTCTCCTTGTATTCTTCTAATTCACCCCATTTATTATAATATCTACTCCCCAGTCAATCTTGTTGCTCTACATCACCTTTTCCATTCCAATCTACAGCACCCCCATGCCACCTGTCTTACAGCGCTATTTGACGCCCTAGCCAACAGGAATCGCCGCTGAGCGCACAGTGACCGCCTTAGTCCAACCTCCTAGCGCCGCCATTACGAGTTCGTCAACACTAAGCCAACTTGATACTGCGACTGACAACCAACCCAACCTCGCCTCCTCCAGACTCTTTGCATCAACCCCGCGGCCGCAGCAGATCTTCGCCCTTCTTTCACTTTCTTTCTGCCGTATTCCCCCTCATCTCTCTTTGTCACGAGTCGCACAAGAGCTCCAGCGAGTCGATCACCGGCTCCCGGCCACCACAGACAGCATGTCGCTCTTTGGGGATGAGCCCACCGACAATGGGCCAGCTTTGGGCTCGTCGCCTCGTCGCGGAGGAGCCCGAAGCAGCGGCCTTTTCGACGACGAGCCAGCGTCCGGCCGCAATTCCTCCAGCCTCTTCGACGACGGCAGCGGCGCCTCGTCGCCCTGGGACATGCCCACGCCGCGCAAGCAGCAGAGCAGGGCCGAGCTGATCCGCAACCTGCTGCCGGCTTCGGACGTGCCCGACACCTATATCGAGACCTTCGATGCCGTAGTGCGTGAGGACGGTCAAGATGGCCAGGTTACAGCTTCGGGCATTGCCAAGCTGTTTGCCGTGGCCCGGCTTGAGGCCGATGCTCAGGCGCGCATCATGTCGCTTGTAGCTCCAGGAGGATCCGATGTGCTATTGTCGCGCAACGAGTTCAACGTGGTTCTGGCCCTCATTGGCCTGGCGCAAGAAGGCGACATTATCAGCCTTGATGGAGTAGATGAGCGGCGAAGAGGTGAGGCAACATCCCATTGATACGCAATTTCCATTCCCTCTTTTCTTTGCCTAGTTAGAGCCCGTCATGTCAGACGCAAATGCACGGCTCTTACAAGTCCGCTTTGGCAACTCCGCTCTCAACTCTGAATCAGTCGCAAACGCTGCTTGGGCGAAAAGAGACCAATTTGCTGCTACCAACTGATTCTATGCAAATTCTACAATGGCAATAGCTTCTTGAAACGGTGCTTTTGTTATCAAGGCTGGGGCAGCTGGCTAATGTTTCATCATCTCGTTTAGATATCCCTCGGCCCAAGCTGCCTGGACTGACCGCCGAACCGATTATGCCTCCTGTCGCTGAGCTTGCCGCAAAGCCGCCGCAAGTCCCGTCCAAACACGAATCCGACCCTGAGCCCGAGTCCTACAACCCCGAGCCTCTGCCCCAGCCTCAACCTCAACCTCAGTTTCATCCGGCATCTCAGCCCGAACCTGAGCATTCACAGGCCCCTGCGAGTATCTTGAGCAGATCGACCATGGTTGACCCCGACGACGATCCGTGGAACACGCCAGATATGCACAAGGGACATTCTCATCAGAATGGAAACGAAAGCCACAATCCAGCCATCAATGGACACAATGACGGCTTCAACCGGGATGCACCTCCAGCGTTTGATACACGCCCCACGAACCATTACAGTGCTCCGCCAGAGCCAATCCGCCCTCCTAATCGCCCACGACAAATCTCGAGTACGTCTTTGTCCGGTCAGGGCGGATGGGGGGCTGGATTCTACGGCAGCTCGCCCGCCGGTGGTGGCTTTACTGATATACACCAACCTCAACCTCAACCGCCCATTCCAAACATCTTTGGAGCTCAACCTCAGCCTCCCATCCCCAACATCTTTGGAGCGGACGGCGCTGGTCAGATTGGAGCAATCGTCCCACCTCCCGTTGCTCCATCCCGGAGCTTAGGAGGCCGTGTCGGAAACAATACGGAGGAAGTCGTCGTTGTTACTCTCATGCCTGGCAAGGAGGGCATATTCATGTTTCAGCATCACAATTACGAAGTCACCAGCCAGCGGCGTGGGAGCAAGGTTGTTCGACGATATAGTGACTTTGTCTGGCTGTTGGACTGCTTGCACAAGAGGTATCCGTTTAGAATGTTGCCCTTATTGCCACCCAAGAGGGTAGCCGTGAATGGAAACCACCTATCCAACGATGGCGCCTTTATCGAGAAACGACGACGAGGGCTGGGTAGGTTCCTAAATGCCATTGTACGACACCCAGTGTTGAGCCTAGAGCAGCTCGTCATTATGTTCTTGACTGTCCCTACTGTAAGTTGTGTAATCTCCATCTTGATACGACGGAGGGACCAATTGTTTAACATAGGTACAGGAACTTGCTGTGTGGCGAAAGCAAGCAACAATTTCTGTCCAAGATGAATTTACGGATCGAGCACTGCCTCCCGGTCTGGAAGATTCGCTACCACCAACCCTCGAAGACCTCTTTATTCGAACGCGCAACGGAGTTCGCCGATCTGCCGAGCTATACATCAACTCGTGCAACATCATGGACCGCCTCGTCAAGCGGACAGAGGGTGTCGCCGCTGATCATGCGCGGGTTGCCCTGTCGCTCATTTCGCTCACCGAGGTCTCTGCGGATACTTATGCTACCGATACGAGCGAGGTTCCGCTGCTCAACGACGGCTTGACGGCCATGAGCAAGCATCTGCGGACCTGCCAAAGCTTACTTGAAGACGAGAGTCGAGGCTGGGATGAAGGTGTGCTAGAGGATCTGAAGCGACAGCGTGATGCTCTGGTTAGCCTTCGCGAGCTGTTTGATCGAAGGGAGCGGCTGGACAAGGACAACATTCCGTACTTGGAAAGGAGGATACAGGCCAACGAGACTAAGCTGGCCAACTTGCGGTCTAAGCCAGAAGGCCTAGTTAAGCCGGGGGAGATTGAAAAGGTGGCAGAGGCCATCATCAAGGTGCGTTGATTTTCATGCTTAATCGTTTCTACAGGCGAACGCTAACACTTTAGAAAACAGGACAAGGAGTCTATAGTGCAGCAGCACAATCGCTCCATCTTTGTCAAGGAAGCGTTGCGCGACGAGCTCATCGCCTTCCAGTCGACGCAATACCACGTCAGCAGGTGGAATCAGGACTGGGCTGGCGAGCGCGTCAAGTATGCAGAGATGCTGGCCGACAATTGGCGGCGCCTGCTGGATGCTCTAGAGGGCATGCCGCTGGGCGATTAGACTTGACGAATACGATTTGGGGGATGGGGACGAGCAATGAGTGTATATATGTGTCCATGCATGATGTAGGATAATGAGAGGAGGGGAGCAGCGATGCAAAGAAAGGTTCATGGTGGAGTGATTGAGCGGTTTCAAGAAAGCAGCAGTCGAGGCACGATACCCTTGATTTCTTTTTTCATTTTTTGTTTCTGCCTGTTTTTTGCTCTTTTGTCATATACGAGTTTGAAGACTGAGGTTCATTTTCTTTACAATGGGATGAGAGCGATGTGGAGAGACTATTCAGAATGATTCAAGGGGCTGCTGTGGGAGCTTATTCAATGAAGGGCTATCGACGCAGATGACTACAGCGGATGTCGCATGGCAAGGTGAATGTTCAAGTGTGTCGATCGGGGTATTGCATAGTTATATAGCGGTTTGACTTCTGTGATGCTGCTTCCTGACGATGACATCCTATTCCTCACGATGCTCATCCTCTATAAACAACGACAAGAGAAACTCATCATCATCCTGCTTGAACATACATCATACATCACATTGAGGCAGAGTGCACTAATACGATTTATCATTGTATTCATTCCATCATGAGAGAATCGACAAACAGCATCTTCACCATCCATCCGTCACAGCTCCGTGACTAGCATCTCCCACCAACCTCGCATACTTTGCCAACGTTCCTCTCTTAACCGGCGGCTCCGGCGGCGTCCACTGCTTCCTCCTCTCCTCCATCTCCTCATCCGAAATAGCAACATCGATTCTATTGCTAACAGCATCAATCGTCACCTCATCACCATCCTTAACCAACGCAATCGGTCCTCCCACCGCCGCCTCAGGAACAACATGGCCAACGATGAATCCGTGCGAAGCACCGCTATACCGTCCATCCGTCACGAGCGCCACGTTACTCAATCCCGCTCCCATGATGATCGCCGAAGCACGCAACTGCTCAGGCATGCCCGGCCCGCCTTTTGGTCCTTCGTACCGCACAATGAGCACCAAGTTGCCGTCCTCGCGACGGATTTTGCCCGCTAGTAGAGCGGCGTCGAGCTCGTGCTCCTTGTTGAAGACGCGGGCTTTTCCGGTGAACGAGAGGCCCTCCTTGCCGGTGATTTTGGCGACGGCGCCGCCGGGCGCGAAGTTGCCCTTGAGGATGCGGATGTGGCCGCTGGACTTGATGGGGTCGTCTAGGGGGCGGATGATTTTCTGGCCGGGGTCGAGGGAGGGCCAGTCGGCGACGTTCTCGGCGAGGGTCTTGCCCGTGACGGTCATGATGGATCCGTCGATGAGGCCCGCTGCGATGAGCATCTTGAGCACTGAAGGAGTGCCGCCGACCTGGTACAGGTCTTCCATGAGATACTTTCCACTAGGCGCGATATCAGCCAGGAAGGGTGTGCGGTCGCTGGTGCGCTGGACGTCGTCAATGGTCAGGGGCACGTCGGCCGAGTTTGCCATGGCCAGGAAGTGCAGCACGCCGTTTGTCGAACCACCCAGGATCATGGTCAGGACGAGGGCATTCTCAAAGGCCGCGCGGGTCATGAGGTCGCGGGGGCGAATGTCCTTCTCCATGGTGATCTTGATGACCTCTGCGGCACGCTCGCACTCTCGCGACTTCTCTGGCGAAACAGCTGGATATGAGGATGAGCCGGGCAGTGTCAGACCCATGGCTTCAATAGCTGTGGCCATGGTGTTGGCAGTGTACATTCCACCACAGGCTCCAGCTCCAGGACAAGCATGACGCTCGATATCGTCCATGACGTCGGAGCTGCTGCGTCCAGGGGCATCGGGGTTGGTCTTGGCCTTGAGCGAGCCGTAGGCATAGGCACCGGAAGCTTCGTAGCAGCTCGAGATGTTGATTTGTCTCTCCAGCAAGTTGGAGTGGCCCTTGCGGATAGTTCCTCCGTAGATCATGATGAATGGCCTGTTGTGGCGGGCAGCAGCCATGACCACACCGGGCATATTCTTATCACACCCCGGAATCGAAATATTCGCATCGTGGTGCTGGGCACAAGTAACAGATTCGATGGAGTCGGCAATAATCTCGCGGGACTGAAGGGAGAATCGCATACCTAAAACGGGCGAATACAATCGAAGCTGTTAGAATTGTGTATCTTTCATATCCAAGATGGGGGGGGGGGGGGGGTGAGAAACTAACCGTCGCCGCCCATGGTGATGGCGTCGGAAACACCAATAGTGTTGAATTGCCAGCCGAGCATGCCTTGTTTATCGACGGCTCGCTTGACGATTTGGCCGAATTCGAGCACTGCGGTTTACGTATAAGTTGGATTGCTTCGTCTTTTGGTGATGCCCAATATTCGGTTGATAGTCTCGTCACTTACAATGTGTGCTATAGCAACCTCGTTAGCTCTGATTTTCCCAATAAGCTTCTCATAAGAGCTGTCTCGCAACATACTTGCATGGATTTCCCTCCCACCAAACACTCGCAATGCCGACCTGCGGCGCCGACTTCATCTTTTCCTTGTCCGGCACTCCAGCACCGTACAACATGGCCTAATTGCCGCCAACTATCAGCCCACGCTCCCATCTCGTTCAGAAATCTCTATATGTCCGTACCTGTGCTCCAGGATAGTCATGGTCCTTGGTAATCTTTCGCGACCAACGATTCAACGCACCTCCTGGAGGAAGACACGGGAACTGGAGGTAGTCCGTGGAGGACTTTGGGTCGAATGCCGGCTCGGCACTGCCAGAAGCTTGTGACGCCATTGTGTTCAATTGCTATAGTTATTCGTTATTCGTTAATAATACTCTCATATAAGCCTCCACTAAACAAAAAAAAAGAGAGCTAAGAGGGAGCTTTGGTTTTATATGAAAGGTCTTTGGAGGGGAAAGCAACAGCTCACTTTCTCTCCCCCACCCACTGGTGAAGCTCGATCCTTAGCATCCATTGAGAGTCCCAGTAGCTTCGGGCCATCGTGGAGCGATTCCGGAGGGACCCAGACTAAGCTTGTTTGCCCCTCATCTCCTCCATCAGGTTTCGAGACGGCCAGTGACGGCTGTGGCCGGAGATGCAGCACGTTGTGAAGGTGTAACAAGCTTCATATACGAACACAATAGGACAAGCAAAGAAACACTCAACCACTTACCAATTCAACTCTCAGCCTATCAATCTCACAGCCCAAACAGCTATACACCTTCAAAAACAAGAAAAAACAAAGCAAGAGAAACCATCCAACTCCTCTTCAGTTCTGCCTCCATCTCCATCTCCAGCTTTCCCGGTCTCCACTCCCCCTCCGCACCCCTCCGTCATCGTTGCCAAATTCTTAGTCTACCGGTGCTTAGCATTAGTTACTAGTTATTTGCTGCCTTACTTTCAAACTCAGCCTAATATGCCCATCCCAATTTATTCTCCTCGGGACCCTTTTTTGCGGGGAGCTTCCGAACGTCGAATCGCGTCGCGGGTTTTACTCACCCACGTTGGTTGTTTACGTACGCAGACTGCTTAGTTCCATTGTAGCTAAAGAGGCCTGTTTTATTGGGACGGGTACTTGTTCTGCCGATGGATGGGGTTTATACGAGGTCGCCAAGAGCGATAGGAGAATATTTACAATAGAAGCTCTACTATTTTGTTCATTTTTTTAAGCTTAACAATGGAGATTGCTCGAGTCAGTTGAACTTTTCAATTCAGGCTGATAACTAAATGGTAACTTTTCCCAAATGCGCTATTGGCAACCCAGATACATGGACCCTATTATATCCTCCTCAAACTTCACTGTCACCTCAAACTCTCCCTCGTTTCAGTGAACCCAAACCAAACGAACCCCAAAGAAGAGAACGAAAGAAGAAAAGAACATGGGGCACATCCTGCAAAATTACAAAACATATGCCCTGTTTCAGAAAACGCCCACTAAGCAAACTCTAATGTATGCGAACAACCATCATCTCCAAACTAGAGAGAAGGGTATTGAAAAAAAGGGTTCAAAATGGAAAAAAAAAGTGCAGAGTTCGGTCAATTCCACACCGAAATCCGCTAATTCCTATGCCAAGGAAAAATAACATCCAAACACCAAACATATTTCCCAACAAATCAAGTCTACAAAAGAAAAAGGTATATATTCAAGATGTTTTTCTTTTACCATTGACCAGGAGGGGTAGCAGGAGCATTCGTCCCCAGAATAGACGCGATGCTCGTCCTGTCCGCGCTGCTATCCCTTCTCAGCTCAACTTTCGGGCTGGTCGCGGGTGTGGGAGGCATAGCAGGCTGTGCTACTCTCTGGTTGAGCTTCCACGCCGTCTCCAACATGTCGGGCGACGCGTTGAGGCCGTAATCTCTAGCCACTGCGTCCCAGAAAGTAGCTCGGTGGGTGTTGTATATGGCATGAAGACGAGAAACGTCGACACGTGCTGGAGGCTGCGTCGCGGTGGACGGCAGAGAGAAGCCTCCATGCATCTCATGGTGCTGAGTGGCATGAGGATGAGGTTCCATGTAGACCAGATCCTCGCGGTATCGGGGTACGGATTGTGAGTTTGGATCAGGCATGGCCGCGGGCTTGGGCAGGATGATGGGTAGTTGGGGAAATGCCCAGTTGTCGACGATGCTGGGGAGCTGGACTGAACCGCCAGACGACGTCGAGCTGTAACTCTCGTTCCTCCTGTGCATCGAGACGTGCTCGGTCGGCAGCTGTGAAGCCGGAGGGAGAACCGGGGGAGCAGCCAAAAGGGGGCCCTGGACAGTCATCTCAGGAGAAGACTCTGAGATGGACTCCTTCCGTCGACCGGTGGTGATCTGATGGTAGTGCAGCCGACATGCAAGCTCCGTCTTATTAAGGTGGACGGCAATCTGCTTGTAAGGCACCTTTTGAAGGCGAGTCTCAACGAGGTAATGCTCCTAGTGAAGCCATCATGTTAGTCTCATCTCATCGCCCAACATCCATCATCATCAACTCATAGTAATCCTTGACCTACCTCAGCCTCGCTCCATGCACGTCCTCCGCCAGTGTGGGTTGCCTTCCGATTCTTGGTTACACCCTGTCCCATCCGTTGGGCGGTACCGCTCTTTGTGATATAACCCGGTCCCGTCATTATGTATATCGGTGTGTGTGATGATGTCTCTTGGGGTATCTTTCTTTTTTGTATTATATCCACGCTGCTTATTAAGGCGCTTCGGTAAACCAGGCCAATGTTTTTTGTTGTTGAATGATACGCTCGAATGAATTGATTCCGCTATGCAAAGATGATGGTTGTAGGATATGAGTATGAATGAGTATGAGCGTCGCCAAACCAGTTGGGGGGGGGGAAGGTGAGTCAAGTGAGCCAGCCACAAGAGTAAAAAAACAGGATTATTAAAATAAGAAGAAGAAAGAAAAAAACGGGGTTGAAAAACACGGCGATCCAAACGAGGAAAGACAACAGGAATATACTCCAGAAGAAGAGAAAACACAAGTCCAGAGGTGAGAGGTGGCAGACGGACGCATGGGCAGTGAGCAAGTATTAAAACATGCTCATCTCTATCATACTAAACCTGCGCACGAACGGGCTGCAATCTAGCAATGACCCGGGTTAGCCTCCTCTTTGTGTCCCCACGAAACCTGGCGATATCCATTATCTGGGCGCGCCAGGGGTCCCCCATCCCTCCTCACCCCTGGCCCGGCTTCTGTGAGATCGCAGAGTAACCTGTGACACTTTCGTAACAGCATGTCGACATAAGCATAACGTTCTGGCCTCTTGTTTCTCATGCGGCCCCGTCAGGACGGCACCAAGAAACACATTTCAAACAATTTATGCAGTCTCGTCTAGTGCGGAAGGGCTAGTGAGGTTTTGCTTGTTTGAGACCTTCATCTTGTTCCGATTTGTGTGGGGTGGCGCCTGTCGATGGATCGTAGGGATACAGGATGCTGCAGTTATGCGGAAATAAAGTAAATTGACAGCTTGGCTTGATTGATTGCCGCGTTGACAGGCCTCGTCATTCTCCTTCAATCGATTTCTCCTCTCTTCTTTTCACTTCATCGTGATTCTATCCCGGTGGCGTACGAAAAAGTTAGACTCCCTCATACAAACTCCATGAGGCCCTCGTGCTCTCCAGTCCTACCTCTACACCTCATCAAACGCACGACAACAAACTCAACTGGCCCGCCTCTAAGGCCCCCCGATGGCTGCTCCCGAACCAATCAAACAGCGGCAGTTATCTCGTTCTCCGCATCGCAAGCGATCATGATGCAAGGAGCAGAGGCGTCGCTGTTTGAAGCCTGTTTCCATTCTTGAAACAAGGAGGCTGTTGTTCTCGTCCAGCTAAGCGAACGCCTCAGCAAAAAAAGCCAACGGGGCCGCCCCTTGACCCGGCTTCTCCAGCAAATGGACCCGCGGCTTGTTTTATGGAGTAATGGGAAAAAAAGAATAGAAAAGTCAAGGCGGATAAAATTCTCCGTTGCGGGATGGATCTGAATTTGGCATTATGGATCCTATAGAGGAAATTCGCCATGTTGCGCAACATGGTAAAGTAGAAATAAAAGGTGGAAGCCGCAGTGTAAGTGGCTTGTTGACGGGAAGCATCATCGCACTCAATTCAACTCACCCCAACTCGTAAACACAAATCAACCAAAACACACAACAGCCGAAAACAACCAACCCTTTCAGCAAAAAGACGAAACGAAACGAACAAACACGGAGCCTCCTCAGGTCTTCGGATGTCGTCCTGTTCCGGTAGCCGCCATGCCTCAGATGGGCGGCCGGGCATCATGCAGCCGCGTTTCAACCCTGCGCTTCGAAACACGCTAGAGGCGACTGGCGAAACCCTCGCATGAAGGCGCCTCTCTTTTTTATCTTTCGTTTCACGTCATTCGCCTGTGTGTGTATGTGTTGTTTTCTCTCATCCTTCGAGGCGCATGAATTTTTGAGGCGAAAGAGAGGGACAAGACGGAAAAAGTCAAAAGATGGGCGGAAACAAGGTTGAAAACACACCTGGGGCCAGCCACTCAGACGGAGTGCCGTCGTCCCGGCGCAGGAGTGACGATGGTGGCAAGGGCATGTTATGTGTTTTGTCTGGGCGATGAAAACACCAAGATAGTGGCTGTTCGTTATGCTGATATGCTCACATATCCCACATGCAGTTATCAATCAAAACCCCCCATCCGGCGGGTGGGCGTCGAGCCGTGTCTCCGAGGCACAGGCATGCTAATGTAATGTACTCGTATGTATGAGCCGTATGTATGTGTAGCCGCTGCCGATGATGCCTGTAGTATGTATGCATGTATGTATCAAGGCATATCAATGCAGCGTTTCCAAGTTTTTTCGCCATGTCTCTCTCTGTCTGCTGTCTGTCCGTCTGCCTGTCTGTGTGTCTGTCCCGCCTGTTCCTCATCTCGTGAGACCTACTTCCCGCCAATGGCCAGACAAAATGCAGCCCAACGCGGGCACAGTCGGGAGACGCTCATTTCGATTCATGGCCATCTCAGGCGCCTCCCTAGGGATGGGATTCTCCGGTTGGCTAGCCGAAGCATTCGCCCGGGAATCGTATGACATGCCGTTCGATCGGCGAAAAAAGAAATATTAAGGATTCAAAGTTATTTTTCTCTGCAATGTCCAATCACATAATTGCCCATGGCTTTTCTTTTCTCTTCTTTTATTTTATTTTCCACTTCGTCGTTGACCGGATGACGCATCATTTTGGCTCAAATTGCATCGCAACTCTAGATTTGCATGTGGCGAGCCAAGAAAGGCTCCCTCTCACTAAGACATTCACTTCCCATTCGATTCTACGCCACTTCCCCGATAAATATGGCATCATCCAGTACTCATACAAACAGAGTACAATCTGAACCAGATAGAGACATGCCGACAAGGTATTTGCGTAGAGTCGATAGGGGCTCGCATTTGCTTGTAGGCCGCCCGTGAAAGAGTCTGGATGTCCCTATCGCTTCACCCTCAATGTGATATATCACACAGCTCGCCTGCTGTCATTTTAGCCTCTTGCCGCCTAATGGCAGCTCCTTTGCTCACATTTCGATTTGATTTGACGTGCGACTATGTGAGCAATCTGCATGTCTTTCATTAAATGTCCATTGCCGGGTAATTGCACGTGTGCTTTTTGCAAATTTGGCACCCGGGCGTGGACACATTCCTCTCCTCGGTACAGTGGAAATGACTCGGTGACGGTGGCTGTGTCGATTCCTCTCACCTCCGGATAGGGTAGATGGATTGGCCTCAGTGAGCCGCCTCGTCATCTCATCCCTTGCCTTGTGCATAACGCGTGCGTGCCTTAATATAGAGCACGAGCAGCAAGATGAGCGCTGAGAGGCTCCAAATTCCTGTTGCTTTGGCTTACCCTGCACTGTAATAGGCACCGAGGACGAAGAGAAAACGGCAGCTCGTATCCATCCTCGAGCATTTGTTGGGTCTATCTCACAATCCTATGATGCCCGTAACGGCAGCTGAGGCGAATTGGCCGGGTAAATTGACCCCCAACGATGATAGGTATCCAACATCCTACAGGTGCTTGTATGTATGTATGATCAATAGTAAGCCTGAAGTGGTGTTAAAAAGAGATGAAATGCAATGGCACACACCGCCCACCCCTGGGCAGATATCGCAAACGAGTACACATTTACACTGTATGCAGGCTCGTTCGTCTCTGGCAATAAAGCGGAGGTTGGGGAGCGAGATCATCTCAGCACGCCTCTATTCTGCAGGTTATCAAGCAAAGCTGCTGGTGAGTGGTACAAAGGTCCGACTCACATCGCGAGTTTCTCCATGCGTAGTAACGAGAGCTTCTGTCGTCGAAAAACACTAGAGCGAATCGGATTATATTCCAATGCAACAGTGGCCACATTAAATGCCAAAAAATGGCATCCTCCACAGGTACAATGTTTGCAAGTCACCCAGGCCGTCAGAGGTCCCAGACGCTGGATCTGGACAAGCCATGTAATGTACACATGTAATGTACAGTACAAGGTGGAGCCGCGATGCGATGCGGCCCTAGCCTCGAAGCTCAGCAAAGGTATCGAGTACTTGGCGGCGAGGTATGCGATGGACATGCACAGAGTGTCAGAGTACATGATGCTTGCTTGCACTTGTGCCATGGCATGGCGATTTGCAGTTCGTGCGAGGGAGGTTGCAGGGGGGGAGAGAATTGGAGAGGTTCTGGAAGGACGGGAGCACAAGGTGCATGATGTTCTGGTGATGTGGTTGCTGCTGTTGCGTGCTGTGCTGTGCTGTGATTTGGTGCAACTGGACTGACGATGCCGGCCATATGCCACGGTGCTGGGCATCGAGAAAGAGGCAGAAGAGGCAGACAGACGGGGCTCGATAAGGCTGGCCTGTTGTCTGTCTCATTCCCTTCTCTCTCTCCTCTCTGTTCCCTCCTCTCCCCTCCCGGGTTCCCCAGAGAACAAACGAGGCCATGGCGTATCACCAGCCGGCCAGCGCCGCTCGACGCTTGTTGACGCACGGCATGGCATTTCACGCATGGCCAGGCTCTTCTTAGGCCGCCATGAAGCACACACACATGTCATGTCCATCCCCGCTTTTCCCGGGCCTGTCTAAGATGAGATTCGTGTCATTCGACAGGGAATGCCTTGGCCGCCTAAGCGAGCGGTGGGAATAGGCAATACTGCTACTAATACTTGTCGAGCTGTGACTGTGGCTGTAAGTAGGTAGATACGAAATTAAACCTCAGGAAGAGAGAGAGACAATGAGAGAGATAGATTGGCGTCGACGATCCCCGCGGCCGGTTGCGTCATCCGCTAGAAGAAATGCGAGGCGAACAAGCAAAAAAGAAGCTCGAGAGAAGAAGCAGATGAAAGGGAGTGCGATTGTCGTGCCTGTCCATCGCTGCCGAATACGAAAGCCGTGATCAGCGTTGGGCTGAGCTTTTGGGCCACTTTGGCGGGTGCTGGTGCTGGTGGCAGCAAGATAACTTTTGCACTCTCAGCGCCAATTGAACTTGCTCAAGGCGCAAAGAGTATCTGCAGCGAGTACGGAGTCGAGTCGTGATTGATGGCTGGTCTGCATTGTTTCTGTTTCTGCTACTGCAAGGCAATCAATTGGTGCTACCGCCAGCGAAACGACGAGACCCGAAGGCGATGCGCGATGCGATTGCGATCCAATGCGATTTGATGCGATGCGATACGATGCGCTACTCTGGTGGCAGGTACCGCATACCTGCTGCACCCGCCCGCCTTGCGAGCTTGTCCTCGTACTCCCGGGCTTGTACCGCTTGTACCTCCAGACTGGTCTCGTACCACGTACCCCCGTTGCACTCACACTCACCTAACCTCACGAACGCCTCCAGCTCGCGCAAGTACCTGTACCTTGTACTCGCGCTGCTGGCCCGCCCATTGGCCCGCAGCCAAGGCACGGCGAAATGAGTGGCTGGTGCAGGAAGGCGCGCGGGCAATCGGAAGGCCAACGCGAGAGCGGATTGCGGCCGCTGATTGGCTGTGGTCGGAGCCCCAGCAGTTCCCAGCCGTTGTCTCTGGCTTCATTTCTTTTTATCGGAAGCTGCTCACCGGAGGCACGAGTACAAAGTACGTACATGGACTAATGCAAGTGCTGTATCAGTACCAGCACCCGTAGCAGTACCAGTACAAACACAAGCACCGGTACGCGACTGAGCCCGGAGCTCCGTCCCGTGATTTTTGAGTGTCCGTGCCTGTTTTTTAATGCCTGTATCTCTCTACCTATCTCTATCAATATATTACTCGCAATAACGTCAACAGTACAGGGGCTGCGGAGCAGAGCCCCCGCGTCGTCTGTCTGTCTGTCCTCGCGGAAGGCACGGTAACGGTACTGCCACTGTACGAGCTGCCTGAAGGATCCATGGGAAGAACCGGCAGGGCAAAAGGTTCATCACGGAGCCTTGCTGTGTGCGTTGCGTGGACACGCCTCAAAGTAGTGGTACTAAGCACCGCTAGCGCTGGCCCGTGCGCCGCCCAACCTGCTGCGGTCTCCCGTTACGCACGGTGCGACGACGCTCGACACTCGAAACTGGACACTATGCGCTGTGCGACACCACGGCATGCATCGCACAGTGCGGTGGGGAGTCACGAACCAGCACCTCGCACGGCCACGCCCCTCTGCGCCCCGGCAACGATGGCGCCACTCGAGATGTGTATCAGTACCCCGCCCAGCCCCCAACTTTGCGTGCGCCAAAAGTATCGGATCCGGGCATCACCACACGCCCCCTCTAGGTTCTCTTCTTCTGCTGCGCCCCACCCTTCCTGCCGCCAAGCTTTTCCCGTGCCCTCGTCACTGATCCTGGCCGCTTGCCTCCCTCCCACTTGCCCAGGTCGCGCAACTTCTCTCTCCCCTTCCCCCCTTCCCCCAAAAAAAGACCCAGCACCAGCAGGCAGGCCAAAACATCTACCTCGTCCCCCAGAAAAAAAAAACCCAACCGAGTTACTTGGGCTCCAAGTACTCACATCAACGCTTCCACCCCCGAAGCGCCTGGCGACTCGACCTGGCCATTTCCATCGCACGCTTCTGCAACGGTGCTCCACTGGCCTTCAGCTTTCAGCTTCAAACGTCCTGCAGAGGCCCGACCATCGCATCGCATCGCATCGCATCGCCTCGCATCGTGTGCCCCGAGTAACGAGCGAGTACGTGCCGTGCGTGCTCAATCAACTTTGCGTGCCGTCCGTCCTCGCGCCCCGGCCCAGCAAAAAAAAAAAAAAAAAACACTCTGCGCAGCCCGCCGAACACGCTACGCTACTTACTCCAACGCATCCAATCCAATCCAGTACACGCTACTGTACCATCTGGCCTCACCTCACCTCAACCCGCTTCAACCACTCGCAGCTCACCCTGGCCGATCCGCGTCCTTTCAGACTCTCCGGAGTACCGACCAGTACCACTGCATCCGTCGGCCTGCGCCAACCAGCTCTCGTACGTGCTTTCTTGCTTCTGCTTCTGCTTTGCCTCGCTTTGCTTTGCTGCCTCTCTGCTGCCTCCCATTTGTTCGTTCTCTCTCAACTTGACTCAGTCGGGTCAAGCCAAGCAAAACCAACAGCTCGACACCCAAGCACGACTGAGCCTTGTCAGCACAGCACTGCAACTCCCTCACCCACTCAATCTTTTGCTCGTCCGTTATTCCCAACCCAATTAATCCCTCTTGCTCTCAATTCGCCGTCCGCACCCGTCACAATAGTAACCCAAGCCCACTGTCGCCTCGGCTTCGGATCTGCCCCCCTAGCCAACGCTTTTTCTCTCCCCACCACCACTGCCACAGCCAACTTACCACTGTTTTACACAATCCCATCAGTCCACCAACCCGCGCGCGTCAAGTCTCGGCTTGGCTAGTTTTTTTTTTGTATCTTTTTTTTTTTCTGTCCCTCACCTCTTATTAGGAGGCTCTTCAACCACACCCCCAAAAAGAAACCCACGGCCTTTTCGGTGCCACTGCGGTTACAAGTACTTGTTGATCCAAGTGGTCTTGCACTACTTTGCCGAATTGTGCAACCTGACCCTTTCGGCCCCCAGCTTTGCTCCTTTGGTTGTTCGACCAAGGAAAAAAAAGCCGAGCCAGACTTGTTCCAGTCGGATGCGCTTTAGGCAACATTGACATACATTGCCTCGCCCGTAAGGACATTCTCTTTCTCTCCCCCCCCCTTGCTCCCTCTCGCCGGGCATCCTCACCTTGTGCCTTCGCAACGTCAATCCGTGGTAGCCAAGTTGTCGACGACACTCGTCGGGGATGCTCGTGTGTTCCCATTGTTGATGCTCCTGCGCCTATACTCAAGCTTCAAGCTGCGTCGCGTCAGTTCCGTTGCAGCCATTGTTGGGAGCTTGACCTTACGCGTGCGCTGCGCGTAAGCTCTCTTTGAGCAAACAACCCCTCTCTTTTGATTTTTTCCCCCTTCTATTTTTCTTGTGTTTTTTTTTTTTTCTCCTTGGTCCCTTTTCCGGTTGCTGTGCTGCAAGTCGACAGCCTTGCCGGCTCTTGGACGCGCCGCGTGCAACTAGGGCTTGAAGGGAAAAAGAAAGAAAAAACGCGCGGTTCCTCTCTTGCTGCATCTTGAAATTCTTCTTTGATTCCATCGACAAGCTTATTTAAAAAAGAGACGAAATCGTTACTGACCTTTATTCGCGTGCGCTATCATCAGATCATGCAGCAGTGGCAAGTCGGCCCCGTGCCGGACTACGTCTACTCCAACTCCCCCCACCCGTCCAACGACATGCAGTAAGTACTCGATCTCCTTGTTCCTGGTACATCGTCTTTCCACCATCTACACCAGGGCCCTCTGTTGTCCGTCACATTGTGCCTCCATCGACCACCAGCCATGTATTCAATGTATATCGTTTGAACTTTCTTTTTTACCCGTTTCTTATTTTTACACCTCTACCCCGTCATGGCATCACCGGCTGGGAGACAAACGAACGCTGTATCACCGTCTGCCTCCTGTTGATACCTTCTATAACTTCGCCCGCTGTGCCTGGCGAAACCATGGCCCTCTCTCCCTCTCCCCGCTTCCCACCCCCGGCCCCATCTAGAGGGAGCCCTTTCCTATACCATGCATAGTTCCATGCCATGCCATGATGATTCCCCTCCCCCGCCAGCGAGTCTGCTAACCGGGGTGCCTCGAACAGTAACCATCCTTACCCGGCCGATATGGCTCGTCGCAACGACCGTATGGAGTTTCCCTACGGCGCTCAGCCTAACATGGCGGCCCAGCAGCAACACCACCCAACTCCAGTCCAGCCGCCCATGAGCGTATCGCAACAGCCCCCGAATGGCCCTCCGTCTCAGCAGCAGACGCCGACTCAGCCCGCGGCCCAGCCGCCCAACGCCCGCTCACGGAAGCGGCCGGCCCAGAACGCTGCGCCCTCACCCGCCACGGCTGCCGCTCCACCTCCCGTTGCCGCCGCCCAGGGTCAGCCTCCTGCGCCAACGCCTCCCGCTCCCCAGGCTGCTCCTCCGCAAGCCCAGCCGACGGCCAACGACAACGCAAACTCGACCGATGCCGCCTCGGGCCCTCCCACCAAGAAGAGCAGGACCAACACGCCGTGGACTCCCCAGGAAGAGCTGCGGTTGAAGCAGATGCGAGATGCCGGAAACAGCTGGGCTGAGATTGCTAAGGTATGTAGCCAATTCTTGACGACAATGGAGGCAACGCTTGCCACTGTTGTTGGCTTCACTTGAAGAGAAAGAAAAAAAAGCTAATTGAGATTCACACAGACCTTCCCTACGCGGACAGAAGGATCCGTGAAGAAGCATTGGTACAAGGACATGCACTATGCTGAGTTTGCCGAGGACGAAGTAAGTCATCTATTCACCCTCAATGTCGATGCCTCATTGATTGATCAGTCTGTTCAGAGTCAGGCGCTGTTGAACGCTATTAAAGAATACGAGAACAACAAGTGGAAGGTCATTGGCCAGAAGGTTGGGAAACCAGCAAAGGTATGACAGCCCCCCCTTCTTTTACCCCCCTTGGACCATATGCTAACTTGGTACAGGCCTGTGAACAGTATGCAAAGGAGCATTTTCCAGGTATGCTTACAGTCTTTGGCCGGTAGGGGTTAACCGCAACGATCGAGGTCCCGCTAACTCGTATGCAGATCTCTTTGGCAACCCCAAGGGGAGATGAACTCCACGTGATTGCTCGCCCGCGCCCCGGCCTGATGAATGCTCCTGATCGGACCGCTCGACGACTGTAATTGATGTACCCAGATGTCGTCTTGTATTCTAGTTAGGACTCAGGCCCCCGGGATCGCTGTGGAGAGGAATGGGACCAGCTGCCTTTGTTTATTTATTTCGGTCTTTTTTTTTTATCGTCGCAAGGGTTTCCAGTTTAATAACTCCAGATGCAGATCTCTGAAGAAAAAGCAAGGAACAGTAAGGAGTACGGCCAGGGTTTCCGCTACTTCGTTAATTGGCAAAGCTTGGCTTTTGTCATGACTTCTTCTTTTGTCTTTTTGTCCTTCTTCGCCGACTTTATTTAGTCTCCCGTTCTTCTCTTCTTTTTCTTTTGCCGGTCTTAGAGAGAGAGATGTGTCTATGTCGTTCTTCGTTCGCTGGGTGGGAAATGATTCACTGGACGGTCTTTGTTGGCGTTGGTGGCGGGTTGTAGTCCTCTTGGTCTTGCCTGTGCTCGTTTGAGAGGACTCGAACCGTGGCCTGCCATCGTTTGACTAATTGCCCCCTTGTTTTTTTCCTTTTTACGTCTTGTTTTTCCTTTTGTGTTTTCTGCTCTCTACTTTCAACGATACCTACGGGGATGGTCGAGAGAAGAGCTTTGGTGGGTTGGGTGTTCTTGAGGACTTACTGGGACAGGCCACGGAGTCGACGATGATGGGGTTTACTCAGGCTCAGTTTGTCCTAGAGGCGTGGAATGCTGGAGGATTTCAACTGCTCCTGGCCTAGAGCTGGGGATGCAAAGACTGTCGCTGATAAGAGGCATAGCTATACCCGAATAACACAATTCCCCCCCTTCCTCCCCGTTTCTCTCTCTCCATCTCTACTTTTTGTACGAAGTATCTATTTTAATATGAAATTCACTGCGTTTGGCAGCTGGTGAATGATGCCTCGCAACGAGGAACAATATATGTGTATGACTGGCAAGGTACGATTTGCGTAGAGGAGACGAGGGAGCTTACCTAGTACAAGTACTCAATACCTCTGATGATGGAGCTGCGAGGTTGTACCTGGGGGCCCCATCTAGATGGTAAAAGCGACTAGAGGAGACACCTGCTGGAAGTACAGTATTAGTGGCCTCACTTGTCCCAGTTTGGCGATGCAAGTTTGTGTACTTGTTGAAAAAGAATGTTTAGTCTGGCTGGTTTGCATCCGTAGTTGCAGGGCCGGTACCCCGGAGCTGGGTACCGGGTAGTGCGGCGCCACAGGTGCTGGCATTGTTCCCTTGATGTATCACGACCAAGCCAGGTACAGTATCTGTCAAGACGGGGATGGGGATGGAATGCTACGTTGACCCGATGTTGAGGGAGGCGGTGTGAAGATGAGTGAATAAAATTGCACATGTGCAATACGTGCAATACGCTGCTGCATATAGCAAGACGGTAGACAGTTACACCATCATGTCAGTGTCCTCACCGTCCTTTGCTCGGAGGCGGAAGATATTGTGTGTACCACTGAGATACGCCGGCAGAGGGTTACAAGAGTTACAAGACACCTGGGATGGGAATGCAAGAAGCGAACCGGCCCTTGGAGGCGTTTCAGATCGGAAATCATGGCCGGCCCTTGCCGCCTTCAGCCCTACGGGCCCCAGATTGAGATGCAAGTTTGACGGGGACCTGGTCCAAATGTATGGATACATGGGACGCTTTTGAGGGAGCGAAAGGAGAAACTTGGGCGAGGTATCGTGTACGAAGAGGGACCTGTGCGGTACGTACACGGCCGGTGCGAAGGTAAGCGCTAGCAAGCAGTCAAACGTCGCTGTCGAGAATTCGAGGTTCATGCGCTGGCCCCACTGGCAGGTACTTTCTTGTAGGTACCTACAGGCGCTACAGGTACCTTGGCTCGTGCCGGGCTAGGGGTGGTTTTTCCTGCTCCGTCGTGCAGTACAGAATGTACATTAGGCCTAGTAGGGGAGCTTGGGGCGATAAGATAAGGCGTGGGAATTTTTTTCTTTTCTTCTTTTTTTGGAGCGATAAGACACGATAAAGTAGCATCACTGTGTTTTTGCGTCGACCATAACCGCTCGCATCTACTCAACACTCACTGCATTCACTCCATTGGACGACTTTTGAGTGCAATCATGAAGCGGAAGCTCAACGAAAACGACGTGCCCACCTCGGCCGAGCCCGAAGCCGACACACAGATGGCCAACGCCGAGACCACGACAACAGCGGCGACAACAGAGGAAGAGGCGACGTTTGCAGACCTCGGGCTCGATGCCAGGCTGGTGCAGGCCGTTGCGCAGCAGAAATTCTTGAAGCCGACGCTGGTCCAGCGAAAGGCCATTCCATTGGCGCTGGACGGAAAGGATGTGCTGTGCAAGGCGAAGACGGGGTCTGGCAAGACGGCGGCGTATGTGCTGCCTGTGCTGGCTGGCATTTTGAAGAAGAAGAGCGTACGTTGGCTTGTACCTATGGAGGGATATTGACTGTTTACTATGGAACTGGAGACTAATTGCTTGGGGTTGTTTAGGTTGATTCTACCGCTGCCACGACGGCCTTGATATTGGTTCCTACGCGAGAGCTTGCCGACCAGGTCTTCAAGTCGATTGAACTGTTTTCCGCCTTTTGCGCAAAGGATGTGCGGGCAGTCAAGCTGACGGACAAGCTCACCGACGCAGTGCAGCGGTCTCTGCTGTCGACGTGCCCGGACATCGTCATCTCCACGCCCGCACGAGCATGGCACAACGTCAATGGCAATTCGTCAGCCCTGGCTCTGGATAAGCTGTCCTATCTGGTTCTGGACGAGGCGGATCTTCTTCTGTCGTACGGATACAGCGAGGACCTTGAGAGCCTGTCGTGGTCTATTCCAAAGGGCATTCAGACCATTATGATGAGCGCTACACTGACGACTGAGGTGGACTCTTTGAAGAAGATTTTTTACCGCGATCAGCAGCCTACGCTGTTGGATCTGGAGGAGCCGGATGCTGAGGGCGAGGGAGTTACGCAGCTGGTGACCAAGTGAGTTTCTCTGAGTTTGTACCCTTTTGTCGAAGTTTGTGCTGACATGGGTTATAGGTGTGGCGAGGACGAAAAGTTCCTTTTAATCTACGTCATCTTCAAGTTGCAGTTGGTCAAGGGCAAGTGCATCATTTTCGTCGCCGACATTGACCGATGCTACCGCCTGAAGCTCTATTTCGAGCAGTTTGGTATCCGAAGCTGTATCTTGAACTCGGAGCTGCCTGTCAACTCCAGAATCCACGTGGTTGAAGAGTTCAACCGCAACGTCTACGACATCATCATCGCCTCTGACGAAAAGGAAGTTCTCGGCAACGAAGAGAAGGCTGAGGAGGAGCAGGAGGAGGAAGAAAACGAGGGCGAGTCAAAAGAGGAGTCTCGACCCAAGAAGAAGCGGAAGGCTGCCAAGGGAGACGTGGAATATGGCGTGTCTCGAGGTATGGATATTGACAGACCTTGTTGGGGAACTTGAGAACACGTTTACTAATTTACTTGATATTAATTAGGCATTGATTTCAAAAACGTCGCCGCCGTCATCAACTTTGACCTCCCCACATCCGCGTCGTCTTACACACACAGAATAGGCCGTACGGCACGAGCCGGACGAGCGGGCATGGCTCTGTCATTCGTCGTCCCCCAGGATCTCTACCGCAAACATATCCACACATCCATTGCCAGCTCGGAGAAGGACGAGAAGATTTTGGCGAGAATCACGAAGCAGCAGGCAAAGAAGGGCAAGGAGATTAAGCCGTACAACTTCAACAAGGACCAGGTCGACGCTTTTAGGTACCGTATGAACGATGCGCTGCGTGCGGTGACCAAGGTGGCGATCCGAGAGGCGCGAACGAGAGAACTGCGTCAGGAGCTGCTGAAGAGCGAGAAGCTCAAGAGGTACGACTGACTTACATTGTTACAGATTGATTCTCGATGATGCTAACTGCCGTGTAGATACTTTGAGGAGAACCCGTCGGAGATGAACCACCTTCGCCACGATGGAGAGCTGAGAACGGCTAGACAGCAGGCTCACCTGAAGCACGTGCCGGACTATCTCCTGCCCAAGGAAGGACGGCAGGCGCTGACGGCGGGAGACATTGGGTTTGTGCCGCTCAAGAAGTTTGATAGGCGCGCGGGGACTAAGCGGAAGGGCGGGAAGCGGAGTGCAAAGGCTGGGGTGCGCAAGGGTGATCCCTTGAAGACATTCAAGGCGAGACGGAAGACGAAATAAAACTAATGGGAGGGCTTTGATGGAGTGGATTCTTTATTGTTCTACTTTGTTGTTGGGGGTTGGTCGATATGGAGCGATGCTGAGGGTGGTTTTGTGTCTGGCATTGGAATTGGAGAGGGGCGGTTTTGTCATAAAAAATAATGCATGTACTTTGTTTTTACTTGAGAACAGCATAATGCGCACTGACTATTTGATTATTCTCATCATGATTGCATTATGTGATTCGCATGGCATGGCATGGGATGGCGATTGAGACCCAGGCGGTGTCCGAGTGTCTTAAGCGATGCGGGATAGCGAGCGAGCACGGGGAACACGAGCGATGGCTTGCCGATCGCGATGATCGAAAACATGGGGCAATTAAAGGAGTTCCTAGTAAAAGCATACTAATTCACGACCATTCACTTTTTAGATGCAGACGTTGGACGGCTAATTTAGTCCGTATGTAGCACGAAAAAAGTAGGCAGCTGATGCGGAGAATTCGAATGACAGACAGTCTTTTCATGCAGTGTAAGTCGCCTGTCAATGGATTTGATGTTCTTTTGTCTTGTCTGTCCGGATATTTTTGCCGGGGCATGCAGTATGACCTACCTTAGTCTCCCCTGCAAAATGCAAAGTGCACCCAAGTGCCAAGTTTAGTATGTTAAAAAAGTTCACCAAAGCTCGGAGCTCGTATTTGAGCATGGAGAAAACAGTCCGTCCGGGTGCGGCTGGCTATCTTAGCTAACAGGTTTTTTTTTCTGGTTGATTTCTTTTGCTGGAAGTTGATTAGCTTGGGGGAGAGATGGGGGAGGGGGGTCCACACGCACCTCGTGTCTGGAGACCCGTTTTGGGTTCTTGTTCTTTTTTTGGGAATCGGCATCGGGGGGATTTAAATTTAATCTTGTGATTTTTGGCTAGGGAGAGAGGGGATTTGAATTGAATTGAGTTGAGTTGAGTTGATTTGTGAAGGAAGAGGGAGAGGGAGAGAAGGAGTGAAGTGTTTGTCTTGGTGATGATGGCTTTGTACATGTACACTTACATTTGCAGTACTGTACTTGCTTGATGCTTGCCCGTGGCTGTAAAAGGCTGGAGCGGGATTCGCCTATGCCATGTGCTGATTGTTCCCCTGATGGGTGGCGTGGTGGCGTATGGGGATGGTTTGGCGGCTGAAAGTCAGAGAAGAGCAGATGAATGTAGACGAGCTAGAGGTGAGAGACAGTTTGATGCTGCGTTAAAGGGGAGATTAGAGACGAGATATCATGACAATGGAATCAATAAAAATACATGTAGATGGGACTGAGCATCTGAAGACATTGAACTCACTACAGGCGATGACAGGCCTATTCATAGCCCGCAGCGGAGGGCGACCTGCCTGTTCAGGGACAGACGAGGTGCCATGGCCCAAGCTCTGCTAGGGGGAAAACCAGAGCCCGACTCCAGTGCTAGTTGAGACTTGCTGCAGGCCCTCCACTCCATACTAATATCTCGCCCCAGCGCCCATCACCAAAAACTGCATTCCTCTCCTCCTTTGCCGCTCCAAACGACAACAAACAACGACTCTCGCTTCCGTGTTTCTCGTTTTTTCTTGCGTCCCCCGAGCAGTGCGTCACTCGTTCATCGCACGCCTCAAGGGATTCGCATCCTCGGCCCTGTTTTAGTTTTCTTCTCTTATACTTTCGAGCTTCAATACTTAAATTTCGGATCGCTGTGCGCACGCGCATTCCAATCGCTCAATTTATTTTTTCGAAATTGAACCCCGTTACACGACACCTTGTCCCTTGACTTGAATCCCGATATCGCTTCTCGCTTCTCAGACGGTACCTTATTTCGAAGAGACAGAAGAAAAGAAACATGTTGCGTTCTGTTGCGATTGCTGCGCTTTTGGGCGCTGGGTCGGCTGCTGCGGCGTCGACTTGCTCCCTTACCAAAAAGTGCCCTGAAGACGCGCCTTGCTGCTCCCGTATGTGGAATCAATTGCGAATTCATTATTCATTTTCTTGCTGTAGGATTTCCCGCTGACAAAATGGTTCTTGTGTCTAGAATATGGCGAGTGTGGTGTTGGCGCCTACTGCCTCGGCGGCTGCGATCCCCGAATGTCCTTTTCGCTCGACTCGTGCACGCCCGCGCCCGTGTGCAAGTCCAAGACGATGACCTTTGACAAGGACCTCAGCAGCATCGCCGACATTAGCGACTACCTCGGTGACCCGTCCACGGCCGACTGGATGGCCCAGGGAGAGCCTGCCTACTTTGACGGCAATGTGCTGCTGACCATGCCCAAGAACAGCGTCGGAACTGTGCTGGCAACGACCGAGTACATGTGGTATGGCAATGTCAAGGCCAAGTTCAAGACGAGCCGTGGCAGGGGTGTGGTGACTGCTTTCATCCTGCTGTCTGATGTCAAGGACGAGATTGATTATGAGTTTGTCGGTGTTGATCTGGGCACTGCGCAGACCAACTGGTACTTCCAGGGCATCCCTGACTGTGAGTTTTATTTCCCTTCCCAGAGACGGTGTATCGTGATGATTGCAATTGAATCAATGCTGACGACGTGACTCACAGACAACAACTCTGGCAACATTACCAAGCTCTCCGACACCTTCAACAACTACCACACCTACGAGATCAACTGGACCCCCGATCAGATCCAGTGGCTCGTCGATGGCCAGGTCGGCCGCACCGTCAACCGCAAGGATCACTGGAACGCCACCTCCAACCAGTGGTCATTCCCCCAGACCCCCTCCCGTGTCCAAATCTCCATCTGGCCCGGTGGTCTTGCCAGCAACGCCCAGGGAACCATTGACTGGGCCGGTGGTGAGATTGACTGGAACGCTGAGGACATCCAGAAGAACGGCTACTTTTACGCCACCTTTGAGTCCGTCGAGGTTTCCTGCTACAAGGCCACTGGCGAGCTCGGCAGCAGCTCGGGCGTCAGCTACACATATGACAACATCCGGGCCACCAACGACACCGTCGTCAACGGCAACAAGCGCACCAACTTGGCCACGCTGGAGGGCACCGGTCTCGACATGGATGCCGGCAAGCAGGATGATTCGTCGTCGTCGTCGGCTGCACCCTCGGGAACCGCCTCCAAGTCTGCCAGCAAGCCCAAGAACACCCAGGCCTCGATCCCCGGTGGAAGCAACGGCTCTTCCGGCACCGTCCCCGGCGGCGACGACTCTGGCGACAAGGGAAGCTCTGGTGGATCCAGCGGCGGTAGCAGCGGAGGCAGCAGCGGAGGCTCCTCTGGCGGCTCCTCTGGCGGCTCTGGTGGCAGCGCCCCTGCTGATACTTCTGGCTGCTCGACTTCCAGCTTCAACCAGGACTGCGGCAGCAGCAGCGACTCCAGCGGCAGCAAGAGCGGCAACAAGAACGCCGGATCAAAGACTGGCGTCAGTGTCCTGGCAGTGGGCCTGGCCGGTGCTGCTCTGTGTTTGATTTAAGTCGAGTTGGATAGTCTGATGGCTTTGACTTGGTTCTTTTTTGGGTTAATTTTTGTTGACATTTTTGCGGGCTTCATATTTTCTCCCCCATCTTCTATACGCCTCATACTCTTGGTGTTTTGAATGTGTTTATGCATAGTTGAGAATAGTGCCGCCCTGAATCGGTTGGACAGATGTGCGAAATGATAATGAATGGAAGGGGCGGAGGGCCTTAATTTGGATGTATTTAGGAGAGATTGAAGTTGTATTTAGGGGTCAGATTTGACTGATTACTTGTCTCATACTTGTGCTTGCTTACTGGTTTGTGCGCTGTGCTGGAGACGTAATATCACGTTTGAGTACTGCATTTTGTTTGGTTGTCTATTTCTAGGTGCCGTAAGAAACAATGACGCCTCATTCTATATTTTACACTGGAGGGCTTGAATTGGTTGGTGCAGTTCGTGAGTTTTGACAGCATCGTTGACTTGACGATGACTCAAGTGGCGTTTCTTTCATTCACATGTAGCGTGTGAAGCGTACGTTACATGAGATTCAAACGCAGCATATTGTCCATATAGAAGATGCACGATACATGCAATGCTCATGCTACGTTGTCTTGGCCTCTGTTAGCACAAAAGATAGACAGTTTAACTGGAGCTACACGCAATGTAAAACGGCGTGTCGTGACCCCCACACAGATCTATTTAATCAATCTCGCATCGAGAATAATCCCCGCGTACCCTGGAGAAAGTTTGTCATTACATTTTCTCTTCTTCTTTTACTTTTTTTCTTGAAGATTGTTTTCCATTTTGTTGTGAGCTGTGTGTCTTGTTTGGAAGGAATTGAATGTGTGACGGGATCGGCGATTGACTTAGAGTCTGACCTCATTGTGATTGATTTGTGCGAGCTTGTGCTTGTTATTTTCCCCCACCTATTTCGACAAACTTCACTTTCAAACCGACATTGATCATTGACTCTTCCAAGCGCCATACAATTATACGCGTTCTACAGTTCTCATAAAGACTCTTACAATCATGTCTCGCCGTCTGCTTATTGCTCGCCCGGGGCACATCTACCTCGCAACTTACACCTCCGCCTCAGCAACCATCACAATCGACCTCGACGAGCCGTTTCCCGGTAATCCCTCTTGGTTCGCCGTTTCTCCCACGGATCCTCATTTATTATATACTTTTGATGAAGGTGGCTCGACGACGTATGCTTTTCGTCTGGATCTTTCGGCGAATACATTGACAAAAGTCGCTCAATTGGAAGATGGTAGCAATGGCGTGTGTCACTTAGCTTTCAACAAAGAGGGGACAATTCTGATTGGCACGTCTTGGGCTGAAGGCACAATCGATATATGGAACACGGAATCTGAAAATCCGGAACTCATCACGACGATTCAGTCGAAAGACCCCGTAGTCGACGCTGGGAGAGTCGCGCGCGCTCACGAAGCTGTCCTCGATCCTACGGGCCGCTTCTTCATCGTCAATGATCTCGGCACAGATTCGATACTCGTGCTTGATGCTCTGCGTCCTGACGTTCCGGTCGTGAGACGCGTCACCGTGCCGTCTGGCTCAGGGCCTCGACACGGCGTGTTTTATCCCGCCGGGGAGGGCAAGCCAGCGACGCACTACTTTTTGCTCTGCGAGACGAGTAATCGTGTTGAAGTATTTAAGCTAAAGTACACGGAGGTGGATATTGAGTTTACGGCTACGGGGAGCTATTCTACGTTTTTGGATGAGGATATGGGTGCGTTTGCTGCGGCGGGAGAGATTGTGCTTTCGAAGGATGGCGGGCATGTTTATACGTCGAATCGGTTGATGACGACGCCGACGGAGACGATTGCGCATTTTCGGGTGAAGCCTGAGGGTGATGATGGAGGAGAGCTGAAGTTGGAGTTGGTGGGGGAGACGTCGACGCAGGGGAAACATCCGAGGATGTTTAGTTTGAGCAGGAATGGGAACGAGTTGTTTGTTGGGAATCAGGAGGGTGAGTGGGCGGTTGTGGTGTTGAGGAGGCGAGAAGATGGGACGTTGGAGGAGAAGCCTGTTGCGGGGGTTTTGATGGAGGATATTGTGAAAGGGGAAGGGGATGAGAGAGGACCAATGTTTGTGTTGGAGGTTGTGTAGTTGGTTAAGAAAGGGATCGATGTATATGTATTCATCTATATGAACGCTACATGTTTGTCTGGGTATGGCAGTCTATACGATATTATACTAAGGTTCTTCAAATTTCTTCCGCCTCTTGAAATCAAGATTCTCTCTAAATTAACAACAGTCCCATCACTGCAAACACCATGCTGAAAGCGAGGCCGTGTGCACCCATCTTGCCAGCACCGTTCTTATCGCCGCTCTGCGCACTCTCCGCATCAGCACCATTCGTAGCACTGCTCTTCGCAGTGTTAGCAGCCGTAGTCGAAGCAGCTTCCGTCGAGCGCGCACCAGAAGGCGATGCCGTCGTGGAAGAAGGGGGCTGGACGGTAGATGAAGCGGGAGCAGTTGTAGAGGAAGCTGCCTTGGAAGCGGTCTTGGAAGGGGATGACGAGGATGATGATTGGGAGGGAGACGAGGGCTCTTCGCTGCCGTTGGTGTTGCATGTGCCCTCGAGGTCTTGGAGGGACGAGGTAGATGTGATAGTCTTGACGCTGGTGCCGCAGTTGACGTAGGGGGCGAGGTGGACCATGCTGCCTGTGAGGTCGAACACAGCTGCACATATTCCCATTAGTTTGTGTTTTATATAGAGACATTGTATCTATATACATGTATGTATAGGGGTAATAGAGAACTTACCATATGCAGACCGCAAAAAGGTATCGCCAAGCAGCGCAAACTGCGTGCTCCCCATCATCCCCAGGTAACAATGCGGCGGCAGCGAAGACACCGACCGGATCATCTCACTGTACGGCACCTTGATCGTGACCCCATCGAAATCGAAATCAATGGTTCCAGGCTCGTTGATAAGACCGCAGTCCACAATGGCGAACCCGCTGTCGTCAGTGCCCGTCGATCCAAGACTGTCCGCAATCTCATTCACCAGCGATTGCGGCAAGAGAGTTAGGGTCGAACCGCTGTCGAGGAAGACGGTCATTTTGGTGTTGGCAAAAGTCGTCGATTTGCCAGTCGGTGGCGATAGGGAAATCGAGTTCATGTCGACCCAGTAGCGAGCAACACCGTCAGGAGAATCATCAGCAGGGACAATCGGCAGATGAGCAAGTTTACCACTGAATTTCCCCGTGTCAACACCGCCAAAGATGATGACGCCCTCCTCCTCCGTCTTGCTACCCAGCGCCAAACTAAACGCCTTCGTCTTGGTAACACCCTGCTTGGCCAGCTCGTCGATAAAGTTCGGATAGAGCGTGTTGACCCCTTCGCCGGCGCCGATGCCGAGAATACCCGAGAACTCGTCGACACTGGCGTCCGCAACACCAAACTGGACGTCCTTCATGGTGGCGGAGCCCGGGAGCGAGATGCTGTCCTGGACGTAGGAGACGTTTGCGCTGCCGATGCCGTAGCGGAGCTGGGCGGCGCTGCCGGTGACGAAGGAGGTGGACGAGGATTTGGGGTCGTAGAAGCCGATGGCGCGGCAGAAGCGCTGGTCGGAGGTTTGGACGTTGGAGCAGTCGGGGTTGACCCAGAGCTCGAAGGAGCCGGTGTCGATTTGGGCGTAGACGGTTTGGGGAGGAGTTCCAATGTTGACTATTCATATACATATATTAGCAGCTATATCAAGAGTGATCTTGGGATATGAGTTACTTACGTTGAGCGTAGTACGAAACATCAGAGCGGTTCTCGACTTGGACTTCTACGGCTCGCTTGTCCAAAGTGCCGTGGTGGGCGTGGATGATGGGCAACGTAATGGTCCCCGAAGGAATCTCCTCGACCGGCAGCTTGCGCTTCTCGTTAAAGGGGAGAATGTGGAAAGGCTTGTCTTCGTCATCCTCGCTTCTCCGCTGAGGCACGGGGAGAGTGATTCTGCCATCCGCACCGTCGTCGTCCTCGAGAATCTTGCGCTTGCTGGGATTCGGGTACGGCAGGATATGCCATGGCTTGTCCTCCTCTTCCCGACTTTCGACGTCTCGTTTGCTTGGGTAAGGGAACGGCAGGATGTGAAACGGCTTGTCCTCCTCCTCGGCCTTAACATCTACTCCTCGGGCCGTTAAATGTGAAGCCGGAGGGACCGGTAGAGTGATTGTGTTGCCGACGTCTTCCGGCTCAAAGGCATGCTTTGGCCGTGCCTGAGCCAGGACGGCTAGAGAAAGGACGAGAAATTGTGAGATTGCCATGATGCGTATATCAATGATTGTTGTCTTGTATAAACCGTATGCGTTTGTACTCGTATATGTGCGTGCGTATATGTGTAGATGCGTATATATTAACAGAACCAGATATTAGAGAATGATAATGAAGGACAAAATCGCAATAAAAAAACAGCCGTCAAGGCCGTCGCGTTCAAAAAATGAGAAGCCAGCTCCCGAAAGGAAAAGAATGATTGAGGATGGAAGCTTCGCGACAGAGTCAAAAAGAACAAAGAAAGAGGTTTAAAAAGAGGGAAGCATTACTCGGCTACATGTACAGATGAAATTGTAGGACGCAAAAGAAAAAACGAAACACAGACCCAAGAAAATCGCATCTAGGATGACGGAGCCGGGGTTAGAGGCTTGTTGTGAAAATGGGGACCAGGATGAGTTATTATTAGTGCGGCTCCAATGTTTACTGGATAGACGCTCTACTGTACAGCTTTCAGCTACTGGGATAGGGATTGAAGCTATTCGATATTAACTGGAGACGGATCCAAAGACATGGTTGCGTGAACCAGTGAGTCTTGGCTGTCGTGTGTTAGTAGCGCTCCTGCAACGGCGCGGTCAAGGGACACGCGGCTGAAGAAAGAGCTGTCATATTCACTATTTACTGTATTTTCTCTCTTTCGTTTGGCTGGATTTTTACTACTTGGAGGTGATTAGGAGGCCTGCGGGGTTTGAAGTTTTGCAGGGGCGGTTGAGATGGTGAAACGCGAAGCGTCGAGGGTTCCGTTCTGGGGCTCAAACACGGAGGAAGAGAGCTTGGTGAACGCGTGGCTGAAGGTCGCTCCAAGTGCCGACGAGGCCGATCATGGTTGGTTGGCTTGAAGATATCTTTAGCGGAGGTTCTTCTTCACTATTCTTTTCGTCGTCATCTCTTGAGGTTTAGTTATGGCTGTGGTTGATATTGTTGAAGCTTCGGTTGAGCTGCCCTGACTCGTGGAGACGGGCCAAGAAAGTCCGGCGCCCCTGGTTCATCTTCTAGCAAGGCTATCCATCTCACCTATTGCAACGACACACCGTCCTGCCAAGCGTGCCTTGACGGCCCTGGAAATGAAAGATTGGCACAGCGGATGGACTAGCCTGTACCTTATCTGCCACCGGGAGGGCCATCTGCCGGGGCATTTGGACTAGGGCGCTTACATGTATGCACTCCGTGTCTGTGTGCGTGCAGTAGAGGCTTCAACTATGGCTGCAGGTGGGAAAAGAGTATAGCACTCCGTATTGTCTGTATCAATGCAGATGTATCACAAAAAGGTTGGTAAAAGGATGAGAATCCATACGAAGGTGAGTCTGATTAGGCGCCCAAAATACCCCACGGAGTTCAATAACACACTTGCTTTCGAATTCCTCTCCTGTGTTGCTCATGCTCATTCTGTCTGTCGCATTGTGCATACATACATGTGCTTGCTGTATATGCGGTGTCACCTCAATTCAGCCGATATCAAGCAAGAGAAAGAGCCCAATTCACTCCCAACCATTCCATCCATACATGTGCATCACATACACTCTCGATCACCACTCGCAAACCTCGTCCTCAAATGCTGCCCGACCGTTCTTAGCGAGTCGCGCCGACAAATTTGACACATGCAGTTTGTAAATGAAAGAAGTAAAGGAAAAAAAAGGCGATGTCGCTGCACCCCCTTGCTGGAACTGGTCGAATCAGGACTAGATGAAGGCATGTTGATGCGTTGTCCTGCGTCTTAAGCGGCCACCCCGCAGTGTCGTGTCCCGCGAGAAATGTAAAAGCTTCACTGTTTGCCGTTTTTGGGATCACGGTACCTTTTTCAAGACCCTTTCTATTCCTTCTATTATCGTATTAGTCGCTTCTTCCGTTGATAGCAGTGTGGCATGGCATATTGCAGGGTGGTTGATGTGTTGGCCGTGATGCGTGTTAGTGAAGCCCTCTTCTCCCCTTGTAGGACATGCAAGAGTCTTCCATCCTTGATGATCACCACATCAAAGAGTGATATTCGGTGCAATATGCCGTCCATGTGTCGAGTCTATCCCTCTCAATTGGACATTTTGCTCCAAACGAGCGTTTTAATCGCCAATCAGACGTAAACAGACACTTACTTATCCCAGTCTTTCTCTCCTCTCCTCTGCATGATGCATTGTCTCCCCATCAAAATCACCGCATCAGTCTATCCTATCGTATGCCATCGTCTGTCTCAGTCAAATAAAAAACTGATTGGTCGTTTAATGGTGAAATACCACTCGTGATGGATACCCCCTACCTGCATGCATGCACTTACATGCCGTACCAGCTTTTCTCGTCTTCTAACTCGCCCGGCTGGCCCGCAGGAACAACGACGGCCCTTTGCGTGTAGAAGCTGCATATGCATCGTCTGTACGATGGACCAACTCGGCGGCTGGAGCTGTATGATGCGTGTGCAACACCGGCCAATCTGAATGCTTCGTGCTGTGATGGGGGGAAGGGTCCAGTGACCTATATAATGCGTTATGCAACGCCAATGTGCAGCAGTATATTCTATCCAGACCATTAATTCACCTCTACATACTCTGTAACATTTTTTTAATATTCATCTGCGTCTGTTTACACGTTCAAAAGACTGCTCGCATGTATATCCCTCCATACCCAGCCAATCTTGAGGCGCTGCGGCGCCATGGACCAACAGATGGATACACTCAATGGATACGGCATCAGTTCACAACCATCTCGGCCGCAATAAAATCCACAAGCTCTATCAAGAAGGGGATTTCCTTGATAGAACCGCGCTCAAGCTCTGCTGCCCACACCAATCTCATCATCGGCCTCGTCGTCGGCTTCACTGTAGCAGCCTTCCTCATCGGCGTCGCAATTTTCCTCTGCTGCTACGGAGATTCCATCAGGTTTTCGAAAAAGAAGCATAGACATAGGCGTCGGTCGACGAGTAGCAAAGGATCGAGAAACTCGAAGCACTCACGGGAAGTGGAGCATGCTGAGGGAACGCCAGAAGGCGAACAGGGGGCGTGAATTCATCATGTGGCATCGAAGAGGCGTTGTGGTTTCCTTCATCAAAATCTTTCCATGTTATATGTTTTTCTTTGCATGATTGGGCGGATTGAGAGCGTTTCACATTATTGAGACTGGGGTTAGATATACGAGGCTTTTGACGAATTATGATGATGGATTGGAAAGATTGCTCATGGTTTCACTTGATACTTTTATTCGGATCACAGAACGAATACCATTATTTCTATACTATGCCCTTTTACGTGAATCCTCTTTGATCACAATATTTTGCCCGTTTATTGGTAAAGTCTTTGATCCGTCCCAAATCCTCCTCAATGAAGTGTCACGCGCTTATGACGATGACAGCGGCGGTGGCGATGATGATGATGATGATGATGGTGATGATGCTTCTTCCTTCGCCTCTCTCTCGACTCTTCCTCGTGGCGTGCAGTCCCTTGTTCATCATCAGCACGACTATTCGTTCGGATGGGCTCGTTCGGTAGCGGGATATCGAGACCGTTGAGAATGGCTTCCAAATCTGCACGAGTGGCATCTGGGATTCCAGGAGAAAGAGGGCTTATAAGGTTCTCAAACTCGGCAATGGGGTCGCGGGGAAGGAGGATTTGATGGGTGCGGTGAAAGCGGTGATGGCTGTGACGATGACGGTGGTGGCCGTGGCTGCTCCGATGAAAATCTCCGTGAACATCTGGGTCAATATTGCGATCAGGGCAGTCTAGGATATGGTCGCCTTCATGGATATGATCATGGTAGTGATCTCCGTGGAAATGCTTGTCGTCATGTTGATGGTGATGAATTGATAGGGGCACCTTTGGCAGCGGAGGATTTTGTTCGGTTTGCGTGCTGCCATCCTGTTTTTGTTGCGTCTGCTTCTTCTCAGCTGTGACGTGACTGACTTGATTCTCGCAACGGTGAGAGTTTTGCCGGCGATGCTTCTTGTTCCGGTCATGCTGGCGCCAGCACCAACAGTAGATGAGAGCAGCGATGATGACTGCGATGAGAGTGAGGCCGACAGCTAGACCAATGGCTGCAGAGGACGACATTTCGCCGTCATGAAAGTCACGAGAGTGGTGGTTGTGAGGCGGTTGGTGATGATTGTGGAGGCAAGGCATGTTGAAGATGGGGAAGATCATGATGAAGCCTTGAGAGTGTTCTATGCCATTAAATACTGGCTGACAATGTCCTGTCTGTTTTAATTCTACGAAAAATTTACGAATCAATCCACTACGAAGCTGATAGTTCATTTTATACACCTATTTGAGGAAGTTTGCTAGCAGAGAGGAAGGCCATGATACTGTGCCAAGTAGGCTCGTCGTCGCTACTCAGCCTGGTTTGGCGTCAATGAGCAGCTACCCTCACCGTTTTTTGATACCGAAACGGTTTGCTTCTTCAATAAGCGATGAAGGGTTATTCGAGTAAATCTGTTGGCACAAATGGTTTCTGCTGATGGTGTTGATTCGGTTGTTCAGGAGATGGAGGCCTGACAAACAATCTGGGCAAGAGATGAGTTTGCCATATTTGAGGCGCCCTGACGGCTTCTATCAAACCTGTGAGATGACAATTCCACGTTTGTAAAGGGATGAAAACGTGTCTTAGCGGGAGAAACAGTCCTGAGGTGACCAAGTGCTGCAGTGACGAGACGAAGGAAGTGTGTCGTGTGAGGTGCCTGATGCGGTGAGAGAAAGAGAAGGCTTCTAGAATCAGGCAAGAGAGTCAGATTTTGGTATGAATGGCTGTACACTTTGCCACGGTTATAGTGCGTGCCTGGTTGATTGTCAAATAGAGTTGGACGACTACAAACACAAGCTTCGCGGGATGCCTCTTTTGTCTTACAGCCACGAGGGCTAGACAGTCCCACAGAGGAGACGCCAAACATGATCCCGGCTGAGACTAGCACATGGGAGGATGAAAGTTGCCCGCCTAGCCGTGATCCGAGCACAAAGAGGATGAATCATCAAAATCGTCATTATAGTATACGTTACTGCAGTCTTGGAGTGGTTGAGATCATGATGATCATAACTTACATGTACTCGGAAGAATCCGAAGCAGTTAGTATCAGGGCGGCCAATCTATTAGCCGATGACGCAAAGGGCGTTGCAGTTCGGCTTGTCTCCGGCCAGAGCAGAATGGCAAGTCTGTCCGTTCCCGCTTTCTGGTGGAGGTACCTCGATGTAACCGGGCCAATGCGTGGGGTAGAGAACGGAGCAGGAGAATGGCAGAGAATTGCAGAGATTAGCGGAGAATAGCGGCGATTGGGGTCCAATTCTGGGTCAATATTGGGGTATGGAGAGAAGAGGGGATACTTGGCTGGTACATGGAGACACTCCAACTTAGACCCGGTACGGCTGAAGGTGGTTTGGCCATTCTGCAGCCATCAGGGTTCTAGCGTTTTCTATCACCTGTTTGTTCGATTTGCCCTTTTCCTCTTTTTGGCTACTGATTCTCTCACAAAGTTCCCTTATCTACTAACAACATGCAAATCGAGAATCTTTCATTCCATCTTTTTTGCTTCTCCCACGCCGCTAGTATGCAAAAGGCACTAGATTCCGCACAAACCCCCACGATGTACTGGCAAGTATTGCCGCCCCCAATCCGCGCGCTAATTCCGCTGCTCGTGTCAGTGCTCCGCGACCTGGCAGGTACAAGTACGTAATTTGTGCCCCTCATCACCTAAAACATTGCGTGCATGTTCTGGATTTCCTCTTTGGGCCGCGGGGCAAAAAAAAGTTCTTATCATGAGCAGAAGTATGAACATGAACAAACATTGGAAACAACAAGAAAGATACAATATTGATGTGAAAATAAGAGAAACAATTTCATACGACATTAACAGTATACATACAATGACATAGTTATTTTGTCTTTAAAACCACATCGCCACTTGTAACTGTTGATCCCGGCCATGACTCGCCCCAACGTGCCCTGATTTATAATGGAGACAAAAAAAATGGCAACAGACGCCGCGGCAAGCCTCCCACGACGGCCCTTCTCACGATGCATAAACTCCGACATTCCCCACAGAATGCAATGGATGGAGTTGGATAGATGGCCTTAGTCGATCGATATGATCCAAGCTTCCCCAGTAGTCTCAAAGTCTGTGTCGTAATGGGCGTTGGGTAGCATAGCATAGTGTACAGTGTAGTCTATCTCGTACCTCTCCCTCCATAAATAAAATGGCTGCCCTTCGTCTCTTGACTCGGCCCTCTTTCCTCTCCATCTCATCATCTCTCTCCTCCTCAACTCGCATCAACCTCACCCGTTCGACTCACAACTCGTTTTCTCGATCCTTCAGCATCACCGCAAACATGTCTTCCGGACGAACCGTCACTCTCAACACCGGCGCCAAGATCCCCCAGATCGGCTACGGCACCTGGCAGGCCGCCCCCGGCGAGGTTGGCGCCGGTGTCTACGAGGCTCTCAAGATTGGCTACCGCCACCTCGACCTTGCCAAGGTCTACGGCAACCAGAAGGAGGTTGGCGAGGGCATCAAGAAGGCCCTTGCTGAGGTCCCCGGCCTGAAGCGCGAGGACATCTTCATCACCTCCAAGCTGTGGAACAACGCCCACAACCCCGAGGATGTTGCTCCTGCCCTGGACGACACCCTTGCCGAGCTCGGCCTCGAGTACCTCGACGTATGTAAACCCAGATCTAGCTCAATCAAGCTCGATTCGATGTCACCGAGACAGAATCGAACGAATTGAGAGCGAAACGAGCAGCAGCAGCTAACTCGATTTCACAGCTCTACCTCATCCACTGGCCCGTTGCCTTTGCTCCCGGCGCCAGCCTGTTCCCCAAGGCCGCTGACGGCTCCGAGTCTCTCCTCAACCGCAATGTCTCCATCGTTCAGACCTGGAAGGCCATGACTGAGCTGCCCAAGTCCAAGGCCCGCGCCGTCGGTGTCTCCAACTTTACCATTGAGCACGTACGTCATTCACTCACTTCGGAATATCTCATACAAGCAGAATATTAACAAAAGATACAGCTCGAGGCCGTTATCTCTGCCACCGGCGTCGTCCCCGCCGCCAACCAGATCGAGCGCCACCCTCGTCTCCCCGACCCTGCCCTGATCAAGTACTGCGCCGAGAAGGGCATCATCATCACCGCCTACTCCGCCTTTGGCAACAACACCAAGGGCCTCCCTCTGCTCGTCAACTCCGACGAGGTCAAGGCCGTCGCCGAGAACCTGGCCAAGAAGCAGGGCAAGCCGGTCACCCCCGCCCAGGTCATCCTCGCCTGGTCCCAGATTGGCGGCCACACCGTCATCCCCAAGTCCGTCACCAAGGCTCGCATTGCCGAGAACTTCCAGGAGGTTGACCTGGATGATGAGGCTATCGCTGCGCTGAACAAGCTTGGCGAGACCCCCTACCGTTTCAACATTCCCTTCAACTGTGAGTCTTATATCGTTCGCTTAATGGGAAAGAAACAGAAGCTGACAATTGCCGTAATAGACAACCCCAAGTGGAACGTTAACCTGTTCAACACCGAGGACGAGAAGGCTGCTGCCCACACCCCCGTCATCAAGCTGTAAATTCGGACGCGACGAGGACATGATATTTAACGAGATGAATACCCATGAGCATTGGCCAAGAGCCTTATAGAAGTAAAAAGAAAAGTAAAACGTACATAAATCAATAGAATTGCATCAACTGCATTTACCAAAGATACAGTGACACAGTGACGTGGTTCTCTCTAAGCTTGTGATGATGGTGATTGATCATCCAAAATGATGGCATTGAGTATCTATTCGATCTATGCGCACAATATGGCGGTAGAATATAGTCGCTTGGGTGTCATTCGTGACCTAACACGGGTATCATGTAGTAAAAAGTACAAAGTCAAGCTCGCATCAAAATCTATCGCAAAAATCGGCTGCGAATCCATCGTAAAGAGAGCGAGCGATTCCACTCCACATCCCAGGGAGAAACAAGGTCTGCAATGTCTAGTAAAAGCAGCATCTCGTATCTTTGGCTTGAGGCGACCTTCGTTGAGGCGACCTTCGTCGGAGAAGGAGCAGAGGTTTCGGGCGGCGTCTTTCGACGGCGGCTTGGATTGTCTGGAGGGCTTCTTTATTCATGTAAATGATCCAATCAGCTTGGAAGTGCAAGGATGCTTGCAATATTTCGGAGCCAAGGATCGCCGACGTGTGATTACACTGACCAACGTGAAACGCCGAAGGAGGGGTATTCGCTTTCGAATTGTTCTTCCCTCTATAAAACTTCTGCTCGCTGTGTTCGTCTGTATGAGCATCTATTTCCTAAATTGTTGACTTCCTGGCGCCTCTTTATTAGTCATAATTCTGCTCTGCTATTACAGTTCGCGGTATCAATGACCCTGCCCAGCCTTCCTAAAGAGCTCTGGGACCAGATTGGAACCTACTTACCGGGCCGCGATGTCAAAAGACTGCGTCTTGCTTGCAAGTCACTTTCAGGCATCCCTCTGCCTCTCGATAGAGTGTTTATAAGCGCCAATCCCATAGATATCAATGTGTTTCGATACGTTGCAAATCATGATGTTTTCAGACGTTGTGTGCGTGAGATAATCTGGGACGAGGCACGGTTTGAACGAGATTTTAGGGTTGATGTGTCTAGTGGTCTCGAATGGGCTGAAATGGGGCATACTGAAGATGACCCCCCGGATGACCTTTGACTGAATGCCGTGATAATTTGGACCTCGTCAAAGGAAGACTCGCTCAATACAGACGCCATTTACCATTTATAGCACCCTTGGTGAAAGCGATGGAAGAATCGTTGACAATGTGTGAGTCTTGGTGGCATTACCGACAATTCCTAGAAGAGCAACGCAGAGTTTTAGCAGAAGATTTGGACATCAAGGCATTTGAGTATGGCCTCGATCAATTCCCAGCTTTAAAGAGGATAACCATCACGCCTGCAGCTCATGGGACGTTATTTGCTCCCCTGTACAAAACACCAATGATCCGGACATTGCCATATGGCTTGAATTACAGCATTCCACGAGGTTGGCCGGTTTCAGGCGGGCCCTATCTTCCGGCTGATGAGTGGATAGAAGAGAACAAAGGGAAATGGCGAGGATTCAAGGAGGTAATCCGCTGTCTGGCAGAACGTAAAGCAGCAGGAGTGAAAGAGCTTGTGTTGGACACCCACCTGTTGCCAACGGGCGTAACTTGCCGCTTTTTTGACCAGCCTAGTTTGGAATATGACCATCTTGTTGATCTTCTTCAAAGACCTGGGTTCCGCCGCCTTGATCTTGCTTTGATGGTCGGCCAACAGGAACCGGGAGACTGGGAGTCTCTTCGAAATGGACGCTTGCGAAGCGCATTGGCAGAGGCTGCAGAATTGGAACATTTCCAACTGAACACAGATATCGGATATCCCAGGGCGAGAGATCCTGGCTCCCACCTTGCCCTCCTCTATGACATCTTTCCGATAGAGCGATGGCCGAAGCTACGGCATTTTGGGCTGACAAGATTTCTTGTTTCGCAGCGTGATCTTGTTTCTTTCTTATCAAAACTACCGGCCTCCGTTCGAACCATTGAGCTGAATTGTCTACATTTCATCTCCGGTGACGATAGCCACAGAGATTTGTTGGAGAATATGCGCGACTCTCTGGACTGGAAAACGAGAAATGCTGCTGGGCGCCCAAAAGTGACCATCAGACTGGACCTTCTAAAGTACCGCCTTCTAGACTTCGGCGAAGTCGGTAGCCGGACTGTCTCGCTTGAAGAAGAGGTTGGTAAATTTCTGTATGATGGAGGGCCCAATCCATTCCATCAATTGTTCCGCGATGTAGTACTGCCCGGGCATGGTGGCGCGCTGCGAGATGAGTTTCAGCCTGAGCTGGTGCATCCATGGGTAGATCATGACACCCTCGTGCTCATGGGGATCGAGAAGGAATCTCCTTCTGTTAGAAATGAGGATGGCGAATGATGGCATCTAATGAGATTGTCAATTCAACCTAGATCGCTTATCCAGGAAAGTTGAAGCATAGAATCAGTTGCCGTTCAAAAAATCTTTGTCTTCTAAATGGTTGCTAGCAGGACTTGTAGCTGTTAGATGGTTTGTTAGATAGCCTAACGTAGGTGGCCTTCCTTCCGCGTACTTGGTCCAAAGTGGACTAAGAATCTGAAAGACTACTTGACATGTACATACGTCCTTTATACATGCTTCCAGAAGCTTTTACTAAACTCTCTGTTACAGTTTATTGACCCACTCATCCTGATTATGGAAGGATATCAGCTGGAATAACTCTCATCCTGATAATTAGTTATAATTTTATATATGCTTCCAAAGACAGCTAATATTCTTCATTCACTAGACCATAGATGATGCGTTACAATATCAAAACTAACTTTCCGAGATCCTCCTCTTCTGCCTTCAAGCCTAGGATATGTTTTTCTGTACATTGCCAGCATCTTTTGCTCGGGAGCACAACAGTTAATCTTCCCATACGAATACTTATGCCAGCGGCTGCCAGCCTGCCTATCCAATTGTCCGCCGCTCGCACGACGGAAATTGCTGGATCCAGCGGTGGTATCAGCAGCTCCTCCCAGTTATCAACTATAATCATGCTGAATGACTTTTGCAGAGCTGCGAGAGATGAATCAAATGACTGTTCATCGGCAGACGCATCTTCACGGCAATGACATTCAACACGAGATATTAGACTACTGCTGAGAGTAGATAAAAGGTTTAAGTCGCCGACCCATTTGGAGCTGTCAAAGACTTGAACGAGCGCCTCATGTAATACCGTGTTGTTATCTATGTAGTGTTGATTTGTGGTCCGATCGAGTAAGCCTTGTTGATATTGAGTAAGACTTAGATGCATTGAAGTTTTGGGGAAATTGTCCTCGGCCTCTCCCGAAAAGCTGTTGTGGTTCAATAAGTTCCATTCACCAGTGTTCGCCTCTCGAATTCTGGGTTCCGGTGGAGGAACAAGGAGTGACACGCCTGGCTTCCCAATGTTGCCTGAAACTCGCTTGATCTCGGTATCGATTGGAGCTTCGTATGGGTCAGCCAGTAGTGGAGTTGCCACGAAGATGGCATCATTGGAAGTGATAGCAAACACTTCTTGGAAATGCCCCACATCTAGTAATCGGCCGCATTCAAACATAGTGATACACGCAAATGCTTCTGGCCTCGTGAGTGTCAGTCGCAAGGGAGATGAATGCTGTTCTTCTCTTGAAGATATCCATGACGCATCGCTCAACGAGATCTTACTAATAATTTCTGGATCGACGGTTGCATCAGGAAGACGTCCATACATCTCGACTGCTGAGGCACAACCACGCAATGATCGTAGGAAGACTGGGTGCAGTGCTCTCATGTGCGTCGCAAACCAGTCGGTGAGCTTAACGTAATCGAAATGATACATTCCGAGTACCTCCTTGAGAATATCTGCAGAAAAATAGCGACCAATATCCCTTGAACCGTGGCCAAGCTGGGCCCTGCGAGGATCAGGGTCTGTGCCGATACGGGTCATTGGTCCAATGCTTACTATTTCTGCAACCTCACTATCACCGATGCAGAAATCTAGTGTCACGAAGTTGTTGGCAGCATTGCTGGAACTTTCATGCTCTAGTGATTCAATGTAAGTCTTTAAACCATCAAAGCATAGGTAGAAACAAAAAGGAAAATTATTTTGAAAGAAGCGATTTGTAAAAAGTCAGATTTGAAACGCATACCTTGAGATAGTTCGACTAACACATCCAAGAAGTTCTCCCCGCTTCCAAACTCCATTTGACCGTGTTTCGGGTCTTTCGTTGAGGTGACTAGATGTACGGGTAAACACTCCTCGCCGAGCTCCCGAATTTTATCTATCCTATCTCCCAGCTGAGATAAAAAACATTTTGAGTCATGTCCTTTTTGTTCGCGGTGACAATTGATGGCACAGCCTCCCGTTTGCGTACAAGGGCAAGGTTGTAATGATTGTTTCTTCGTTCTTTTAAATAGAAAGCTGCCTTGAGACGCATCTGGCTGGCTTGATTCTTCAGCCGAGCAGCAGCTGCCATCACACAAGCATGGTGAGGAGCTTTTCTGGACGGGAATCCACCGTAAATGCTTCCCTAGCTTTGAAAGAGGAAATTGTCGGCGAGTGTAGCCATCCAAATGTTTGGAGCCAAAATGTTCATCGATCGGCTGGATAGTCGCGTATTCGAATTGGTTCAAATTGTTAAGATATCGTATCACACAATTGTTGTTAGAGAGGCCGAGGCTTTTGGCGTATCTCCTCAAGTATTCGATTCTGATCTCAGGGTCCTCTACCAGAGAAAAAGTGACAGGGATATAGGAAAGTCCAAAGAATGGCGGTGGATGATCACTCCTGTTGCAGAGGAACTCACCATAACGACGGCCGTATCCCATCAATTTTCTCGCTGTCGCTCTCTCAATCTCGCCACCAGATGAGAGATCCTCAGCTGCAGTCAGAATTTGCCCCAGCCATGAAGTTTTGCTCGTGATCTTTTGCATGCGCTGTAAATTTGACGGATCTGGGGTTGATCTCTCAGGCCACCGAAGCGCTTTTACTAGTGTCATTAGTAGATCGAGTGCTTCATCAACTGACTTGGTGAATTTAGACCATGTGCAAATGACACATCCAAGCAGGACAAAGCGAAATTGATCCATGGAGATTCGATCAGAGGCCACCCCAAGTGTTTGATTGACAATGACCGGATCTCCGTAGTAACGCAAGTAAGACAGAGGCAGGGACCATGAAATACTGCCAGCAGTATCATCTGTATGCTCAAGGTCGATGGTTATTATCCCAGATGTTGGGAAAAGCCCATCCTTCTGAGATATGACATCTGGACCATGATCCAAGATGCATAAATCCGGATACAGATGCCAAGATCTCATTGCTAAGAGTATCGCACCGTTTCTCACTTTCTGTGGAACACCCATGATCAATGAGTCCATCGAAGACATGGCATCTTTCCAGGCAAGCGTAACACTCTGATAAGGCTCGAAATCTCTATTCACAGCCAAGCCGGTTTTGTCAGTGTAATGCAATACGGTATTTCTTTGATCCCTCGTTTTATTGTTTGCTGTTTGGATCCAGGATCTGGCGCTGTTGTCCCACGCTGCAAGTTCAGATCGGGAGAATTCTTGTTTGCAAGCAAGTAATGTTGCCATGTCAACTGATCCAGCCTGGTCCAGAGTATTTCCTATTTCAGCCTTCCTCCGCTCAATAAGTTCACACCAGAGGGAAACAGATTCTGGTGCTTTAAATGCTTCTGCCATCATACAGGCGAGTAGGTGAACTGCAATTGCATTTGTGCCAGAAGTCGCGGCGGCCCATAGTCCACCCGAGTCGGTACCGCAATATCTAGCGAATATGCCATGGCGCTCTCTGTCTTGGGGGGATATTTTTGCCTTCTGGCAGATTTCGCTGACCCGCTTCCCATAAGCTGCAAGCAAATGCCCGGCCGAGGGAGGTATTCCGTCAAACAGAGCCCCGAGCTTCCTTGCCGTCCTATGAAGAGCACCATTCTCGGCATTCTCCCGTCGTGCTTCACTAAGACTATCATTCACTCCACTGTATTCCTTGGGTGCCTCCACCTTGATGAGTGTGAAGTCAAAGTTAAGCTTAGCGGCCGCTAAAGTAAGCTCATTTGTGATGCCTGCTAGTTTCGCGATGATGGATGTTTCCATCGCGGCGTAGTTGAAAACACCAATACAACAACAATAGATGAGATAGAAAGAGTCAAGTTGCGCAAATAGAGGCAGAGGCGCATGTATGTGTACATGTATCTTCGAGCCAGCTCTATCCTCTACCTATATACCTATATATGGATTGGGCTGATTTAGGCAGCGACATCCCAAGGCGTCCAAAGGCGTCCAAAGCTGTCCGCGTCCAAAGGCGTCTCAAGGCTGTGCTTGTCACGTGGCTTCCGTGCTTCAATAAAAGGCCTGAGCCTCGCGGAGAAGAAGCGACTGCACTTAAATAAACGACAATCACGACACAATACAGACGTGAAATTCACCCCACTAGAATATCCTGAGCCGCTTGAGTCTGGTTGTAGGTAGTTCCCTCTTGTTATGCCCCCCCTCCCTGCCCCCCGGTTCTCCTTCCGAGACAGGTCGCCACGATGATACTAATCAACATGCTATCCAGACATCAGCTGCTACTCTCAAGTGCCAGGGCTTTTATCTGTACAAGCTATGGCTTGGTATGAGACTATCTTCCAAATATGGAGTGTTTTCCTCCTGGGGCTGGTGCAATGGCTGGGCCGGCATGCGATATCGCCACATCTCGAGGACTTGGCCTTCTCACGCTTCTACCATCTCCCTCGTATCGTTCCTGGTCTAAAACTCCCCCGAGTTCCGTTGAATTCTTGGAGAAGTCAGAAGCAGCTTCCTAAATTAGAAGCTCATCTTGCGTTTCTATGCTCCTGTACTTCTCACAGTCCACAGAGCTTCGTACACATGGTCTCGCCAACGATGAACTCCATAGAGCACCGAATTCTATACTCAATCAATTTTTTGGATATTAAGTACGACTTTGAGAGGCAGGGTCTCTCAATTAATTACAACAGCAGCAGCCATATTGATAGATACCCTTCTCGTGGTTGGCAATTCTATGTTGCCAAACTGCGGCAAGGGTTTCAGTATGTCTTTACGGCCGATGCTCTGAATTTTTTATCCTTTCTTCTCGCACTCGGTCTTTTTCTTCTATCTCTTTTACGACAAGATCGTTATGCCGCTTATTCATTAATATTTACTTCATGTATTTCGGCAAGAGACAGCAATTCTTGGCGGACAAGAATGAAGAAATGGAAGCAAATAAGTCGACAGAAGCACCATGTAATTTTCAAAACCAAGGAAAACGTTTTCTATATGGCCCTTTGCGACAAGATGGCTCTCAATGCTCTCATCCACGGAAAGTTCCTGAATCTGAACCAACTGTTGGATGGGAAGGTTGATTCTACAAGTCCTGACAGACTCTTGTCAATTTATGTGTCTGTATTTTCTGTTGTGGTCTCAACGACCGCTATGCAGATTGCTATTGTTTCTGCATATGTTATTCTTACTGTCATATTCTTGTTAGTGCCGCCTCAAACGATTCGGTCTAGCAAGATCATCACATCTCCTCGTTATCATTTGCTCGCAAAGAGGGCAAGCCTCCCTAATCCTGGAGCGAGACTAATGGCTGAAAAGAACCCATCATTAGCTAAAACTGTTTGGTCTTTACTGAGGATGACGGAATCAGATGCATGGGTACGTGCTATCCAGGCCATTCCTGAGACACCGGGTTGGAATGAATGGTTCGAGGAAGCTTGCGGGCATCTAGCCGGTAGCGGTTGGCCTGCAGAAGCTGAAAAGAGAAGATTAGTTGACGGTGATAGTGGTGCCTACGATGAAGAGAATGAAGCGATCAGTGATCAAATAGACATAAGAAGTGTGAGTATAGAACCTGTCCCTGTATCGGAATGGTAAATGTATTGGAGCAATAGGATGGAAAATGTCTCGAATCCATTTAATATAGATTGATACTCCTCCTGAAGATGAATTCTATTCATAGTTGATATAATCGATATTTATTTAAATAATGAGGCGGTCAACATGCAAAAAGAAAATATGCCAGTACCTCGTGCTCAAAGTTACGATAACTCTTCTCCTTCAGCATAACTTCTTAATACAGTTGACTCGGTTTTAAACATCTAGTACAGATATATGTCCTGAAAGTAGCATTTTATGGCATGTTGCTAACTTTTCGCACCACAGTTCTATCTCTGTAATCTTTCAGCACCGATTTTGCTTCTCCTGTGTAACCCGTCTTTATCATCCATTCTCGGACGGACTTGACTCTAGTAGGCAATATCTCGTCAAGCAGATCGTAGTCTCTCTTGCTCAGCTCATCCTTCCAACAGTTCCAGAACCCGCCGTAGCTTTGCCTGTAGGTGAGCAAAGTGGGATCGTTGGGATCGGCTGAATGGCCAACCTTTCTCTCTGGATCTGGCACAGTTCCCCGGATAAAGTATTCATCTAGGGTGAAGTCTTTGTATACCGCTTTCTTGCCTGTCAGCTCAGTGAAAGTGGCTGCAAGATCACTCCAGTTGACGTCTTCTGTGCCAATGTGCAGATTGATACCATTGCTGCGAGCCGGCGTGTCGAAAGCCCATCGTACATATTTTCCATAGTCCTCAAGATGCATCAGAGGGAATTTCGCTGACCCAAGAGGAGCAGCGAAAACAAGCGTAGTCGGGTCGCTGGGGTCAGGAGTTGGTCGAAGAAGCTCCGTCAAAGACTCCACGTATGTACAAGCTGTTAAAACCGACCAAGCCATCGGGGTTGTTGGTTGCGCGGAGATGTAATCAGCCACTTTTCCCTTTGCATCGAGAAAAGATCGGTATTTAGATTGGAAATTGCCAAGCTTGGATGAATACTCAACGCTTGAGTACACGAAGTGCTCCAAGCCGAATTCTCGAGACAGTTCATAGAGACGGATGCCCCAGTATACCTCAGCCTTTTCCCCGATGGCAAGTCCATTTGTGTTGACAAAGATTCCGTTAACGCCATTGAGAGCCTGACGAAGAGTTGGTTCATCGTAGGCGTTTCCTTCATGGATTGTTACTCCTGGGATAGCTGCCAAATCCTGGGCGTCTTTTGATGAAGCATTTCGTGTGACTATGCGCAAGTTAAACTTTCTATTAGAGGCTAAGGCTTTGCTTTCTGTTAGTGGCAGTACAGAACTTTGTTAAGAGAAGACCACAGACCTTTAACAACTGGTACGCCTTGGGCGCCTGTTCCGCCGATAATCAATATGGTTTTCTTCATCTCAAGATTGTATAGCAAAGATATCGAATTATGTTGGTGCCTGTTTTGTGTTGTTTGGCATCAATGAAGTAGAGACATCGTATATATAGTAAAATAAACATGTTCAGCCAAGTAAAGTAGTTCTTGTGATTACTTGAGCAGCACAACAAATAAAACAAGATCGGACGTCATCAGTTTCGATTCTATCCGCTAGAGCTAAAATTTTAAATTTTAGTGCCAGACCACATCGAAGTCCGGATAGAAGCCTGAGTTCGGATAGAATCCCACGTTTTTCAGAGGGATTATAAATCTTCAGACTAAGAAACGAGTGGCTCTCTATAAAACGCCACGGATACTCATGGAGTCTTCCATAGTCTCATAGCTTAACCCGTTACATGAACCGTGAATCTCATAATGACGGCGTGACTCTTTTAACATTAATAATGAACGTTATTTGGGATAGCAATGAATACATAGTCGTAAGACAGTTTATTTTCTATACCTAAAAAATTAATTAATAAGTCTACTAATTTTATATAAAACTGTGAAACACATCTCATAATTATAAATTGTACTTACCTAGATTCTTAGCTGATAGCCTTGTATATGAATGGATGATCCGAGTCCCCGGAGAAGTTAACATTAATGGTACATAGCGTGGATTCGAAGACGGTTACAACGGGGTAGAGTTTCCAGTGGATAATAGGCGTCTCAACCTTCGCTTTATTGAGTCAACTGTCAGCCTCAACTTCTGCCTTTCACTCACGTCAGACAAATGAACTCACCAACAATCTCTCCATTTCGAGTGAAGAAGATCATTTTCTCGTTCCAGTCGATGCCACACCCTATCTTGACACTCTGTGTGAACGGCCCTATCTTCTGCGACGCCGGTTGCTGCGTCTGATCCCCGATTGCGGATATGAAAATGCGACCGTCATCGCTCTGGAATCCGATCGAGGGGTGAAATTTGGTCCCGGGCAGAGAGCTGCCAAAGTCAACAAACTCTCCGCAAAGGCCAATAGCGAAATTGACAGGACCCTCCTGCGACTCGGGGGCTGATGCCTCTGCTTCAAAGTACGCGTGGCGCTCACCACGGATCGGAAACGGGTGGTTGGCTCGAAAGGTCCGTGTTATGTTATCTGTTTAACTATTAGTTGATGCCTTCTGGTGAAGAATAAGCGTATGAGGGGGTGAGGATGCGCGGCGGGTTTACCAGTTTTCTTGCTCGTGACGGAGAGCGTAGTAACATCCCAGCGGTCGGTATCAATATTTTCAGCCGCCAGCGGCAGAGATGCAAGTAGAGTAGACGGCAATAGAGTTTCGCCCTTAGGTTTTTCGGAAACTAGCAATTCTTCACGGCGTGAGTATGCCTCCGCCATGTGGTATCGAAAATGGCCGAGAGTCCACATATCATCATCTGTAATTTGCGAGGCACTCTCGAGGAAATCTCTGGCGCTAAGTATCCTGTCTATGAAGTTGATCTCAAAACAGGATCGGAGAGCAGTGAAGGCTTGTTTGGGATTCCAAGTCGCCATATCGATCTCGTCCAGGAGCAAACGAGCCCTTCTCTGGTTGACCTCGCCACTATCGTTGTCTGAAGAAGAACCCACGCAATCTGACAGTGCTTCCAAAAGCTCGTCTGTTGTCCAGATACGCTCTCCGCTTTCTGACTTTTGCGCCAGACACCATTCCATCATTTCCACGTCCCTAGCAGCTATTAAACCCGTCTGCCCTTTGCTGTTCTTTTCATTCACTTTAGCCCCGTTGGATATCAACAAAGAGCATATTGGGCGGTCTGATGATTTGATTGCGGTCCAGAGAGGCGTATGACCCTCGTTGTCTATCGTTGCTATGGCTGCTTCGTGATCGAGTAATATAGACATTATCTTGTAGGCACTTCCCCGCCAAGAAGCAGCAGCAGTGTGAAGCGCCGTCCTGCCCGCATAGTCCTTAGCATTAATGTCTATAGAGCCAAGTTTCAGGCATCGCCGCAGAACGTCGGTATCGTTGCAGTCTACGGCAATGTGAAGTAGTGTCCTTCCCCTTTTGTCCAGGCGGTTGACGTTTTTGTCCCGTTCCAGGAGCAGCTCGATGACATCTAAGCGTTCCCAGAAAACACATTGCATCAGAGGAGTCCACCCGTCTCTATCTGTTGTATTGAGATTGGACCCCGCGTCTGCTAACAGTAGAGTAATGTTGTAATTGTCAGAGCCCTGGTGGATAGGAAGCTTCCCAGCCTTGGATTGGATATTAGGGTTGGCTTTTGCCTGCAGCAAAAGCTCAACGACTGTTTCCAATCCATTATAAGCCGCCCGGTGTAGTGGTGTATTTCCTGATGCATCCTGCACGTCTAGCATGGATTCGTTCTCGAAGAGTTCGATCAGCCGCGTTGTAAAAGCCAAATTACGGGTGTTTAGGATAAGATGTAGAGCAGTATTGCCGTCCTCGTCCTGCGAGTCAATATCCGCTCCCTTTTCAAGCAGTGCCTCAAATATTTCTGTATTTTCAAGGTTTACAGCCTCAAGCAGCGGGGTTCTGCTTGATACGCCTCTTGACGTTAGGTCTGCATCTAGCTTCAAAAGAGCTTTGACGATATCTAGCTGTTGTTCCGTCACTGCAATTAAAAGAGCTGTCCTCGAGTCGCTTGTCTTGGCGTTCACATCTAGCAGTGTCATATCTTCCAGGTCAAGCTGGGCGCCGGCGTTGCCACGATCTGGAGTATCGTTCGTGCTATCAGCTAGCAAAGTCTCTCCTAGAATGATTCTTACGGTATTGAAGCTTTCGGCCTCAGAAGCTTGTATCAGAGGTGGTATTTTCTTGTACGGCTGTTTGTGTAACTTAGGGCCAGATTCCCAAAGCTCTCTGACGATTTTTGGGTTCTCGAGGTCAATGGCATAGTGGAGGGAGGTTTTATCGTTCTCATCCACAGCATCCAAGTCAGCCCCCGCCCGGAGAAGCAGCTTGATCGTGGTAATGCTATTCGCTCGAACGGCGAGGTGCAAGGGCGTAGCCTCGTTGTAGTCTTTGGCATTTAAGTCGGCACTGGCGTCTATTAGTAGCCGCACAATATTTGGAAACTTAACCGCCAGGTGTAGAGCCGTCTCCTTCAATATGGTCCGCGCATAGACGTCTCCGCCGCCGCGCAGTAAGTCCTCAAAGATTTCGTGGAGACCAGATTCAGCTGCAATGTGCAATGGAGTCCATCTATCGGAGTCCGAAACATTCGGGTCCGCGCCGCTCTCAAGGAGCAGTCGAATGACATCCCGATGCTTGCCTGAGACAGCAAGATCAAGAGGAGTGCGGTTCTCGGCATTCTTGACATTTGGGTCAAACCTTGGTAAGAGAGCTCTCACAATCTCGGTATATCCTTTGGAGGCGGCAATGTTCAGGAGATTTTCTCCAGGAGTAGAGGTCTGGATGGGTATGCTTGGATGAGAGGAGTCCATGTAGTTAAGGAGGTATCGCACAACAATGAGTTGCCCAGATGTGACGGCCCGATAGAGCAGCTCGTTGCATTCTTTCACCGCTATTATTGTGTACGGGCCTTTGCCAACCTCTTCTTCATTTTGGTTGTTTGTGTCGTCACCAACTGGTCCCAGGCCCTCCGGTACGAGATCACCGAGGTGGGACAGATGATGCTCCAACAAAATCCTGAGCACATCCAGGTGTCCTGCAGATGCGGATAACTGAATAGCTGTATTACCGGACGAGTCTTCAAGCCTAACATCCACGCCTTTGCTAAGCAAGAGCTCCACAATTGCTGTATACCCAAACTTGGCTGCAATGTGCAATGGCGTGTTTTTCGCGGTTTGATCCACATGAACCAGATTGAGCAAAGATGCGTTATCCAGGCTGTTAACCATGGCTTTCACAACCTCTACATATCCAAGTCTACACGCCAAATTGAGAGCCGTTTGGCCTTCTTTGTCACCTATCATAGCACTGGCCTTATTCTCAAGAAGGACCCTTGTGATATTAATGTCCTTTGAGACAGCATATTGTAACGCAGTTTTACCTTGAGAATCAGCCAGGGTGACGTCTGCTTTCTTCAGACACAGCTCACGGACGAGTCTGACGTGGTCGAATTGTACGGCCAGGATAAGAGCTGTATTTTGTTCGTTGTCCCTGGCATTGATATCGAAGCCAGGGAGGTTCGAGATGTTTTGCAGCATCTCCACCACGCCCCCGATAGCTACAGCATGTATGGCAGATCGGCCGTCAGTGTCAGTCTCGGAAACATCAATGTTTTCGCTGAGCAAGAGCTTGACTGCATCTAAGCTCTCTGTGGAGGCGGCTTTTCTAAGCGCTAAAGAGCCGAGATAATCTTCATCTTTGAGTTTGGCTCCATGTGTCATTAGAGACCTCATGACCTGAACATTGTTGGTGCAAGCAGCCTCAATGAATGCAGAGGAGACGGGAACATTCATTTCCAACACCATTGCCGTAATGTCTGAATGGTTATTTCTGACTGATAGTGCAAGAGCTGATGACAGAGTCTTTGGACTGCTCTTCAGAACGTCCTTGTCGGAAGTCAGAATCCTCTTGGCTACAGCAGTAAGACCAAGTTCACAGACAATTTCAAGGGGAGTGATTTCCTCATTCGCCACTTCCTCCTCCGCTTCCTGGTTATAGATGTCTGTTGATTGGGATTTTAACGAGAACAACTGGCACCATTTGAGACGCAAATCTTCGTTGTCAAAGAATTCTATAATAACGTCTTCTAGCTTTGTACTGTCGTCCTCTTCTTGTTCTCCAGCTGAGGGATTATCTCTGGCTTGATCGTAATGGCGGTGGTAATGAATCGGCCAATATCTGACCGCATAGCTCAGAAATTCCAGTTCAGATTGGTCGGCCTGGAATTTGTTGGATCGCCAATCTAGCCGAGCCCTACACATCTCCCAGTTCTCTGATATTGCGCGAGATATGTACTTAATGCAGAGTATAGCAAGCTTGGCATGATTAAGCAACCTAAAGCCCTTGAGAGAGTCATCTCCTTCGTGGAAATGGCTCGGCAGTTTCTCTGCGAGAAACTTCTTCGTTGCAGCGCTGTAGATGTGGGCAACTTGGCTGTCAGCACGTATCAGCACATCCAAGTATCGGTCAAGATCATGCTCCATCGATCTGGAAATGTGTCGGTCAAGATCCGCCAACGGGTTGTCGCCGACGCCCATGCTCAAGGCAGCGGCAACTGCAAGTTCTTGAATCCGCAGGGGTCGAGCTGAATGCATGACCCAAGACACAACGCTGATAGACCAGTTCAGAACGTGCAAATCTCCCTGCAGCAGGGCTTCTATGCGGTCGCGAGATATGTCATCCTCGGATTTGGGGCAAGTTTCCACTGCGACTGCTATCGCATCCGGGCTAGATAGGGTGAAGTTGCTAGATAATTGTTTTAAGCATCGCTCAGTATGCGAATACGAGTCTTCCCAGATGCTCGCGGTCTCCAGAATGTCTTTTTCGCAAGGTGTAAGTGCAGGCTTTTTCCGGAGAAGAATGTCGAGCTTCGCTTTTATAAACCGCTTCCCCGAGTCTTCCGCCCCTGAAGCCAAATCTATTATCTCGTCCGGCTCGTGAGAAAGGCCCGAATTATTTCCTCTGCCCGTCGTGAGCATGGTGTATTGGAAATTGCTGGTAGCAAGGATCTTATCGAGCTTCGTGAAGACGGATCGTGATTCAGGGCTCCAATGTTTAAAGTTGTTAATGGATACGATGATTCTCCACCCGCCAGAATGCCGGATAAGTCTTTGGAAAATGTCCCACAGAATCTCATCTGTCCATGTTCCTATTTTTTTCTGCTGCATATACAAAAGCCGGATGTTCTGGAACAAGGAAGGTCGTTGAGACAGTATTTGGTGGATGACGCTTCTCAGTATTTGATTCGATGTCCGGCTGGAAGCTTCAAACGATTCCAGGAAAAAATCAATCGTAATTGCTCTCGAATATTGCTGTTTAAGCCCTTGAATAAGAAGCTTCAGCAGAGTGGTCTTCCCATAGCCCGGTGGACCAGTGATATTGACAGCTCCTTGTCCGAAAGTCTTGAGAAGCTGCAGCTTTGAAAGGTGTTGCTCGTACAACTGAAGCTCGACATCCGGTTCCAGGAGCTGGATGGCCGAATTTTCGTGGAAGATCCAGCTCGAGGGAGCCAGTTGCTGAAGAAAATCAATAAATTGAGATTCGAATATAGACTCGGGAATGTTGTCGTCGTCTCCAACACCTATGAAATCTCATTAGCTAATTCAGATTTCGACATAATGCACAGGGTGGCAAATTACTCTTTAGGTTCAACAACTTTGGAGTAGATAAATAACTTCTCAAGTCATATTCACTTATTTTGCCAGATTTGTTCAATTGAGATTGAACTTCATCGGCATAGAGGAGAAATGAGTTGATATCTGATTCAGAAGACCCGTCCACGAGATCGTGCTGCACAGCAGTAGCACTGTATGGCAAGTTTCTAACTTCATATCTTGACGCAAAACAATGAAAAATGAAAGAAGATCTCTGAATGGAGGTGGCCAGGTCCGTAAGAACTTGATTTTTTCGTCCGCGAATCATGACTTCGGCGGCATCTAAGCTCTTACCAGCAATATCCTCCCACGCATCCAAGTTAGGCGCAATATGCGGCGTTGCTACAAATACCAACTGTTCGATTAGCGAAGCGGCATCATAGTATCGGGGGCTCCTATTGGCGATGACGATTGCCTGCTTGATTACCAAACCCCCGAGGCCACAGCCTGCCAGAAGGACGCGACGCTTCTTAGGTCCATCCTTTATACAGTCTAGAAGCAGTCGTGCCTCTGTATCTAGATCGGCTGCGGAGCGGATGGAATTCTTCCTCTGTTGCTGTGAGGGAGCCGCAGCTTCGGTTTCCTCAGATGCTTGTTCTTGGAGGGTTTCCCGCTCTTGGAAGGGCATAAACTCAAAAACTTCAGCCTCCGGGATAAGCTGCGGAACGATTTGAGCCCAATCTTTAGGCCTAATCCTATCGAAAGTGGGATCTTTTGATACAGTCTCGCTAGATGCTGACTCTGTCTTTCTTGATTTGCCGTTTGGAGGAAATCCGACGATATAGATGCTGTCACAATGAGTATTGGCACTTCTCAACAACCATTCGAAGGCTCCATCGCTGATTGATACTTACTCAAAGACGCCGTGCGAATCTTCGGGACTGAGTCGAGTCAAGGCCTGTGTTGGGTTCTGTGCCATTTTGCAATGCAGGCAGACGGTTGTGCTATCGTCGAGCTCTGTTAATAGTATTACATTGCCCGATGAGTGGTGACTAAAGCTCAAGATGTTACCAATAGCGTTCTGGGCAGGCAGGCAGGCAGGCAGGCAGGTGCTCAGACTCGAAAAGAATTGAAGTCTGGCCAATGGATCGGGCAACTACCCCTACTTGGTCTTGTGACAAAAACCCAGTAGTTACATGTACCCAGTACACTTACAGATTTAATATGACACTGAGGCAGTTTCTATCTCGGAATGCTCGAAAAGGGCTAAGATCTGACATCAAGCGTCGTAGATATACACTGAGAAGAAGACTTGCCTAAACAATCCCTTACTGGTGTGGTGGCGCCGGGTCGTATGCAAGCAGTGCCCAGGGTTTCCTGGAGGTTTCCACATGGAAGCGAATAGTTTCATAACGCCGCATAGAAGGGATAGAGGGGAAGCAGGTCCATATCACACACTTATGGAAGGGTGAGGACAGTCGCGTGCGTTGCAGCCTGATTCATTTGGAGCTGGAGCGATCTAATTGGTTTGGTCAACCCCATGTGCGGCATAATTGACATGGTGTTGGCCAGGAATACCAACCAGCCCATGCCATTCAATTAACTGCCTGCATATTCGGTGACCAGCTGAAAGATCATGCAGACGAAAAGGCAACCCCTCTCCGCGTGCTGTCCTTTCCTACCCCTCTCAAAGCTTTATTTCCTTATGCCCCTTGGAGTCTTATTTCCTACCCCTCTCGGAGCCTCATTTCTTATACCTCATTTTTCATCTGCTGTCACATTTGTCTTGTCTTCTGTCTCCCGCCACTCCCCCCCTTTCCTCTCGTACTTTCTCACAGGGTCCAATTCAATCCATGCCATGGCGTCACCATAACTCCTGACCATTGCGGCATCCGGCTGTGCTTCCGTGATGCCCGCCACGTCTTGCCAGCCAAGGTAATTTTTGCCCGGGACAAATATGACTGGATCAGTTTTGTGATCTACTCCCCTCAGTCTCTTCAATCCGTTCACCCAGGAAAACTTCATGTCAGCCTTGGCTTCAACTTCGAAATAAGCCCGAAACGCCGAGGTGCCCTCTCGGCGTTGTAGAAGGATTCCGGTGTGGATCTGTTTGACCACCCCTGACTTTCCGTGGCGGCTCTCATTGAGTCTTAGGAAGACTCCGTTGTTGCTCCCCACCCTCTTCTCCAGCAGCCGGGCGGTACCAGAGAAAGTGGCCTGGTCCGTATAGCCGTAGGAAGACTTTTTGGCCCACGCTCCATTCGCCGAGCCGCCCACGCAGCCTGGTCCACCCTGGATTCCCATATTGCCGCTGATGTTGACCTCTGCATTAACATCGGTTTGCTTCCACACGTGGGGGCCATTGGGCCATAGCTCTACCACCTCTGGGTCCTGGCTGCTGAGAGGATCAGTGACATCCTCGAACCGTATATTTACTTCAACGTAGCGGAATCGACGTCTGTCATCAATACCCTCGAAGCGGAACTCGAGGCCGATGAATGTCAACAGGCTCGGGGGCTCTGCATGGATGACTTTGTCCAGCGTGATTTTGATGAGGAATCCGTCCGTAGAATCATCGGTGATGTTCTTACGGTTAGTCTCATCGCCATCTTGCAGTGTGTGCGTGTTGGCATCGCTCTTTTCCAACCCAAGTTGTATGGGGATTGTGAATCCTTGTTCTTCGGCGTGGCTCATCTTTACCGTATAGTGCTTAGGTAGTCTTAGAAGAAAAGCGAGGTATGGCAGAGAAGACTCTGAATGGTTGAGAACTTTGCCAAAAGTGCCTCAGTCTGCAACTTGACAAGAAGGATAAATACAGATCGAACTACCTTATGGAGATATTTGTAATCAAGATACTCAAAAGTTGGCTCAGCACAAGGCTATGCCCCTGCCTTTGGACATATCTACTAGGACTTATATATGTATTTTTCGTGGGTCTCTTACCAACCACGATCACAGGACTGTTGTCGTAGTCAAGGTACATGTATGTAGGTACTCAGTACATGCAGGCCTGGGTTCGTCAAGCCTCATAACCGGTGGGATTTTGGAGATGCGGCTGAAGCTCTACAGGGGTGGGCACACGCACCTGCGACACGATTGCTAGCATACAACAGATAATCCCCATCCACAAGCAACCTCAATACCTACATGTTATCTACTTTAAGAATATTGACCATTGCGCCAACTGCTACCGGAAGCTTACTGGGTACTAGACTAGCATCTTCTGAAATTTGTATGCTTCGGCTGCATTCGCTCCATGGTCCACTGAGGAGATCAGAGCCACCTCTCGCCTTGCGCCAGCATTTCTTCATCATCCACGTATTCAGCTGGGTACCAGCGGGTTGCTGAACTTTTTCTCTCAGGATGGAACCCGTTCAAGTACTCAGGGTCTCAACAAACGCCCGTGAACCAACATTATCTCTCCAGCGTGCCCAATCCTTCGGTATACGGGAGGGACATATGGAACCAAAGAAGCAGAATGTGACGTACCCCAACGACAGCGGAGGAGTGGCAAATAAGCCTACGGAATATGATAAGAAGAGCGAAAAAAAGATCGAAAAGGATGAAAAGGCCGAAAAGAAAGCCCCAGTTGGTGGTAGCAGGGTTCAGCGACTTCGAAATCTGACCAAAGCTCAGGAATCGCTGGCTGACGAGTTATTTGAGGAGGAACTGCCCAAAACCGCGCAAGAAATATTCCGGAAGAACTACGCTGAGAACTCTGAAGTTCTTTCGGAGCAGGGCTTCAATAATCTAAATCTATTTGATCAGATCCTGAATCGTCTAGCCGAGGAGGCTAAAGAGACACCTGCCTTGATTCGAGATCCGCCGAGCCGAGTTCGTGAATTTATACAATACCTGGTAATCAGTCACCCTCAAGTTATTTGTCAGTCGCACGATGAGGGGAACCAAACGAGACTACTCGAGAGAGCGCTCAAGAAGTGCAAGCCCCTGGCCTTCGACGTCATCAGTCTAATTGTTTCCGATGAGGACCTACAAGCGCTGGAGGAGACGTGTCCATACCAAGTCAATGGAACTTCTGTTTCCAACAAGAATTGTGCACTTTCACAGTTCTATCTCCCGGGGCCTCTTCGGTCGGAATACGGCAAGAAACAGGAACCGAAGCGATGCCTACATGATCTTGTCGATCAGAAACGGTTTCTCTCGTGGGCATCCAAGTACAAAGATCAGATAGCAAAGGCCGTCGAGCTTCCAGAAAAGCACAAAGATGGCTATGAGACCTGGCTTCACATCGCTCTCGAAGACCAAACAGCTTTTAGCACGACAAGAACCCAGGAGGAGATGGAAGACTTCCACAAGAGCTTCTTGAGTCTGATTAGGTTGTGCCCGGACACAGACCCGAAGAGAAATCTACTCTTATTCTGCGACAGTGATGGGCGCACACCGCTCCATAGAGCAATTGACCTTTTTAGACATCCTGACATCGATTACGCACGTTTGTCGCAGGTCATAGAGGTTCTCGTCCGCCGCTGTCCAGAGTCAATCTATGCCAAAGCGCAGTACAAGGATGCCAAACAGCCCGTCCTTTCAAAGACCCCTTACCGTCTTCTCAAAGACATTCCTATCACTGGCTCCAATGAGAAACGGAAGGAAGCAATGGAAAACGTTGATCGGCTTTTAAAACACGTTTGTATCCGTAGCAATCGTACTAAGACCGAGAAACAGAAGTATCTCCACGAAAAGCTAGCAGATGGTGAGTGAGACATCTTATTTCGTCTTTCTGTTAACAGAAAAAAAATTGACAACTGATCGTCTGACAGCACCGGAGATTCACCTCGATCTTGCCAAGGTGATTGGATCAGGCAAAAAATACATGGACGAAAGAGCACAAAAGGTCAAGGTGCAACTAGATACCGCGCTCGAGTATGTAAGCCTACCTCAATACCGTATGGAACAAGACAATATTAGTGCCGAGATCAATGCGGTCCCGGAAAAGCCAGTTATAGACCACGAAAAGAAGAAAGTAGTTGAACGCAACCCGCATGTGGCTATATTCCAGTGGCTGAAAGAGAAGAAAGTCGAGAAGATTTTTAGGGTCTCGGTCGAAGACCGCGAGCAGGACCAAATACCACATACGGATATGGCCATTCATACTTGGTTGGCGCCGTTTGATGTCGAGATATGGGACTGGAGAAAGTATGACATCAGCAGCGAGACAATTCTCAAGGGCGCAGCAAACACCAGGGAGCTTCATCTATACTGGAGCGGAAACGTGGCTGTGATGCAAAGCTGGGCTTGTAAAAAGGGCTTGGCTCGACTAAAGAAGGTCGGTCCAACATACAAGTATCCTTTATTAAACTTCCTCTCAATCCCGACGTTCCGCAGATAGATGCTTACACGGAGTATAGGTTCAATCAATTACTATAGTGTTAGCCGAAAAGGTTTGGCTCTACCCAAAGCGCGTATTCCTATAGCCGGACTAACTTTTGCGACAGTCGATGGAAACCGAAGAGGTCTGTCAAGCAGCTTTCGACAATTTTAAAGAGAAGTTTTTGAAGCGACGAAAGAATGATGTTAAAAAAGAGAATATTAAACTACGACTTCCACAAGACTCAAATCACCGCGTGTCAGTCGGACAAGACTCAAGCACAAAAGGCTCGACCAATGATTTTCTTGCCTCTGAGTAAGTAGCAGTCACTGGAAAAGTTTCTTTTAAGTAGGTCTATGTCTAACTTGGGCTGTAGGCCGGTTTGGATTCGGAAGATGCAAGAGATGATTGACTTGCTATTTACTTTCAAGAAAGTCCCGAGAGAGGACGTAGTAAAGATTGCGCTCATCGACAAAGGCGTGGATAGAGAAAACCCCGAAGTCCTCGCCATTGAGAGGGGTCAGTCCTTTTACCACGGAGGAAGGGTCCTGGGGCACGAGGAAACTTGGGACCCTGAGTTCCGGGAGTGGGATGCCCGGCCACCGATTCACGGAACACAAATGGCCATTTGCATACAGAAAATCTGCCCCATGGCGAGGCTATATGTTGCAAGGATGGATGACTCAAGGTCGGACACGCAAGAATTCACCCTCGAGTCTGCAATCAATGTATGAAACCTAACCTCTATACACACCGTGGATATAGACTAATGCTTATTGAACAGGCTATAAACTGGGCCAAGGAGATGGGTGTTAACATCATCTCAATGAGTTGGTCGTTTAAGGCCAAAGGCGAAGATTACGGTGTCGACGAGATTGCGAACTTCAAGCGAACCATCGCAGAAGCCAAAGCCGACGGCATCCTGTTGTTTGCCTCGCTAAACGATATGGAAGGTGTCAACATTGATGACTATTATCCCTGCGGCTTGTCAGACGTGTTCAAGATCGGATCTGCAACCAAATGGGGCGACAGAGCTTCGCATAGCCGAACAGGATCCGACTTTATCCTGCCCGGCAAGGACATCTCGTTGCCTGACATTGATGGTCAGATGAAAGAGGTGAGCGGCAGCTCTATTGCAACTGCGTTTGCTGCTGGCTTGGCCGGCCTTGTCCTTTATGCACTTAGCACGCATCTGAATATCGAGGATGAGGTAGAGGAGTCCCTGAAGATGGATCGGTTGAAGCAAGCCAAGTCAAGGGAAGGTATGAACACAATATTTAATATTCTAAGCGGCAATAGGCAGGGCTTGAAGACAAACGATGTGTGGGTAAGTTTAGATGATAAGTTTCCAGAAAAGCCAGATAAGGGTGAACCCGGCCCAGATATTAAAGATTTTATAAAGAGTATTGTTCCTAAGTAAATATATATGGGTTTATTATATAATATATTATTACTGTTCATACTGGCCCTTATAAGTTAGTATGGTAATGAGTTCCTAAGGGATCAACTACAGTATTTCACCATTCGGTCTCCCGTAGCCACTTAGTCAATTTTTGTGGCAATGCCTCCTTGATTCCTCAGTCGGAAGAAGCAAAATCCAACCATTAATGAGCAAGGCTATTAAGTAGTTAGATCTTCTCTGCGATTTCGCGACCTTCTAACCAATAACCACCTTGTTGCGAATAAGACGGACAATTTTTCAACTCACATCTCAGGAGCATTGGTCAATCGAGATGAACGTAAATGAGAAAATAGAAGAAGCATATGTAAGTCATAATGTACGGAAAAACAATGCGTGAGACAAAAGAATCCCTTCCTCCAAAATTTTTCGTTTAACAGTCTCCAGCTATCTTGGTGTTAATTCTGCTTCTCTTATGAACTTGGACCAGCACTTGTGGGCGACATTCCATGCTCTCGGGCTTATTGTCACCTTGCTCACTTCCTCAGAGGAGTCCCTATACAGAATCGCTTCTTTAACCGACTTATCAGGTCAGTATCATTGCGAACATTCTCCTTGGCCGTATGTGATGCAGCTGCCCATTTTGCTTTACGTTCTTTTCTTGAAGCCTCCCAACACTGCTGTCGTGCTTTCTCGTCTTGGGAAGCCTTTTCTTGTTGCTCTTCAGGCAAACTCATTATCCAGTCGCGACTTTCATCTCGTCTGTAGAGTTCTTCCATTTTTTCCCATTTTTCCAATTGTTCCAGTTCATGTTGGGTCATCTCGGGACTGAATGCCTTGGGGGAAGCCACTGCATCAATTAGATAAAACTCAAGGTAATGATTGGCGCGCTTACCATTCTTGTTCTTAAGTAGACGGAGATTGCAAAAATAGGAAGAATCATCGTCGAAATGATCCTTGGAATCCATGTCGAAGAAGTGTTCCTCCTGCTCCGAGAATATGTTCATGTTGAACAAATAGCTGTTGCTTAAAACAACGTCCATGCACAGATCTTCAAGCACATGGAAGGTGCATTGCACTGTTGTTTTACCTACTTTCCACTGTACATCTCGTACAATGCCACTCGTCATGGTTGTGGATCCATCAGCGAGTTCGACTTCAACCAGATTTCTGACATCAGAGTCAATATCTAGCCCAATCTTCCGGGCAAATGCACCATTGATAAACATGGCGTCAGAGCCTGTATCCGGAAGTGCCGCAGTCAAATGGCCGTTGATATACCCCCGCAAACGTTGCTTCTTGCCCCCTAGAAAACTCAACGAAAACCGGTTGAATACCCCAAGAAGCCTGACTTGAATGCGATCGCGGAACTTTTTCAGCGTATTTGTTGCTTGTAAGAAAGAACTTCCTAGAACCAGATCACGAATGCACCCGGGGAGGATCCAGCAGTTTATCATGTGCTTCTCTCGTTGCTTGGCAAATTCCCACGGCACTTGTACCATCCCAGGAGACTCTACCACCTTTTCATTGGCCAGTGTTATCTTTTCTTGTGTCCCAGGAACAGGAAGAAGGCCAAGACGAGAGGCTAATTCTGATGATATGAAGCACTTATCTGCTCCAGTATCCGGAAGGGCCTCTATGAGCATTCCATTTACCGTCCCAGCCACGTAATATTGTTTGTCTGCGGAGTCGACAAGGGGGTATTCTTGATATATTCGCCTGTTGAGCAGTTTTTGGGTTAATTGATCCAGAATATTGTGTGACCGCATTCGCGCAGACATGGTAGATTTGGAAACCTGTCTTCGAGAGGCCAGGCCAGAACGTGGACGCGGATTAGCCAGAAAGAGATCATGATGTTCATGAAGTAATGTGCGTAGGTCAACCAGTGGTGAACCATTATCATCCAAGGACTTTGAATAGTTATACCAATGTCGAGATACGGCTGCCCATGTTTCATGGTCCCTAGGGTCGTCTTCAAGGGTCATACGGTATCTCCCAATTTCTCCAAGGCATTCAATCCACGTATCTTTAAATAAAGGTGCCGTCTCATATAATAAAGCCATCGTGCTATACGCAATATAAATAAAATTAAGCATATGCTCAAGAGGAACCGGTAACCTCTGTCTTAAATTTTCAAGAAAAGAAAATATTCCATGCCGCCACATTCGCGCAGGCATGCTATATTTAAAAGCTAGTCTTCGAAGAGCCGGACTAGCGGATGGATGCTGACTGGCTAAGAAAAAATCGTGATGCTCATGAAGTAATGTACGATGAAGGGCGATAAGTGCCTGCCACTGTTCGTTATTTAGCTGCTGGGGCGGGTTTTTGCTGGCTGATTGAGTATTATCAACTTCAATACACTTGCTCTCCACCATAACTAATCCAGCGTATATCCCTTTAACTTCAGCAACAAGCTGTTCCTGAGATATTGGTCTGGTTTCAGGTTGCCGAATTAATTGCGTTATAGAGGGGTCTTCGGTATAGGAATCATCTGTCTCAGGCTCCTCCACTTCATGCTGTGCTACCTTGGCTCGGGATGTCGGCTTAAATCGATTGCCTGGTAGTGATTGTGCTTTGAGCTGAGAAGATCTCAGTAGACCATCGCTGCTTGGGCTCCAAAGTTGGTGAGTGCTTGAACCTTGCCCACGACCAAATTCTTTGACGTTATCGGCTAGCTGTCTGCCACGTCCTCCCCTAGGCGTAGACGGCAGGGGAGAGCTATCAGAATACCGGCGCTTCTTTTGATCCTTATCTGCTTCGCTTTTGTGCATCTTGAAGGTCCAGTCATCTGTTTTGCTTTGTCGCATTTCTTGCCCTACTTTCTCTTTCCTCCCTTCCCCCTCATCTCTCTTTTCGAGCCAATCGGAATAGCTTGCTGGCGTAACCGACGACATTGTTGCTTATTACCTGGCCAAACGCATATTTTAACTTCTTCGTGAAGATGGAAACGGATATGTAATAGAATGATATCGTTACTGTCCTGGCGCCGATATCTTTGATATGTGGAAAAGGATTATAGGGGAACTGACGTAAACAATTGTAACAGCTAGGCAGCCGTGCTGCGCCACCTTGGGCTTTGTCTTGGGACTTTCATGCATGCATCTGTACCTATTAGATTCAATCTCGCCAAATCCAGACTCCTGCCCAGCCACCGATTTATTTGTGTCTAACCACTAACGAACGCGCTTGGTGACCGCTATGAGCCTTGAGCTTTGTGCAGCCTTATTTGGATCTTCATTGATTCATATTCCCCTTCTTGGCGGCAAATCCCTCAGTTTTCAGTCATATTTAAGTACGGGTCCTCGCTTCGTCGAGAGAATTTCTCATTCGTTACACAGTTGGGTAGGTTGCAAAAATATTGTAGTCACCTAGTCATCATTCTATCCCTGCAGAACAATGGCGAGAGCGCGAGATTCAAGCGATAATAAATTCTTTCATCAGAAAGAGGGATTTGCGCAAGTTGCAAGGTGGATTGCCCTCGACCCTGACAAGGAAACGTCCATCTACCGCAAATTCGACGAGCTTGCAGCCCGAAATCTGCTGTACTTGCAATCTGAACTCCTAGTTCTCGAGAATAAACTGGATCAACTAGATAGGAGTGATGCCAAAAGCGATGACATGGATCTGGCAGATGCTATCATGACATGGGAAACACTAGAGCGACAGTGTAATACCGGTAGTGAGAAAGCACGAGTCCGCATGAACTTAATTGTCAAGATACGAGCTAAACTAAAAGAATACCGTTCGTTAAACGTCTCATATCACCTCGAGCAACGGCTAATTACTATTTAGATGAAGCACTACTGTTGCAAAGCGAGATAGCAAAATTGAAGCAGCCTTCCAAGCGTATTCTTGATATATATCGAGAATGGTTCAACAATCCACGACCTGTACTAGGCGGACTTTCCAAAACATTTTTGGATGACCCAAATGATCTTGCTGGTCTCCATTCATTGGAGACCGACTATCTATCCAACTTATTAAGGCGTTACTGGCCGTTCAAGGTACGCAATCTGATCCAGATTTAGGGAAAGTCAGCTAACCACCTATCAGGAAGAGATCTCTCTGGACGATCGCTACAGTATAGGAAGATATTATGAAAAATCTATATCTGCAGCAACTGCCATCATTACCATTCTCATAGCTGCATTCCTTTTGGTCGGCCCCATAACAGGCCTCTATTTCGTCGCCAACGATGCCGCCAAGCTTGGTATGCTTGCTGCCTTTACGGCGTTGTTTGCCTTGAGCGTTGGTCTAATGACTAACGCGAAGAGAGCTGAGATATTTGCATCTACAGCAGCGTAAGTCATCTCGATATTTCCAAGTTAGTATTATGCTAAATGAATTTTACATAGCTATGCTGCTGTACTCGTGGTGTTTGTGAGCGGTAACATCTCGAATTCTACGACTTTGCCTGCGACTTGAACAACAG